>NW_027316278.1:21015537-21418037 GCF_026437365.1 Eucyclogobius newberryi
CCAAATATTCTTCTAATTAATGAGAAATGACACTAATCTGGTTGTGTTAATGTAATGTTTGTGTGTGTGTCCATGTCTGTAGCAGTGCTTGACCTTTAAGTGATGTTAAAGTAGGGGTCAGAGGTCAGGTTTTAACATGCCCTGGGTATGTAGCAGCACCATGTGTTTCGCAAAACATTTTGGTGACATCTTCTTTGTTGCTGGGTGTTTCCTTTTGCTTTCCGCTGTAAATATGCTGTAAAAGGCTTCAAAGCTGCAGAATCAGTCACACACACAAAAAGCCAGTTAAACGATTTCTTAGATTATGTTCTAGTAAAGCCATTATGTGATAACATTTGTCAAGAAACATATAAACTGTGTACTGTATACAAATGAACATAAATACCTGTATATTGTTTTGTGGGTAAATGCTTTATCAATTAATCATTTGTTCTTTACTTATTTCAATGACAGTGTATGAATTCCAGCACAAATATAAATGATTTAATAACGAATAATACGTATTCACTGGGGAAACAGTCCTCAAAATGTTGCCTAACAGGAAGTTGAAACTCATATATCACCTCTTTAGGTTGAACAAAAATATAAAATAAATAATTAGTTTTTTATAGACAAAGACGACTTTGTACTTTGTGCATGTTTTTGTTGCATGTGGATAGATCCAATAATTACAGCAATATTAACTATAAACAATGTCAACAAAGATAAACTTCCTACAATTCTTTTCTATTTGTATTATAAGTTAAACTATAGAGGTACAGGTACTATCTCACGACAAAGTACTAACCAAACCCGTCACATGCACTTCAGAATCAGATATTTTGACATTATGATGCCACATATTCTCCTTATAAGCTACAAAACTCATACTAAACTAATATAACACATTACATTCTAGCTTATAGTTTTCATAGCTTGCTGAAATTGACTGAAAACTTTATTTAGACTTGAGAACACCTGAAACTATTTGTAATGATCGCAGTGCCATGTATCAACTTGTGTACAACTCACTATATGTACGTTGCGAGAAGGAAAGCTGTTTGTCATCCTATAGTACCATTCAACATTTTCAGAGCTTAACCTTTACCGAGGCAATGACAGATGTGTTTTTGACGAGCGGGATAATATGCTGTCTAAAGATACACCTTCATCTTTCCACCAGAGGCTCAGCACTCACTTAAGAAGAACAATTGAAGCTTTAAGTGTTTTGTTGTGAATCTAGCGCCGTGGTATTTTTGCACTCCGGACTTGAAGCAACAGCAGATTTCTGTTCTCACAAAGAAGTTGTCAGAGTGCCCCACCTCGGCTCTCGAGCGTTTCACACAAAAGTCCTGCCACCCTTTTCTTTGCAGTCAAGAACTCAGTGTGCATTTTCTCCCAGGGCATATCTCATCTAGAACGTCTTCAATCTGAGCTCAGGTATTAACTTGTCACGGAAAAACCTTTCAATTCTCCATACGCATTTTGCTCAAAACACTTACGTATTTATATTAGTAATTACATCATTTCCCCCATGAAGAATGCATAAGTTTGTATATATATATATATATATATATATATATATATATATATATATATATATATATATACATTTACAATTCTGGAGTAGAGACAAAAGTGAAGTGGAACATAATGTGATTTAAATAGAGAAACTATAGGATTTTAACAATATATGAAAAATCAAGGTGGTGTTGGAAAATTAAAATGTGAGCTGGTTTAAACATATCTACTGTTGTATTTTACATTATTTGTTGTTTTAAGGGGAATTATAATAGTCATTTAGCATTTTTGGAGAAAGAACAATCAAAGGTTTTTCGTTTTACAGGAAAAATACTCTCAGAAATGTTGACCCCGTAATATTTTTTAATTTTATCATAAATATTTTAATATATTTCTGTTCAACAAATTAACTGACATTTCTACCCTGGGAATTCAAAATTGTTGCTTTTGTGTTATTTATTTTGATATAAAGACTTAAAAACATTACCATTTATATCTGATCTCAGTTAATCATGTGTCAAATGTGTTATGTTTTCTTCACTTTGGTCCAGTCGCTGCCAATCTGGAACTTTGAACATTGTGATGATATTATTTTAATTGGTCAGTTTGTAGTTGCCCATAATATCAAACTGTTTCCTGATTAGAATCCTGTGTCACTAAAATTTGAATGCATGTCCCAATTCAGTCTTGCCAAATTAATTCAAACAAGTAAAGATGGGACAAGATCTTGAGCCACATTATAGACCGTAGTCCCTTTGGAGAATGATCTTGAGATATTTTTTCATTTTGCCATCAATCAAATATTGTATAGGTCAATGTTTTTCAAACCGTGATGCATTTGTTTTATTTTCTAGACAAATCTATTGGGGTTTTTGGTTTAATCCTGTTTTACAACTACATTTTCCATGGTTTAATCCCTTTAAAACTGGTTTAGTCTTAATTTAGGCCTTACACAGTATGAGTTTGGATCTTTTTAAACTCTTAAAGCCAAATATTAAGGTGGGACTTGGTTTGAAATGTTTAAGAACAATCATTCGACATACCGCAAAAGAACCCAAAAATTATAATAATTTGCCAGGGAACCAAGGATTTTTGCTGAAAATGCATAAGAACAAAGCTCAATACATAAAAAACATGTTTAAAAAAAAGTATATTTATGCCTAATGAGTCGGAATGTCTTGCTGTATCGTCTGGTGGGTTTTGTGTTCTGTCACAAGCACTCCTACTTAGATTTCTTTCAATCTAGACAAAACCTTCTAGAAATCAACTTAAAAACTAAGTATTAAATTACTGTTTGCTCCAGCTAAATACCGATAGGAAAAAATCTCATTTTTTTCTTGTGTATGTTTGTTGAAAGGTTTACTCTTGTAGTGAGGACACACATGATCTGACCTTCCAACAGACAAAGCGCAGTGACTTGTTTTGAACCACTCCACTGCTTTTGTGAGACGATGTCGTTTATCAAGTTGATCACGAATGGATAAAAGGGCGTCACATTTTGCATCAGTGTTTAGCGTTACTGCAATGAAACGTCTGGATTTGAGCGGGCTTGCTGACAGCAGAGTTTGTGCAGTTTGGTGTTGCACTGTTACTTTTCAAATGCCGGGAGTTAACGGTAACGCGGTGAGACTTAACAGGGAACAGGTGGACCTCCTTAAGCTGTAAGAAAAGAGCAAAAGCACAACGCGGCCCCTGTGGCTTCCTAAGTGTGCCCTCATTTGGCATACTTACCCGCATATATCAGGGTTATAATCATTAACAGCCGGTTCACAGGGAGTTCACTGTGCACTGGAGTCCTGTGGAAGGCCGTCCTGAGTGGGATATTTGGGTTCGCCCTAAAGCCCTCGCCACAAAGAATGACCGAATGTTATGGATTTCTTGTTTCACACAGCTCAATGGGAAATATTTCCTTTCACTGCACACAAATCAAAAGGGATAGGTTTGCAAATAATGGCTTATTTCACCACAGTTTTTCTTGAGGATAAAGCCAAGTGCTGAAAATGTCCCTCAGTGGCAAAAGATTGAATATGCATTACACAAAGTATATAGGTTTTTATGTATAAGTACAAGAAAAGAATGTTAATAGTCTGGTACTCCCCGAGGCGCCATCAGCCCACTTTGGCCCAAAATAATAGTGATGTTGTCTATCAAATAACAACAGGGATTTGAAATGGCGACGTAATGTCTTCTAAACAAAATGTGATTGTTTGAAAGAAAAAAGGCAACGATATTTTGAGCACATTTTAATAATTCATGACATGTTTCCTGTTCATTCTCAATATACAATGTCATATATTTTAGTTGTATCAACTGTTATCTACCACTACTGCAACTAGTTACATGGCAGATCTGTGGAGGGACTCTCCCACTCAAGAGTGTATGTTTTTCAAGGTTCTTTTTGGCCTTAGCAACACTTGTAATTGAATGAATACAAGATGGAAGCATTAATGCAGGGGTGTCCAAACCTTTCTTGTGGGAGGGCCACATTTGACAATATAGAAAGAGCACATCATTCAGACGGATGTATATAATCACATCTTTATTTAGGCTCATAAAAATGTTTTTGCTCAGCATATGCTAGGACATTTAAAATTGCAGTAAAAAAGTACTAATTTGGGTTGATACATTTAGAGTGCCACCACAATTGGTCTGAGGTACACATTTGGCTCCTGAGCATAGTTTGGACACCATTTGGTTTAATATCATCTCCAAGGAGACCAGCAGGGGGCGGGTCCCCCATTAGAAAAGTTATATAGTCCACCTTTAACACACTAATGTCGATATTTCATATTTATATTTACAGTGCTAATAAAACGCGTTGGTCAGTGGACTACCAGGTTTTATGTTGCATCTGGAACAGTCTTCCTGAAGATGTGAGACAGGCCTCTTCTCTGGCAATGTTCAAATCTAAGCTAAAAACTATTTTGTTTAGCTGTGCATATGACTGAAATGATTTTCTTTGCACTCTTCTCTTTTATGTCTTAAAATGTTTTGTGATTTCTTTCATGTCTCTGTGATTTTAATGATTTTTTTTCATTGACTTGTGTACAAATTGTGCTCTACAAATTAACTTGCCTTGCCTATTGTTCCCTATAATTTCAGTAGCATTAGTCCTCAAAAATGGTGAATTATGAATAATCAAGAGGGTTTCGGCTAACATGACGTCAAAGCCTAGTTAATTATGATCATTGCGTGTGTAAACCCTTGCCTTATGTTTTTTTTTTCAAACAATTAGCATGTAAAACTGGAATTTGAGCTAAAGCCTGAACAATATTCGATTCCTGTGTGGTGGTGGTGATGGTGTTGATGATGAGACATTACATGATGTATTTATCATTCAAACTTGTTATTGTAAATGGGGACTGTCATTGATTTGTGTGATGGTGTGTTTGAGGTAGGCAAAGGCAAATATACAGAATATTGTGTGCCTTCTTTGTGTCTATGGCCTCATGCTGGACTTCTCTTTGGATGTAAAACCTTCAAATGTGTAAACACAAAACCAATATGACAGTATATCAAGTTCAGCAATCAAAATAAAGATCAGGATAACGTCACGTTTACTCCTGTTCCGGTCGATTCCAACAATTCACTGCCATACACCACCGTCAAAACTACTCTAAATTACCCTTCATCTTTCCGTTTCCATAACACCTCACCATGCATGCTTGACTTTCCAAGTGTCTTTCTTTTATCTGTGTTTTTCTTTTGTGTCCAGATCATTTTTGAGCATCGCACACAATCCAAATTCCTGCACATGACAGCATCATGGCTAAACAAACAGGGTTTATTCACAGTGGCTCCAGATCCAACAATTACTTTCTTTCATGATTGGCTAATCCTGAAATATGGGCCAGTGACTAATGGGAGAGTTTAGCAAGAAATCATCTCGAGTTTCAGCAGCTTTTTTGACTCTTAATGTCTGATGCCTGTAGCTTAGTGATGAATGGACATAAGACAGTGTCAGCTTTGCTCTTCCAAACTCCTCGTCTTTCACTGTAGCTTTTGTGCGAGTGCTGATGAAACATGTCAGAGAAGCACGCAGCGGGCCGGTGCCAGTAGAATAAGCCGCCGTGTCAACAGTGGTGCTGAATGGGAGCTCGTGAATGCATTATTTCTTGTTGTTTTACCGGGTGAGGTGAAATCTTTTATGTGGCTGTCTTCATTAAACCATGCCGTATTGTATTTGTTTTGAACCCGTCCAAACTTGTGCAGAAATTCGCTACAAGGTACAAAGGTATCGTTCCTGGTTTGCGCTGCTAAATTAAGCAAACATGGAATCAATCAAGGTGTGGCAAAGGATTTGAGAAGATTTATCCATCTTAAGTCGGTGGCAGATGCAGGAAATCACACAAAGAAGCTTGAACATATTTGGAGTTACTAAATAAAGAATGTCACTGTTGGGATGTGTAAAATAAAGTGCATTTAAAGCCATCTTCAGCACATCTTATTTAAATTTGTACTAAAGTCAGTCAGAAAAAATAAAGAAAAATAAATAACCTTTTGTGCTTGAAAGTAAACTGAAACTTCAACTGGTCCCACTAAATGTATAAGATTGACTGGGAAGAATGGTCTCCATATTGCAGATATTTGTGTGAGTATTTTGTTTTTGTTTTATGTGTTTCATTACTATTCAATATGTATTTATTTCATTTCATATATCATCATTTATTGGCTGTTTGGTTGATAAATTGGTGTACAAGCTGTCTCTTAGCAGAAAGTGTTTTAATCCTCAGTGAGGTGCTGATAAAGCTTAATAAATAAACAATTATACAATATTTTGTCCACATTTTAACTTGGCTTAATTGTTGATGATAAACACTTATTAAACAATATTCTTCTCAGCCTTTATAGCTTTAGTACTTTTACAGTTGAATCAAACAAAAACACACTCTAAAACAACATACACACCAAATGCAGAATTAGTGGTAAGCTATAGCAATATTTAGTCAGTAAACAGAAACGCTCCTATGATTCCTGAACAGCTTGCAGCCTGCACCTATTTACATAATACGCTGAACCACAACAGCCACCGCTGCCACTTGTTTGATGTCAAATAAGAAATTCTGATAAAAGAAACGGTAGCCTTTATAACTGATGTTGTATAAATACAGATACCAACTGTGCTCTTTATTAATCAATATAAAATATATTTAAAGCAAAATACAATTACAGGTATAATGTGCAATGGAAATGTTTAATCCAGCTAAAAATGAATAGAATATCAATGACTGAACGTTATAGAGTTTTTTTGAAGTCATGCAGAACGGGAATAATTCATAATGGCAGTTGCAATGTCCATTGTTAGGCCTAAAACAACAGGATCAGTCACGCTCCCAAAGCCCAAAACGCAAATATGATCGGACTTCAGTTCAAACAATGCAAATCAAGTCTTAAGTCATGTACAATGGATCTTGGAAAATTCGTCCGAGTACATCCATAGTAAGTACAATTCTCTGATGTCATGAATGAAATGAATGTGTTGCGATCTGGATTAACCCTGCCGTAGCCTCTCCTGTTTGGAAGCTTCCGGTCACTTTGTACAGACACTGGATCTGCTCTTTATTGGTTCTGTTAAGTCTCTGTATGAAGTCCAGAGCTGTGTGATGGTCCCCGCGGGACAGAGGCAGGAGCTGAATGAGGCAGATCACAGACAGAGCAGCTGCACTGGCTCTTGACAAATGCATCACGTTCAGAATTAGCTACACACAATCCTGTTGTGGGTGAAAGGAATAAATAATGGATCGAGCAGGACTGCACAATTATTTGTGTTTCCACTGTGGGGATTGAAACGTGTAGAGATGAAAAGGTATCAAAAAGTGTTGATTCATTCACACAGTTTTTGTTTGTTTTTTTAAGTCCTTTTCCGTAGGCTTTATTGGACAGGACAGATGAGAGCGAAATGGGGGATTAGAGAGAAGGGAGGACATGCAGTAAATTGTCAGAGTTAGGATTTGCACTCACGACATTGCGGCCGGCTGCACTAGGAGTCTGCACGTGTGCTGTGTCTTAACCACTCAACCATCGGGCAGCACATTGTGTTTTTTACTTTGAATCAGTTCAGGTTGAGCAAGATAATGATAGCTTCTACATGTGAATTACAATACATTTTAATTAAAAACGGATTGGCACTGGATCAGTATAATTGCCTCTAATTACTGGTACCAGTCGTCACTAATGTACCGGTACATGGGACCTTGTGCTCAGAGGGGACCAAAAATCAGGTTCCCATGAGGTAAAGTAAAGCTTTTAAAATTTGATTGACGACATGGAAAATTAGATAAAGGTTGGGATTTAGGCAAGTACTATTTGTTGTTATTTATTGTGTGTTATGTATTGATTTGTGTTTGATTTTTGAGTATGAGGAATTTCTGGATGAAACATGTATTTTCAAGACAAACTGTAGCCTCAAGAGGTCAATGAAGAAACACATTTTTGGAACAACAATATTGAAAAATACCTCTGCAACATAACTTGAACCATTTTCATATCAAATTTTAATGACGATATTATCAAATGGTGAAAGTAAAAAACAATATATGACTCCCCTGTTGGTCTTTCACAAAATAGTTTTGAATTACATCTTTATTATGGGTCTCATGCTAGAGGAGTTGCATTCAATCAATCTGTTTCTTTGTCCTCTTTGTGCCCTTATACTTTTCATGCAGGTATTTGGATTGTAAATGTATAATAAATGATGTTCACCGCCAAAGTGGACACACACGAGGAACACTTTCAACATCTGATAGCAAAGATAAAGACATTTCATTGGATATGACTCTTCATTTCACACACTTCTGTAGTTTGTAGACAAGTGTGATCTTTATCTAACTGGCAAACACCATGATGCTAGAAACTTTAGCATGAACTATAAACTGTCCTGTTGATTTGCAGAGGGGAAAATTCCCACCTTGCTTTGATCATGGCCACAGAAAGACTGCTGCAGCTTCGACACCTGTGTCCATGTTGTTTGGCCACGCTTCACTGGACGTCCATCACTGTGAGTGCTGAGGGACGGCCAAGACATCAACAACAAATGACTATCCAATGTGTGGGAAAAGCATTACAGAACACAAGTTTACAACCTAGGTCAAGTTTACAAAATAACAGAAAAGTCAGTCATGGTGCAAAAGAATCGTAATAATCTTAAGTGAACAGGCTTACACTGTACACCATGGACAGGGGTCAGCTCGTCACAGGGTTAACACGGAGAAATAGACAAACAGACAACCATTCACTCCCACGTTCATTCACTGGGGCCAATTTACCCAACACATGCATGTTTTTGGAGAGAGGAAGCCGGAGAACACGGAGAGAACCCGTGGTAGCATGGGAAGAACATGCAGACTAAGCCCAGAATGGAGTGTTGGTCTGACCCGGGAATCAAACCCGCTCTGCCATGGAGCACGGTTTAATTGCAAATGTTGTTGCTCCTGTATCTTTGATTGGTTTTTGGAATCCACTGAGATCTTTCACCTGAGGAAAATCTTTCTGTTGTGGTTTATGAAGACTTATATTGATCTCTGTCCCTGTTCAATCGACAGACTTCACAGCACCTAGAGAAAAGAATTCTGAACAAAGCAGTCATTTTTATATGATTTATAATGGCACAAGGTGCACTTCTAATCAGAGCTGTGACTGGAAGAAAAGGTGGTACACATTTATAGCCAGCACATGTGGAGTGAGTGCTCCTGCTGTGTGACTGATGCGCTGGTATTTCTGCATGTGAAACACATACACTTCATGTGTGTCTTCACTGTCCTCTCTGTAAGATACTGCAGCACTTAAACAGGATTCACTGCAGTCATACAGTAACTATCACTGAGAATAAATAATACAAATATGAATTTATATTAAAAATCCACATTTTAAAGTCCACTTTGTAAAACATAATAATAATAACAAGGAGGAAAATGTATTTAATTTCAATGTTTTCTTCAATTTAGTTTTGTAGCCCCCAGCAGTTGCAGTTGCGAAGGGCAACAGATTAAAACATTTTCATGGGAAATGAGCAAATATTCCAACTTACCCTGTCCTTAGACACTCCTTCTCGGCAAGGAAAAACTACAAAAACACATCAGTTTAAGTAAAGATTTAATTCTTTCATTGTACACATAATAAATAAGTGAATGAATTGAGCAGTATTTATTGGAGAATTGTGGTTGCAACCCCTGTGGCACGAAGAGCATGAGAGAACACCTGCCTCGTAGCTGTGTCCAGTGCTGCACTGAAAGACTATTATAAACCTTCACTCAGACACGCAGGCTCTAATCTGCAGGTCCTGATGTGTCCAGAGCGAGAGCTGCCCTTGGTCTGGATCCTCACTTAAAACAGACCCCGTGCTGAGCGCCTGTACCAAACATGCCTCAAAGTGCAGCTGGTTCAGCTCATAGTTTCTGTTAATGCACGTTATCTCCTGGGTTTGTCTTACCCAAGAATACCTTTGAAATCTACATAACCTGATGTGATAGGACGCTGTCAAGTGCAAAGCAGAGGGCGGAACCAAACGACTGTAGCGGTTCAGATGGAAGAAGCTCAGAAGTCTCAGGGGGGTGATTGCTCATGTACTCTAGCTCTTGTGAAGTGCTTTTTAGTATCAGGTGCATCATCTTGAAAACACATCCAACATTCCTGACTGAATTATCCCGATATTCCCACATAGAGACAAGAGTTGGCTGAACCAGGTGCTTGTGTTAGCTGTGTAGAACTAACACATTTTGCATTTCTGTTGAAATAATGTTGTTTTTTTACAAGGGAGACTTGTTTTTGCCGTTGACCCTTTTAATTCAACAAACAAGACACAAGTTCTATATGAAAGGTGGTACAAATAAGCTATAAATAAAATGAAAGCTGCATTTTTTTGCATTTAACACAGGTGCAATTACCTGCAAAAAACAATTTTGAAAGTCAAAGTTGGAACCATACAATGTACATTAACGTGGCAGTGAAGTGTTGCTGTCCACACGTGTTCATTTCAGTCTAATGTGGGCCTAAATAAAGCTGTGAGCACTTGTTTTAATCCAGCAAAGAGCTGTATCTCCTGGTCTGCTTCTTGTTTTCCAGATTCATAATTGTGATTGTCCACGTGTTGTTGTGCTCAGAGGTATTTCACTTTGACTTATGACTCTGTCCAGAGATGGGAGAGCTCTGGCAGGACCCCTCCCCAGCTGCACCTCCTCCTGCTGCATGTGTTTCTACTTGGTTCCAGCGTGAGTGTGGCAGATACTTGTTAAACTGTGGTATGTGACTGATGTTGCACTTGCTCAGACTCTTCTGAGCGTCCCATGTTTTGCTGCTAAATTCAGGGGCATATGATACCCCTTTATACTGCAGCCCTTCGCTACAATACTCTCTTAAAATGTTGAAAAATGACCATTACCTCACATCAGCCCTGTGTCGAATCCTCAAAATCTAATATTTCTTCATTAAACTTTAACTGAGTGACAACACAGCTGAAAGTCTTTACTTTTAAAGGTTGTAAGATGTGCAGCATTCAGGTGATTACATTTTGTTCGAAAAGCAAATCGTCTCTTAATTAATCAATGTTCATTAAATCTTTATAAGGGCACATTTTCCCAACATTAATTCCACCACATTTGAACTAGATCCACAAATGAATCAATCTGAGCTGACGTTTGCTCTGAGTCAACACATAACTTTATCATCTTTCTCCTGTTTTTGGCTCCACTCGGCTCATTGGTCCACAGAGACTACTCGCTGTGGTCCATTTGTCCAAACCCTGCATCTCTGTTCAGCTCCAAGCAGCTGACATCCAGGCCAAACCACATTGTTCTGTAAAAGTGTAATTTATGACCCATTACCAATGTTTTCTTCTCTTCTCCCATCTCCTGCTAACATGCACCAGCTCGTAACATCCTAACAGAGTCATTGTTTGATGGTTTCTCATGATCCCTGTAAAAAGCGTATTTGAGGTGATCTCGTCTGTGCAGCGTGAAAGCCACATGGGAAAAGGCTGAGAGGGAAACTGAAGAACTCATCAAGGAAGTTCATTCATCTTGTGCTGAGAAAACGTAAAGTGGAGCAAATGTCACCTGGCCTGATCTGTCTATGAATCATACTGGACTTGCAGCAGGAAAGCCACTGCAAGTTTTCTACAAGAGCGACACGAGGATCCACATCCCCGCTAAGTCCCTCCTTGGCTTGGCAGCGGATAGTGGATGTCGCTGGCTCAATATCAAACTTACTTAGGTACTTTACTTTAGATTGATGTGTTTTTGCTACCTTCGTAACACAGCAAATTGGATGAGAATTGACTTTGTGAAAAGCGATGCCAAACAGGCCAAATCCTGACAAGAACCACGACTGCCGCTCTCCTGATCACAACAACACAAGGACGTAAGGCGAGATCCTCCAGGCAAAACTCTTTTTTAGTTTGAAGCTTTCACATTTCCAAACTGCACCTAAAGATACTTTATTATTTTATTTAGTCACCTTCCACCCTATGGGACATTGAAATGTCAGGCTGTTTTCTCAAAATGTATTCTTCCCCCATAAGGATGAAGATCACCTCCTGAAATAACACCTACTCTACAATCTTGTGCTTAACCAGATTTTGACAAATGGTGCAGATGGATTTGTTGATAGTTGAATAGCTGTAGGCGGTTTAAAGATGGATTTAGTTTTAATTCCCCAAAAATGTTCAGTAAAGTTTTGTTTACTCAAAAAACTAACTAATACATTCAACTTCCCCCTGTGCCTTTGTATCAACTGTGTGCACAAAATGTAGCAGACATTTTCCAGATTTAATGTTTATTGTTGTTAATGTTCATTTTTACAGATAAAATGCTTTATTTATATACAAAAACATTAAATGGTGAAAAGCATGTTATACTAAGTAAGTAAACTATTCTTTTTAATTTAAGATTTTTTCCTATTCACCTGCAGTGTCTTGCACTGAAGTTTGACTTCATAATTTGTGTCAGAAATGAAATCCCTCAGATCGGTTCACACGGAGGGCTTTGTATTCTTTTCAATTTATTTTTTTCCTCCTCTCCATTTTTAATCCAAAATGTCCAAATTATAATGAGTCTACTGGAAGAATCGTTCTCTTTTTCTGTGTTTTTACAAGTCAGCTGCATGAAAGTCACAGCGTCACTACAGTGTCAGCACTGGCACAAACTACAGACAAAGAACTTGCAGAAGCATAAGCACCACATGATTACTGACTACTTATATTGGAAACATTTCTTTGAAGTGTACATGTAATTGAAGTGTACATGTACTGTAATGTATAAATATACTGAAAAAGATTTCAGCATCCAAAGAAACAATAACACACAAGAACAGACAACCACAGACACAGATACACACACATTTAAACAGTTCACAGTCAGTGACTAAAAGTGTCTTCAGCTAAGAAGAATGGTCATCAGAGCTGCTTGTCCTCAAACAGAGGGGGACATTATTCCAGAGCCTGTGGAAGAATGATCTCAGTTCACCGTGTGTTCACTGATGGTGTGAAGGACACCAGTGTGGGGGAAACATAGTTATGTTCTTATCTGAAAGTACAACCTGATGGACTGATGCTTTTTGTCTTTCAAGTATCTTTCTTGTTCTTAAGATTTGAACTAAAACATCTCGAAAGCCTTCGTGCCACCATGAATGACCTCTTAACCACAGAGCAGGGCAAAGTCTTCCAGTTTGGGGATGGACACAGACAGAGTGGTCTAAATGTAACACAGGTGTCTTGGATCCGTGTGCACCGTTCGCTCTCCCGTGGGACTCGTAGCTGTAGTCCATCTCTTTCATGCACAAGCAAATCAATCGGCGGCTGTCACCCTGACGACTCCGGAGCAGGAGGGATGGACGTGGTGTGAAACGACACCTCCGGCCGCTCTCACTTTCTCTGATGTGTTTCTCCAGTTGCTCTGTGGTTTCAGCGCTTTCCTTTTGACCACGCCACGACCTCTTCCTCCACTCACCTGCTGCCTTCACCGTGCCTAACCCGCCTTCCCCCTCCCCAGCCGCTTCACCCGATCACCCTCCGACTGGAAAATGCACCAGCTTCACAGGTCAAAGACATACCTCAAGGTTTGACATGTTTGTGCACTGTCTCAGTAGGGGGACATTGTTTAGTGCGGAGAGACAAGAAAGATGCTCAGTTGCTACATGTGGAGTGAAGGACTCTTGCAGCTTTGGTCTTAAATGAAAAGTACAACCTGGATAAGAACAAAGTGCTGCAGAACAAGCCCCAAGAGACGTCCCCTTGGCCACTCTTAAAACATTTGGAACATTAACACAGACTTGAATTCCTTTGCTCTTTTTACACTGTCGCCCCTTGATATTTCGTCCGTGCAGTGAATTGGGTTTGCCAGAACGATTCGCTGCTCTATTGTGACTACCTTTAAAGTACATGTGGGGATTTTGTGGTTGTGGTGTTAAGTTTCGAGATGCAATTTACTGCCTTTGAATGAAATAGGTCACGTCAGATTTGAGGTGACCGCTGCAGCGCGTTTCAAAAGGATCAAAATGTTATGTTTCCACGTGTTGTTTATGTGTAGGGATGTGGACACAAGTTACTGCAGCAGAGCGACAATGAAAAGATCAAATCCCTGTGCTCCTGTAAGTCTCGGCAGAAGGGATTTAGCATGTTCCAGCTCCCTGTCCAAATTATCCTCGTCTAAATGTAAGAGGAAACAGCCTAATTCTCCACTGGCTACTTTAACTGCTAATCGCGGCACCGGGCAGCTCAGGCCATTGAGGCAATTCCCATGAAATTTGTCGATATTTCTTTCATTTGTTCTCTGTTCACAATTAGTCGTGGTCAGCCTGATCAAAGACGCAGGCCAGGAGCTTGCATGTGAACCGGCGTCCTCTCACAATGACATCCACAAACCAGAATGAAATATGAAATCTCAAGTTTCCACGCATGTATGGACTTGTAAAAGAGAATCTGAGGAAGAGGAGGGCTTTCACACTGGGTAATGTGAAACATTTGGTGCACGTTGTAGAGAAGACAGAGGCCAGAATTAGTGTTCCAGTAAACCCAGAAGTTAAAACAACTGCTCTCACTAAGCCCCATTGATTTAGATGTCATTACTCTTCTTACTGCAAAGCACGCCACTCTATTCTGTGTTAAAGAAGATATACAATATTTATATTCTTTGCAATGGATTAGGGTAGGGATAAGGGTATTTTTGGTATTAAATTATATTAGTTTTAGTTATGATAAAGCTCAATAACATAATAAAGTGCAAGTGCGAAATGTGTCTTAGTGTAATACTATGTAATTTGATCGGAGTAAAAATACCTGAAGAGTTCAATTGCAAAAACACATTTCCCCATTTTGAAAAATTGTTAAAACGTAATAGTTTACCAAGGAGGGTGGAAATATATTTTGATTGCAGTAAAAATACATTTGACCTCTGAAAACATTGCTATACAAACCACTTTTTAAATGGCACTTATTGTCTTACAAATTAACTCTTCAGTCTAAATCAAGAAATATTTGTAAGTAAATCCATTTTCAACAAATATAAATCCACTGTGATTTGTTTGTCAAATCAGAGTTCAGATGAGTTCTCCTTAAAGGCATGTGCCTTGTCTGAAAGCGAGCGTTGGACTCACATGTGCCACAGACAGGTGTTGTAGATGCCTCGAGGCTTCTGCAGAGCCAAGCTGTGAAAGTAAATAAATAGTTGTGAGTTAACAAGGGTCAGCGGGCCGAGCAGGGTGTAACACAAGCAGCTCATACAGGTTTATCTGTTTAGCAGGCGCTCTGTTCTGAAGTGTCTCTCTGAACACTCTCCACAACAAACAATTTCATTACTTCCCATGTCTTTCCCATCTGCAGAGAGTGTTGTGCCTCACTCTGCCTCAGGGGGGCGCACATACAGAGTAAGTAGCAGGCTCAAATGTGTCACTGCAGCAGACTGGACTCACACTGAAGCTCTTAAATGTATTAAATGGGTTTTTTACATCATCCTCTGTAAAAAGGTCATAATTTGGTTGGTTTTGATGGCAGAAGCCCATAGGAAGTTATTTAATGATATAGGGCCATAAAGTTCTGTACTTCCTTTGACATCATTTTCTTTCCTCTTTTGCCAGTCCTTACTTATAATGAGTGTGGCTTCTATATAATAAAACAATATAATATTTTATATGCAAAAGCCACAGAGAACATTTGCTGGATGCCTTCAAATACTAATGGGAACCAAATTAACAAAAACTATTAAATTAGAGAGTAAATTATGACATTTTAATTGTGTTGTGTTGTCTGATGATGAACAGTAATCATATTCTTGTATAATAAACACATGTTTTTCTCTTCACTGAGCCTGGTGTGGGTTTGGTAAATACACTTGAACAGCTTGGCCTCACAGACTGTCATGGCCTCATCTAATGTGACACATAGTGTTTGAAATGAAAACACAGCGTGTCCAATTTTCCACTGTAACAAGAATTGTCTGTGTGATGGAAACTTTACATTCATGGAAAGTCCCCATTTAGGGCAATGTTTGGAAGGGGCCACCGCCATCTTCCGTTTTGCCACAAACACAAGTGTCTTCCTCAAAACACAATCATGTATCTGCACAGCTCACCTCCACATCACAATGATGGACATCTCTCCATGGATTACGCTGAATTACAGCTTATTGCATTGTATTGCAAAGTGTATTACTACATCACAGTCTATATTATAGTGCAGTGTATTAGGCCTACAGTGTCTTGCAGTACACTTTATTACAGTGCACAGTGTATTACCATCCTTGTATATTCTATTAACATCTATAGAGTTTACAGTTTCTTTCAGTCGATAGTATGTATGATGGTGGAGGCGTCAGGAGCTGGGCTCACAAAGGTCTACTGGGGTCAGTAACTTGAGAGCCACTTGGCTTTTGTCTTCTAAGCATCAGTAACACAAGACGCTGGGAGAGCACTCAAGTATTTGAGTGTAAAGTATTACAAATAATAAGCGTTTACTGCTGACATTAGCACTTCATATTTTTGAGTTCTTTCTTCTTCTGGTTATATCTTCATGTTCTTGACTCTGTTCAGATGAATAGATCACATCCATCACACTTGTCAACACACAGCAATAACTCCACTTAAGACGGCTTTTAGTGTTGACTTAGAGGCTGATCAAGACAAGTACATTTGCAGTTGTAGTAAGTATCTGATGGATTTAAGCTCATGTTGTAATAAGTTGTTTCTTGGACAAAAGGTTCTCTCTAAACTTCTTGAACTTTGGTCAGCTTCTGGCGCGTGACACCTCGATACATCTGTAAACCAGTGGAAATACTCAAATCGTTCATGGTTCATGGTTACATTGAAGATATGATTTGCACTACCAGCTCTGCTGCTGCAAACCATTACGCGAAGTAACTGATGGCTTGTAAAATATGTTTGGAAATCCTGGAGACACAGCAGCAGGGATGGGATGGGAATTCCACATGGTTATCCAAGGAGATGATAAACAAAGAGAAGGTGATACTGGCCCTTTGATATATCGGGCACATGTGGAATCTTGGAACCAAAAGAAAGGAGGAAAATGTTGGTTTTGAAATGTGTGAGCCAGAGAGGGCTGTGTTACGAGATGACTCTGTCTAGTAAGGAGCATTTCAGTAGCTAATATCATCCTACATGATCTCAGTACATTTCTCCAAGTCGCTCTCCAAGTGAATGAGAGAGATGTCAGAGCAGCTTGTTGAAACTGAGTCCAACACATGCTTCAGTCCGTCTGATCTCTGCACGCCCGAAATCACAGGAGGAAAACCTCCAGCAGAGATTAATGCACTGCTTTATATTCTCCGATCTAGATTCCAGACCCTGCTTGACTTTCTTTACGGCTTTGCGAGCATTCCTGTTCCTATTGTAACCTGCTTGCACGGAAATGGCTGCGTCATAGTTGCCAGGCCGACGTTTTGGAGGCAGCAGAGGAGCAGATGGGGTGTGCCAAAAGGATCTGGGCAGGTCATCAGTGAGCCATTGAAGGAGCAGCAGCACTTGAAATCCTCACTGTTAACTGTTTTACGACAAGTGTTTATACAAGGTCAGGCACATCGGCTTACACCTTCACTTTATGTCATCTGGAAGACATGTGTCCAACCTGTTTCCTTATTATGACATGCTTTTTGTTGTATACAATATCAACCGATTTATCTTGTTTTATTTAAGGCGGACAATGATGTTAGTGATTTTGTTTTTACCTTGACATGTTTTGGCTGAAATAAAGATTTATCAAACAAAAGTGTTATTATTCTTGCTATGAAATCACTTTCCTTTTTCTTTGTTGTTGTTGATGAATGCACATTTTATTTCTTATTTTTTTACTCTTAAAGCTGCACTAGGCAAGGTTTTGTTGGCTAAAAGGCATGTCATTGCTTTGCCTGGAATGTTCCATGGAATGACATTAAACTTCTCTATCTTCATGGGGACAGGCAGATGATGCCAACACTACAGGTCACGGGTCAGATCGATTTTTTCTGGATAAAACAAACAAAACAAATACCTGTAATTCATTAAAATAAGTTGCAATTATTTGTGTATTGTTAACTTGAATTAAAATCACTGACAAAAATTAAAACTTGAATTGTCCAGCATAATCTGCACATCATTGCAAAATAATACCCATATTCCGCCCTGCCCAATTTTGCCTCTTTTGCTACGGCATTTCTGGGGTTTTGGCACTTCTGGTAGAGCGGGAGAAAAGTCGAAAATACTATATAAAGTGGATTGATTTGCATAAAATGTTCATGTGCACCAACAAGAGCACTGCTGGGTGGCCTAATAACGATTTTGAGTCCTCGTAAAACTTATTTGCATTCGACATCAGAAGCTCTACGTAAAGTAATTCAAGCCCAAGGAGGGACACAATTCATGACGGTGACTACGGCAACTTCCAGAATAAGGTGAATAGTCCGTGTTCCTTGTTGTTTATGTGCACTGATCGCGGTGCACCATTGATTAAAGATAGAAAGAATTGCTGCTGATAATTGCTGCTATATCTTAAATACAGAGAAGGTGCAATATTAGTTAGCTGTTTATTTTTGTTTATGTCTACATTTTTGATTAAACATTTGCTGACCTTTGCATAAAGAGTGGCACTTAAGCTCATCAGTGTGCACATTTAACCCAAAGCTAAAAGGGGTGTGATACACAACACCACTGCAGTCTAGAACAGACGGGAGAAGAAAGCCACGGGCCAAGGGTTAGACAGGCTCATTGTTACTTAAACCTACAGTTACACTACTTTTATTACAACCGCCAACAGTTTACCAACGCTCCGAAATACACCCGGCTGCTGGGAGCTTCATTTTGACATTTTGACATTTGACATTTTGACTAATTATCAATCACTTTACTAACCACCAAATCTGTTTTTAAACATGAAGCAGAAATGTGGCAAACAACATCTGCCTCTGCACCCATGTGACTAACTGTACAGAGATCGCCATTACAGCAAGGATGATTTGTGAATGGCAACAAGCCTGAAATTTAGATTTGGGAGTTTATCTTTGTCTGTGAATTAAGCCGTAAATAACAAAACATTCTTCTCTCTCTCTCGTTTATTTACTAGATTAATACTCATTAGAATCACCTAAACATGATCTTATGAGACACTGGTTAAATAATTCCCCAAATGAAAACCTAGATCAGTGTTAAAATATATATTTGTAGCTTAACTGATCCAGAGCATCCCAAACATGCTCAATGAGTGACTGGGATGTTTTCACTTTGCAGGATTTGTGTACAGATCCTTGTAACAAGAGGTGATGGTTGTGAATGAATGTCACAATAACTGACAATTTACCCACTGAGCCTGTTTGAGATGCTCTTGATCGACAAATACAACAGCTTGTTCCAGTTCCTGTCAATACCCAGCCATTTCGGTGGTGAATTTGGTGGTTTTCTGACCCCCAGACCCTCCCATTAAAAAAAAAAAAAATAGATATTTCAGAGTCCTTTTGTGGCCAGCCTAAGGCACACCTGTCCAATATTCATGCTGTCTTATCAGCATCTTGATCACCTGTGAGGTAGGATGGATTATTAATATGAATTGCTCATTAGACATATTTTGACAAATTTAAGACAAAGAGTCTTTTGTGTATTTCTACATGTACATACAATGTACATGTAAATAAGAAAAGTTTTATATATATGAGTTCAGATCGTCAAGTTGGATGTTTAATCCTTTTTTTCCAAATCTTTTTATAAAAAGACCTATTATAACTGTGTGTTTCGCTCCAGGACTTTTAGAATTGGAATATCATGTGCGTGGGATACATTTATTCCTCCTTGAATCATTTTTGGCTTTGTGGAGCAGCAGCTTTAAGAATGGGCCCCTGCAGAGCCACAGAGGGCAGCGCGCAGAAGGGGAGGCCCTCACATTTACAAGGAGGACCAGGCTGAGACCACCCCGACCATGTTCTTTGCAGTCATCTCCATAACGCACTTTACAGGAGGTGAAGCTGAAAGCCTTGAAAGCCACACATTTAACCGTTACATCCAGTGGGAATAAGGCAAGCATCATCGCAGCTATTGGACAAAACCTGTAAAACACTATTGATATAAAGAGTTTGATTGATTTTGCAAATGGATTCATGTTGGTTGAATTATCATAAAGAAGTTTACTTTTGTGCTAGGACCAAAGGTGAGCAGCATTAAACTAGTTAGCTATTCACTGCAGGCATATGTTACTGCTGGGATATGAGTCTGTGGTATACGTTTTCTTTAACGAAGACACAAACTTCTTTTTAGGCATTTTAGTAATAAACTTGAACATTTACAGTTTGTTCATTGTAAACAAAACACTGATCTTTTCTGAAGACTCAAGCCTCGTAAATGCAACACAATACAGGATTATTCAAACATGCATTTAAGTAAAGTAGGGAACACTGTTATAACATGGTAGTATGGATTTTACATAATATGTCTTCTTTAAGAATCCTTTAAATGTTTGTAAGATTTTAAAGGTGAACTAGATGGTGGATGTCATTGTGATCATCCTGATTGTCATCACCATGATGTTATTGCTTTGCCTGTAGGATGGCATTAAAGTTATCTATCTCCATAGAGTTACAGGTCAGTTCTGTGGAGAGACGAGCCCACCTACAGATACAATCCAAGTTTTTGAGCTATGAAATATGGATAAAATATTGAAATATGTGGAATATTAAATAAATTATCCGAGACAAGCTGGTTGCAGGGTGCACGGTGGCAAAGGTAGTTAGCGCTCTTGCCTCTCAAGAAGGAGATCCCTGTGTTACTGTGGGTTCTCTCCAGGTTCTCTGGCTCCTCCCACCGTCCAAAGACATGTATGTGTGAGGCTAAATTGGTGACTCTAAATTGGCCCTAGTGAATGAATGTGAGAGTGAACTGTCTGTAATGTCTATGTCTCTGTGTTGGCCCTGCAACGAGTTGGCCACTGTCCAGGGTGTACCCCGCCTAAGGCCCGAAGTCACTGGGATAGGCTCCAGTCACCCGCCACCTCAAAAGGGAACAAGCGGTGGAAAATGAATGAATGAAAGCTGGTCGCAAACCCTCCATTTGAAAAGTTTTAAAAAGACAGAAACTGGTCATAGATGTTTTGTGACATGAGGGATTCCAAAAAAGTATTTTTGTAGAAAAAAGAGCGCCATCTTTTGAGTCATTGGTTGGCAAAGTGAGTGTTACAAGCTTTAACTGAAGCGTGACAGAGAGAAATGCTTAACGTGTGCATGAAACAAGTATGATCCGGCCAAACTTTTATACGCACTTTGCTTTTCTCATCATCTTGGTCAATTTGTAGGAAGTGACTGGATTTGTCGTTCTCTGTGGTCTAGTATTATTCTACTGCCCTTTCCAAACAAGCTCACAGCATCTCCTGGTGTAATGTAAAAACGTCTCAAATTGGATCATTAAACTTGGCCTATAGCCTGTCCAAAACCATTGTCAGGGAAGGTATACGAAGATGAAAGAACTTTTTTTATTTTAAATGAAGCTGTCAAGGGGAAGGGCTTTTATGATTTACTTTGAAAAAATGTATTCCTATTTATTAGAAGTCTCTGCCTGGGTGTCAAATACAGTTCCTGCTTCTAATCCTAAATCTTTCAGGCAGAAGCTTTTAAAACTTCAAATGGCGCTAGATCTACTTACACTTGCCATGCTAGAGCTTATATAGACTTCTTTCCTGTTGAACTAGACCACTCGATGGCTGTTTCAAGAACGTAAGGCTTTTCCAATGAGAAAATAGAAGAGCAAAGCTTGTAAAAGTTTGTCTGGCTTTTCCATCAATCCAGGTCAGGATTGGTACTACACAGGTGTTTGATCAAAATGTGTATTCAGTTGGATTCCTGTACATACATGCCTGAAATTGTTCAACAAACAATTGGTATAGTTGAATAGCCAGTGCAAACAGAGTGAGTAGGGTGTGAAATATAGTAATGCATGCAGTAATGTTTTATTACTGTGTAATCAGCTGGAATAAAGGTTTCTGGTGACCTCATAACATGTATTGTATGAGGCTGGATTGAAATGGCAGACCACATCTTGGCAGTTGTTCAATCAACACTGACTTTTTTGGCAAAATATCTACTTTCATAAAAGATACTCCACAAAAGGCACAATTTAAACTCAAATCCAGATATGGCATTTTCACAGTGTTGAGTTTGAGCTCAGTGTTGAGTTTCACAATTGCATTTTTATCAGATTTTGTAGCGTGTGCATTATACACTGCCTGTCCAAAAAGACGTTGCCATAGGGAAAAAAGAGGCAATGTAGGGCCGCCTTTAGCTTTCATTACAGCACACTTTTCTGCAATATTAACAGATTTATTTCCATCCGGTGTTGCATTATTTTTCACCAGTTGATCTTGTGTTGATGATGAGAGAGAGTGACCGCTGCACAAAGCCTTCTCCAGCTCCTCACAAACACTCTCTCTGGGGTTCAGATCTGTAGTACATTAGATTCTGCTTCTCCTTCGATGTTTTCTCTGCTTGATGTAATGATTTGACCCTTTTCAAACATACTGACATTTTTCCATGATCCCGGGATTTGTCTTTCCAAATGGTTGTTTCAGAATGGAGAAGCCACTCACTGAATCCGTTGGGTTTAAATACTGTGTTGCAGCTGAAAGATCACCATCTGCAGCAGTTATCCAGTAGGAGGCTCCACCTACTGTATTTGTTTAGTTAAATCCAAGTAGTGATGTTCTTTTTTATCAGGCAGTGTACATTCAAGTTCCATCACAAATCTTGGTTTAACTTGTTAATAGTGCACTAAAATTATAATTAGACTGATGCTTGCTCATTATTTCCAAAAGGTGAGAAAATTGTATTCATCTCACATAGGGAAATCGATAAAAAAGAAAGTAATGTCCAACTAAAATATCAGGAATGTACTTAAAATAAGAAAAATGTAATACAAAAGTTTGAGACGGTTGCATATTTTGTTGGCATACGATACAAAAGGACTTAAGCTAAAGGCAGTCTGGGCAGTTAATTCATCAATAAAAATGAGAGAACATTTCTCTGTTCTGTTCAGTCCAGCCGACACCAGAGGTTGTACATGTTCTACAGTTGTTCCTTTGCAGGGGAGATTCTGCTCAGTATTATTTTCATATGTTCTTGTGATCACATATAAACCTGCAGCTGTTGTGAGTGTAAAACCAGCAGTGATTTACAGGGATAAAACAAATAGATATATTGCGATCATGTCAATGCCCAGACTTAGAAATGTAAGCAGAGGGTTTTGGCTGCTGAGACCACAAGAATAAAGCCTGGTTCCAAATACACTATGAACTGCTTCTGTTTCGTCACAATGAAAATGGGGAATACACAGTATATAAATGTAACAGGTGCAGATACAAAGATTAGAGGAAATCCTTTTAGCTTTGTGTCAGTAATTCACCTCTGTACCTTGGGGAATTCCAGTGATAAAATCATTTTTCCAACAAATCCATTTTTAGTTGAGCCCACAATCACAACAGCAGCACATCACAAAACTGTTGATTTAACCAACAGAAAGTTAGAAAATCAAACGGTGAGACATTCTACACACATTAGATTATAGTTTGTAGATTCCTGTTGGATGTTAACTTGAAAGCTCTTCTGTGCTTTTAGACATAACCTTTTATTGTGAAGTTATTAACTCTTAATATTTTACAACTGAATAAAAATAAACACATTGGAAACCTTGCACAGAGCTGCTATGAACAGTATGAAATATATCCAACCATAACTTTAAATACTGCTGAAAGAGAAATAAACCAGCAGTAAAAACTGAGACTTTAATTTATGTAATATTCATGACTGTGTGAATCGTGGCTTTAATGTGTTCTCCAAACCATGCAACATTCACCTATGATGACATAATGCTACAGAATATGGCTCCACAGTGACCGCCTCTTTTCATTTTTATTCAGGCCCTTTCTAAACTAATCTACATGACACTGAGTTATGAAGCGTATCAACACATGTTCACCTGGAATTTCTGATGACTTTCACTAAACTTTCATTTGTCACCTTGGGTTCCTGGTTTGTTCAACGTACTAAAGCCGTAAAAATCAATGCAGCCATCTATTCACATAAGACCAGCTGTCAACACTTGCCTCTCAGGCCCAAAGGAAGTGAATATTTTTCCTGTCTAAGTAAGTTTTACACTTGGGTCATTCTTTATATGCTTTACAAGCAAAACAAAACGCTACATACTCTCTGGAGTGGCGGTTTGTGGGACATGAGACCTGAGAAGTTTCGTACTTTTAGCAAAACTTGTTCCACTTCCAAACTCAACGTGTCATTAATATCAGACGTATACTGTTTCATCGTTGGTTTGGTCCCTTGAACCTTTGGCTGTGACCATTCCACAGGAAGTACAGCCAAAGGAAGAGTTGTTCTCCCCCTCTTTTTGCGCAGCAGGGGTGTAAATCATGCTTTGCATTATTGTAGTGTGTAGGCTGCTCTATGAAGCTGAGCAGCTGAGTAGCACATGTTAAAAGACCCCCTGCTGTCGTCCAAAAACACACTTGATAAATTCACTACAGGTGGACTGAAGAAGTGGTTGTGCAAAATCTGAGCATTTTAGACAAAGCTATTCAAGTCAATTGATTTAAATTAAATTAGATTTGTGTTTAATATGTATTTATAAATGTCTTCAATTTGCTCCACTCCCATAAAACTGTGTATGACGCCTTTAAAGCGCCTCACTTTAATAAACAGGGGAGCCGTGGGACTTTGGATCAGGGAAATGATTCTGGCGTCACTTGTCAAAGGCAGTAGGAGCTTGTTTCTACAGGTGAGAAGGGGTTCTGCCTCATTTGTGCTCAGTAATGACTTGTGCAGTATAAAGTCTATCAGAGGACACATCAAACCATGGCTTTTGAGGCAGGAAACGAACGGTCCAGTTTCAGCGTTAATATACAGTGAGCTGGGCTATCTGTCTCAGCAACAGGATGTATGTGTCATTACCACAAATGTCAGTGCAACCTGACTCTTACAGTGTAAAGTGAAAGTTTACAGACAATGTGAATAGTATTTTATTTTGCAGAGCATAAAGTGCAGTAAATGATCTATCTTGAGCAAGACTCCTGGAGGCCAAATTTTTTCCAGTATTTTTTTTTTTTCACCCGAAGGTTTTATTTGTCAGCACAGTGGTAGCATGGTAAATGGTAGAGAGCGGGTAGAGACATTCGTCAAATAGACGATGCACTTGTGGTAGCAATTGTACATGCCCTTACCCACTGCACCATTGGCAAGCACACATTTGTGTAACATTTTAAAGGCACACTATGCAACTATTTGGGTTGAAAGTCTGCTGCGTGCTTGTCTCCATTATTGCTTTGCATGAGTGTTCCAAAGTATGGCAGTTTTTAAAAGTATAAAACAAAACACAGAACATAGAACATGACTGAGAAAGAGAACAAAAGAGACAAAGGCAACAAAAGACATCAAATGAAGTCACGGCACACATTCTGCAACATAAACATCCCATAATCCAGATTTGTCCATTGTCAAATTTGATCTGAATGTGTTTTTTTCCTAATGTTACAATGTTGGACCAGTCCTTGATCGTCGGTATTGATGGCCTTTTTGTCCCTGCGGCCGGAAGTACCAAAGGTATCCATTTATGTTTCCATGGCAGGAGCTTAGAGGCCTAGATAGTGCACTCTTTCCACAAAACACACCATAATGATGGGTGGTACTTGACAACCACAGTTGTCAAGTACACAGCTGCAACTAGTATTTCCCTGTGAGTTGTGTGCACTTTGACACAGTGTTATAGATTACCCTCATATAATATTGTGTGTGATATAACTTCAAATGCTTATCGACACTGGAACCAAGAATCCAGGTTTATCAAGGCTTCTTAATTAAATAAATAAATGCATGTTAGATAGATTAGATCAAGTCCATACTGGCAGAAGCTGAAACCCATCAGAAAGTTACATTGTGTACCTTTATTTTATAATTATGGTTCTTATTATTTTGTATATGTATTATTTGTGTAAATTTACACGTACTGTTTGTCAAATTTACTGATCAGAAAATGTAGGTTCATTTCATGTCTGTGCATTACGGACCTTCTGCACTGTTCTAGAAGCATCACATAAATGTGGGCCATTGTGAAAAATGCATGCTTTGTATGGAAACAAGCCATACAAATGTCACCATAGTTACGGTATATGGTGGTTAGCAGACACATCACAAAGGTGATTTTTATCTTATTTTTGTTATTTATGTTTTATGCTGGCTGTTTTACTTCTTTATCTTGTAGTTCAAAATATAATAAGGGAACTTAAATTCTGTGTGTTCTGATTTTTTTGGACCCCCTTTGCCCCTGTAGAATCAAAGCCTCTAGAACAGTCTTACCTCAGACCCATGGGTGGAACAGTAAACAGCCTTTTTACACAGAGCAGAGAAATGGAAAACAGTTTCTTCACAGAGAAGTTATAGAGGAAACATAAAGTGTTGATATGAAAACATGAGAGTCACACAGCATGTTGACAAAACATGTCACAGTGTCACAGTGGCAACAGCTTCTGACACAGCAACTCCAAGGTTAAAGAGCTGGAGCCATGAATCACTCTTAGCGTAAACTGAAGACAAAAGTACATCATGTGTGTTAATAGAAGAGGGTTGTAGGATTTTAAATAAACCTTTAGAAATGGATGTGTCAGGCATTGTTACATAGGACATATTATATTACGTTATAACCAAACTATAAACAAAGTAAGAACAAATCCTGACAACTAACACTAAATACTAATAATAAACAGTATTGTGCCAGTCAGTTGGTTCATCATTAACTAAAACTAAGAATTAAAGATAAATTCCTAATACGTTTTTAATTGCTATTCTATATTCTCTTTATTTACTTATTTTTAAAGATTGTTTTATTAGCTTTATTAGCCAGGAAAGGACAGTAGTGAAATGGGGATGAGAGAGAAGGGAGGACATGCAGCAAACTCACAGCACTGCGTCATATGTGCTATGCCTCGACCATAAGGCAGCACTCTCTTTATTTATTTATTCTATAGACATTACCATTATTATTATTTTATTATTCATTGTTCTTTGTTACACCTTAAAGTTGAAACAAGTTCCTCTGTTTGCAAACTGTGTCCAGGGACAAGTGATGGTCTTACTCCTGGTGTAATGTTTGAATTGACACAAAAAATACAATATTGAAGCTGTGAGAACAAGAAAAGTGCAGAGTGACAAAGGGAAAAAGACATCAGACTTTGGTGTCTCAGGAGGTCAAGTGAACAGTAATGGCTAATTATATTATTATATTATGTCTATTCTTAGGCCTTTTACATTGTTTTCTTTACAACTTTGAAATCCTAACCAGTGACGGAGGCAGTAAGTTAAGTCAGAGTCAGAAAGGTAATAAACCTTTCTGATTCTGAGCCAGACATGATTGATTCATTGGTGAGGAAAGTTTATTTTGGCAATGTGAAATAACTTAATTAACTAAATTACGGATTAGGCTTTGAAGGGCTTTGTTAAGGCGACGTGCTGGAAAGTCTAGCGTGGACAAGTGCAGCTCCATAGACCAGCCCATATCTGGCAGGTGAGATCCATCAGCTCCAGATGAGCCCTGGACAGACCAGTAAAAGTGTCCCGTCCACAGACACAGGAAGCTCCTGTCTAGTGCTTCTGAGGTCACATGATCACATCCATTCATCTGTGTGGAAAAACAGCTGCTCTCGAGTCATATCTGTGCTCAAGGTGCAGCTCATAACACAGAGAAGATCTATAAACCCAGCACTACAGAGGCGGGAGAAGAGTGGGAAGGGCAATATGTCATTCAGCAATCTCTTTCATATACTTAAGTGAGAAATGTACACTTTACTGTAGATTTCACTGTAATATCTTTGGATGAAAAATGAAAATGCATGCGACAGATTTGCATATTTTTTGTGGAATATATTTATATATATACACACAGAGACACAGAACATCCACTCTCACATTCATATTCACGAGGGGCAAACACATCGTCTTTGGACAATGGGACGAAGCCAGAGAACCAAGAGAGAACTCGCGGTAACACGGAGAGGACATGCAAACTCCACCCCCTCTGCTCGTACCACTGCCCCACACACTGCAGCGTGTGTTTCCGCTGTCCCATTCTCACCATGAATCTATTATATTCTCACACACACCCTGTGATTCGTCCTGACACGTTCAAACTTCGGCGTGCACGTACAGTTTGCACATCATGTGAAATATTATTATTGCAGGGTATTCATATAGTGCTTTTCCACCTTCAAAGTGATGTACTAGGCAATGTGGGTGAAGTGTTGTGCCTAAGCACACAATGTAAATTTCCTCTAGCGCCCCTCTGTGGCACCTGGTGTTCCAGTGGTCTCTCATCCGAGTACTAACCAGGCCCTGTCCTTCTTAGCTTCAGTGGGCTGACGAGATTAGGCATTGGCAACAGGTAAATAAAACATAAGCTTGTTTTGAGAGAATTGCGGTTAAGCGCAGGTAAAACATGCTAAAGGCCGAGCGGAGGAGGGGTGACCTGAGGCGGGATCATGTGCACAAGTTTCTGTTCCAGGTGTGAGCCGTGAGGAGGAAATGAGCAGCTGAAGTGCGTACAGATGGTTTTATAAATCTGGATATTTTTCTATGTACATGTAAAATGAGAGCCCAGGTCTGGTAAATGAATGTTTAGAAGGCGTCCATGTGCAGGCTACAAGCTGCCACTATGTGATCTTTCTGATCAGGGTCCGCCACTATGTTTCCATTGCTTTTTTTCCACCATATTAAACTTATTATCTTGAGATTTGTAATTAGCAGGTGTTTTTATCACGAATGCCTTAAATGCATTCTTACACTTTAACAAAGGTCTTGTAGCACCTTTCTACAAATAGTGGTAAACACAATTTATACTGGATACACAACAGGTTTTTTACATCGATTGGTTTGAATTATACAATAAATAATTGCTCTGCAGGTTACAGCAATACCTTGTCTATTATATTTACATGTATTATCAGGCAAAACATTAAAAAAAATGTAATCTGTCATTTAATACTACACTATTATCATAAGAATAGGCAGAGATAGAGCTAAACAAATTTCAAATGTCACTTAAAAACAGTTAATATAGATATACATTTAAGTGCATGTGACAGGTTAGACTACACATTCCACTAAAATTAACATGATATTAAACATTTTGCCTAGTGTCCTGGTTTGACAAGTTTATAATGTTACTTCCTGGTTGGACAGCAAATATGACATAGGAAAGGCAAGTCAACAGCTGCAACCATTACAATATATAAAATATAGAAAATACACAACAGATAACACCTTTATTTTCTTGAATTATTGTTTAAGCTCTTTGCAGAGGGATTCTGTTTCAGGGCTCAGCACTTCTTCCTGTAATTTGTAAGTAAGTTTTATTTTCAAATATTCTTCACAAACTGCAGCTATGATAAATAGTTACTTCAGGTTCTATGTCACCAAACTGTGTAAGTCGTGATTAGAAAAACAGGAGAACCCGTTATGTAGATGTTAAACAAGTATTTTTAAGAAAGTTAAATAATATAAAAATATAAGTGGATGTTTAAAGTCTATAAAGAGTCTGAAGATAAGAGATAGAGCAGGCTTGTGTCCCCACAGATCTGGGGTCTCATTTATAGAGCATGTTTACATAGAAAAACATTACACAAGTCACATTTCACATTTCACGTTTGGGATTCATAAAAAGACAACTATATTATATGATCTGTTTTAATTCCTTAGCTCTCTTTGGTCTTGTTCTGTTTTTATATTTGTTGTTAAATGTTCTAAATTTGTCAAATGAAATTGTTTGTGTTTGATCCTGATGCATACTTTTAGCAAGAATTCCACGGAGATGGAAACCCATAATGCTGTATTGTGGAACATTCCAGGCAAAGCAATACCATCTCCATGAAGACAAACAGGCGGCGATCACCTCCGGAAAGTGACATAGTGCACGTTAAACAAAAGAAACATTGGGGTTAGATGAGAAAAGACTTGGAGAATAACAGTGATATAGTAGCACAGATGTGAGCGCACGACTCCGCTCTGTGGTCTGTGTTTTTCATTAGTCAAACACACACCTGCGCCATATTTTAAAAATGACTTTGTATTTTTAAAGTCACAGAGAAGACGGCCTCTAAACATACAAGCCGTGTTTGCATGGGGCCGGCCGCATATAGACCCAGTACATTTAACTACACTTTTATAGACCTATGCAAATCAATGTGTTCAAGTGTTAACCTTGTTGATAACACTGTTTGTTTAAGGCAGGTATGGGGGACATTTATCCCTGCATTCAGGAGTCATGCCTCCTGGGGCCAAACTATATTGCAACAAAACACGAATTGTTCTTTCACCGGATAATCAACTGCAATGGGCTGTTGAGGAACCACAATAGATTGTGTCAACATTCAAGCCAGATCTGTGAGTATAAAGCAGCTTCCAGGCATCGTCTTTGTGGTTCAAGTCTCTACAATGTGACTTTCCATAGCATTTACATGAACGTTTAGACTGGCAAATGTCCTTGTACAAACACAGCAGGCGATATAAAGAAATGCATGTAACAAAGAAGACGAATTGGTTTACAAACTTAAGTATTGTGTGGTACCGGATGAAGATGCATGCCCAAATTGTTTATGACAAATGTTGCTAAGATATTGGGGACTTTTTGACGTCCTTTGTCTCCCCAGTTCAGAGTACACGTTTGGTGAGCTCCTCCAAGAATTACAACTATTTGCATAAACTTGCAAATGTGGCTATCATCTGGATTTGAAGTGACTGCATTTGCCTTTGGCCCCTGGTCCTTGCGTCAATGTTTCAAAATGATCTCCCGGATGAGGACAGGACAAGCCTCCAAGTAGCTTCGCTTTGCAAATCGTGCTGCTTTAATGGAACAATTAGACTTTCAAAAAGGCCAGCGAAGCAAAGTCAAATATGGATTAGACGGCCAAACAAAGGCCCTTGTGTTGAGGACACACAAGTGTCCTTTATCTGCCACGAGGGCCCGAGGGTGCATTGAGAAAACTGATGGGCCAGACGTTTACGGTTTATTTGAGTCACAGACAATCCATTGACGAGTGGAGAGTAGCAAGTGTGCAATATAAGCCCTTTCTCTTCCCCGCTGTGAGGCAAATACACATGATTAGGGCAGAGGCCACTGAAAAAACAAAAACAAGAGGACAGATGCTGGGACTAACACACTACCAGAGATGGACACATTAGTGAAGGTGAAAACTGTTAACCAAGCCTTACAACAACTTAGTCAGATCGCAAAATACAATAACAAAGCAATGCCTACATGATCATAGAGTTATTTACTTGAGAAAACAGCTTTGTTAGTCTGTGGTTCCTGCTTGTTTTTCTTGTTTCCATATTGTTTGATTCCAGCGATATGCAAATCCATGCAGGATACAGGATTTTACTGGAGGGGGTTACTACAGAGCAGGAAGGCAGGTTTCACAGGACAGACTTACAGGTGCACGTAAAAGAATAACAATCGTTATGATAAACAATGGTATAATTGCTATTAATTGAACAGCAATCCTCAAATTATCTTAAGTAAAGGGACAAAAGAAAAACCTTTTCTAATCCAACCTCTTACAACAAGCAATATCTCTTCTTTCTCATCCCTCTACTTATTTATTTATTTAATTGCTGTGGTATTTTACTATTAACCGCAAATCTTAGCAATGTATATAGAAAATAAACTTATAAGTTCCCAAAACAACTATTTTTTTTCTTAAATTAATTAATTTATTTTTTTAATAACAAAGACATAAGAAAAACAGACAAAGTTTCATTAAGTAAAAGTCTTGCATGTCTTTTGGTATTTTTGGTATTTAAAAAAAAAATCCAATTTGCAGTTTCAATTAAGTCCAAATGTTTTCCTTTTTTTTTTTTTAAATCAAATGTTATTTGAGTCCTTGATAGTTGGTTCATTCTGTGTCATCTGTTTCTTTGTGATAGCCTTTCCTCTGTTGCCAAAAGTACATTCCAAAAGTGTTTATGTATTGTTTCTATTTTGTCTTGGATAAATAGTTTTAAAGTCTAATGGGACGTTACTGTTGAAAATAATAGCAGACAAAAAATGTCTAATATAATATTCTACCAGTGGAAGCAGAGTAATGAAATATTCACTTTTACCTGAAAATAAAGGTCACATTTTAACATAATAATAATAATAAAAATAATAATAATATTGTTTTTTACATAACATGTAACTGCCTCTGTCTGCCAAAACATATCAAAACTAAGAACAAAGTGTCAGCGTTCTCGTCCCCCTTTGTGCCCGTATGCTCCTAAATGGTTGTCAGACCAATCTGTAATTAAGTGGAGTTACTTGCCAAGGACCTTTCCCTGCTACACATTTGTTATTGGATTACAAGGTGCTGAGAAGGAATGCCTGAGACGCCGCTCGTCTGCTGGTAGAGAAGAGCAACAACTCGCCTGCGAATGAATAGAGATTCAAACCTCTCCTTCATGCTGGCTGCTTCCCTATGCAAAACACAACATGTGCCATCGTGGAGAGTCAAAATAAGCCACTGGTTCGTGGTTCGGTCATAGGGTCGCGGTGCTTAACAGGCTCTTAGTGCTCAGTGGGTTTTACGATAGTGGCGTGACATTGGTAACAGTGTGATGGATGGATGGTTTTCACACCTGGAGAAGGACCGAGGTGTGGGAGGTGTACGGCTAAATGTGACTCAGGGATTTCAAATATGTTTTTTTATGGCTGAACTCTGTTCTAAGTAAATAATTCCATCAAGAACCTGGAAGATCAACAACACAAAGCATTTGTTACAATCATTTAAATGAGCTGAAATGGGGCTGAAACCTAGATGATCCTGCTAATATAAATGATGCATACAAATGTAGTAGACATTTTCCTAAAAATACCATCAGCAAAGGTTGTGTGTCTTTAACTGTTTAAAATAATGACTGCAGCATGAGAAGATTGTAAACTCTAATAAAATATACATTTTTTTTTTAAAAAGGCTTCATGTCAAACAATGGAAAACAGTTGTGGTTAAATGGTAAGTGACACCTGTGTTACCAAAACAATTTGCTACTGTGTGAAGTGAGATAAGAGCCAGACCCAGGACAGAGGAAGAGAAAGGGGGCAGAGGAGGGGCAATGTGCTGACATGTTAAATCTCACACACCGACACCAAGATATTATCAGCGACAGTTAGTCAGGACAAATACTGTCACCTTCTGCTCAGCACCGCTCTGCTGTTACAGCCCAGTGTGCACATGCAGTAAAACACAATGAGTGCATTCATACACCCAAATGTACTTTACTTTATTACTATGACGCTTCTGATATGCTTCAAATATGGAGACACACCTTACATTGTTCAACGTTTTTCCAAAAAATGTGTGAAAACACGCTGGGTAAATAAGTAATAAAACTAGTGTGTGGAAACACAGTTGCTGGAATTTTTCGCCGTAAACTATAATAGTGTCATTAGTGTTTCCAAACAGAAGGCGACAATAAAGACACCAGTGACGTGAGGTGGCACATCCCAGCCAGAACAAACTGCACTCTGCACGGCAGTGTTAAGCAGACATGCACAGCATGTGAAAAGTGAATCAAGTTGGTGTGAGACAAAGAAATTGCTGGCAAAACATGTGAATAAAATATTTTGTGTTTTTTGTATCGATGCAAATTTATAATTCACTTTTAATTTCCAAAAATGAAATAAATTATTTTGAAATTGAGAAGGTCTTATTTATAGATTAATTTGATAAAGAATGACTAGTTAAAACACCTTCAAATTTGATATAAGATTACCTCAAAAAGGGAAGGGATTTCTTATTCAGTATTCTAACCAAAATGAGTAAGAATATCTCAGGCTTATGTAAACCCTGTTCATCCGTCTTATCTGTCCTCTTTTACTACATGACGCCTGTTTACAGACGCATCAGCGTCAAAGACTCCAAGCCGAGTGGGATTCTGCCCCAACAAGCTGGGAAGTGTAGCTGACAATGAAATATGAACTGGAAGAGAAATAATAATAAGATTTGCACTTTTCATTTTCACATTCCCTAAATGGTGTCATAATAATTTGTGCTGACTCAATACTTTAAAACTGTTTTATTTAATTTTCAAAATGTGTGTATTTAAATATATGTTCATATCTATTTTCTACAAAATAACCATACAAATATACAAAATAAAAATAAAAAAGGTTTTCTGACAAATAATAATTGACATAGATGAATTGGTTCCACAAATTTTGCTATTGTATGTTAGAAAATGCACAATGGAAAATGTTCAACATACAAAATACAGGAATCATATGTATCTTAAATGTGACATACTTTTGGTGCAGTGCTTGCGGGACAGACCAGTGCAAGAGGACTTTTACTGTCAGTGGAACACGGCGCTCACTGCAGGTGTGGGTCTCTTCAGGATGGACTCTACAGAGAAGGACAGTGTCTCACTAGAGGACATCTTTGTGCCCACAGGTTTGGACAGGAAGTCTTTGGGATACATGGACATCTTTACATTGTCTCTAACACAAGAGTCTCTGTACTTGCGAGCTGCCTCCTCCAGCAGCTCCTTACAGGACGGGCCTCCGCTGTTCTTGTCCTGTAGGAGAGTGTGCAAGCTGCTCACTTTGTGTTTCACAGTGTCTTTGCTCAGTTTGCTCAGGACAGGACTGTGATGTGTAGACGAGTTAGTGGGGAAGACCCTTTTGGGTGTAGAGAAAGCAGAGCACTCCCTCTGTCTCTGTCCTGGGGTGGTACCCTGACGTTTGGGCTCCACAGACTCTTGCAGTGCCACCCTGGACCCTTCCAGTTTGGCCACACTCAGAGCTGCAGCTGCTGTTGCGTCCTGCTCCGGGGGCTGGCTCTCAGTGGGCATGATTTTAGGCTCCCACACCACCCCGGGCTTCATGTTCTGGACGGCCGTAGCATTCAACAGACACTGCTGGTACAGCAATGCGTCCCCCAGGTTAGCTGGGCCCCGGGGCCACACAACAAAACTTCCTCTGGACGACTGCAGGGGGTAATGTCTGTATGTGGTGGCCACGCTCACGTTGGAAGAGATCAGCTCCACATTGGCTGTGCTGCTGGGGTACTGCACAGGCAGCTCCAGACAGTTGGGCCCCATGAAGTTGCACAGCTCTTTGGCCTGAGCGTCGGTGTGGGTCGGGGGCGAGTAGCTCCTGTAGGAGCTGTACTCGGCTGCATGGTGCACTACACTGCCAGGGAAAAGGAGAGAGTTTGGGCCCGACTGACCCTCCAGCAGCTCCCTCTCTTTGTATTCTCTCTCCAACATAATGCTCTCCAGCTCCTTATCGGCAAACGCCCGTCTCTTCCTCATGCGGTCACTCAGAGGAGGCAGGGACTGGCCAGGGCTCAGGAAAGGATCAGACTGCATCGGACGGTATCCTGCCACAAATAACATTTAAAATCTTGTTACGTTAAACATTTATTTAATCATGTATTAATTTATTTAAGTTAATGGCATTTGTTAATATTGTTTAAAGTTTAATTCAACAGTGATCTTATAGTAAATGCTGTCAATATTGAATTGTATTATTTTAAATTGACATAAATAAATAAATCGTATATTAAAAAACAAATATTGAAAGAGGCACAATTACCTTCTAGAATGCTTTTGGCCAGCATGGTTGAAGGTCTGATGTGTCGTTGGTATATTGCCCTTCTCTCTGCCGGAATCGGTTTCCCAGAAATCCCTTTCTTGTCCTGAAACAATTTACATTTTAGTTAAGCTTTTTCGTTCGTTTGCATGTTTGTTTGTGCACCAAGTTGTGTCAGAGTAGCATCTCACCTCAGTGGCTTGTTGCCTCCTCAGGGCGACCTGCGCGGCCATGACCCGCTGCCTCTCCACCACGAGCAGGCAGTTGGCGCACTGACAGTCTCTCCAGCGGCAAAAGCGCTTGTGGCCCTTCAGACACGAGACCACGCCGTGGTTTCTGCATCGGGCACATTTGGGGGTCCGGCTTAACTTCCTCTGGTCCCCGGGCATGCCACTTGCTCCAGGTTTGTCTTCGGCCCTTGATCCTTCCCCGTCCTCCTCTGACGGTGTGGAGGGCCCGAGAGGAGCAGAGCCAGGGCGGCTGTGCGCCTCTTGCATGTCGTCGCTCTCGGTCCCCAAACTTTCCACGTCGATTTCGAAATCGCACCCGGCGCTGCCTGACATGTTGTTGTTTATACCGTTATCTGCGAGAGGAAATAAAATGTTGAGCCTCAACTCAATCATATTTTATTGGCCTATCTATAGCAAATCTCTTCTCCTGCTTTGAATAATATCACGCAACCGAGAACCACCGAGGTTAACCTGGGACCTCAACTTCCACATTTGATTTGCAAATTCAAGTACAGGCTATGATTTATAAAGGTAAAATTAAGTTTTGAGTTTAAAAACAGAAACAAAACATCTGACATGGTCAATTCCTAAATCTTACCTTCAATATCACTGATATTCTGCAGTCAAGTTAAGTACATAGCTAAATATTTAGTCTGTCAATTCCCTACCTTATACGCACAGCCGCTTCCAGTGCAGTCCGTGCACAGGTGCGTTTTTAAAAATCCCAACCACTGGATGACAGACTGAAGCGTGTGTCCATAAGCTCTAACATTACACTGAAGTGGAAACAGTGAGCGCCACTCCTATCAAGTGTTTCAGTCTCTGCTCCTCTGCTCTCCGATTGGCTGCTGCGTCCCGGGTATGAGCCAATGGAGGAACGCGCAGCTCACACAGACGGAACAGGCCCCTCCGTGATCACTCATGGATCACTCTCATTTGCTTAGTTCGGGCCTTATGAGGTGACTTCAAGGATTATCCTGAACCTAAAACAAACCAAACACCATCTCACCACCACCACAATAAAACACCCTTTCCATCTAAAACGCAACAGCAGTATCTGTCCAGCGTGTACATTTAGAGACAGTATTTTACTACTTAATTTATCTTCTTGATTTGTGGCTTCTCCAGAGTCAAAGTCTCACACATGACATTGCAGCTAAAACATCACGGGTTGTTATGAAGCAGCCTGTGAGAGTTGACCCGTGCTCAGATACGGGACAGGAGCGCAGGTGACGTGCAGGTTGTTACAGTCCTTAGTGACACAAGACCTGAGAAAGATTAGAGCCCCGTGTGTACACAACATCCGCAGATGCAGAGCCTCAGCAGTATGAGCTTGAAAAATAAACAGCACGAAGGCACTAAGGCTTGTAAAGGTTTCACATGCCCAATGTTTTCAAGGTGAACTTATGCAAACTCTTGTTGTCCCTTTGTTGAACAGAGAGGGCGTGGCGCACAACTTAAGTTCAAAATGTTTAAACTCTAACTATTTCTGTGCCTTTGTTTGCCGCGCGCTGACTGAATCCTGGTTTCAAGAAAGACATGCCCTTGTTTGCTGCAACTGACAGTCAGTGACAGCATGTGGACTAAAGCCTTTGTCCGCAGATCATGGGAAATAAAATCTGAAGTGCAGTGTGTGAAAAATGAGGGCATGCACAAAAGCTGGCTCTGCGCGCAAAATGCTGTAGGGAAAAAAGGATTTAGAATACTATACTTTCTAAGAGAGTCGCTTGGTTGTTACAACGGCAAAATAAAGACTATTTTAGAATAAAGAATCCGTTGTTTTGAGAGGGTTCAACAGTTCCACTAAGCCTGTTTTTAAGTTTTGTGTGCATTACATTTTGCATGTGAAAAAGGCTGTTTGAACGATCATACGATTAGACTAATTTTAAATTCGATCTGAAATTAAGTCGCAAATTCATGATTACAAATATATATTAAAGCATAGCTTTTATTTAATCTAGCGGGCTGTGTGGTCAGTGCATCGTGTCACTGGTCATGAGAAACGATGACACTGGTCTCAGTCTGCTGGGGGGAGCGGGACAAGCTGGTGCAGGTGCAGCTTTATTTGCCTCTTCTCAGTAATTTATGGCGAGTGTTACGAGCGGCCACCCCGCGCTGCCGTTTGCAAATCAAGAATGCTTTGATGGTGAACGAACAGGAGGCTTGCACCGAACACGGAAGAGCTGGATGTTCACCTGAAACGTGTTGTGTGTGTCCGGCCCGGAGAGGATGACCCAGCGCAGCGGAGGCCCCCGCTCCGGGGGGGGGCAGAGGACGACCCTTGCTGGAATTCAAGCTCCATTTGGACTCAAAAAGGGACAGATTCATACAGCAGACCCATCTGTTTTGAGATTATAACAAAATTAAAACATTGACGACTACAACACTATTATTACAAAATATTCTGATTTAGCTTTTGGGTCATTTTTAAGTTTGGCTGCATTCTAATTCTAATCCTAATCAGTGCAAACGCCAAAGTGTTGGTATCAGCAAACTAAAGGGGAACAAAAATAGATGTTTAATTGCATATCTTAACAAGTTTTAGGCCAGGACTCCCCTGTAAAAGAGATTCTAAATCTCAATGGGACATTTCAGGTTGAATAAAGGTTAATAATTAATAAATAAAATGCATGATTACTATTGCAACAACACATCATCAGTAGGGTAAAACTAACTTTAAGGCTATATCATTTAACCATTTATTTCAATTGGATTGCACTTTTTAAAGGTGCACTATGTGAAGGGGGGTCTGCCAACTGAAAAATGCTTAACAAAATTCACAAAAATACAATCTTGTTTCAGCAATAAGGTGGTGTCCATGGAGATGTTATTGATTTTCCTGGAATATTCCACAATAGGAATTGACTTCATAAAGCTTAATTAAAACATTTAACATTTTATATGTGCGTAATAGATGAATGAATAAATTGGACACTGGGTCCAATCAGCTGATAGACACGTCCTCCTGTTTGTTGCATATTATCCATCAAAGGTGAAAGGTCAGCGAGCTCAGACTAAGACAAATGCTGTTGGGTCTGCTTTAGTCTTCAGCTGCATGTGTTGTCAGTCCATCAGGGGCTAATTATCATAACAGGGTAACAGTGATCTCACAGGCTCTTCTGCCTTTACCCAGATCCTCTTACACTTTATAGGTTGCACAGCGGGACACTTCCAATGAGATGCTGCTGCTATTTCAATCAGAGCCACTCACAAACACTGCTGCCGTGGGAGAGCTCTCAAGTGGGTCCTTTTCATTAGACTCAAGTTATGTACACTTAAAGATGCACTGTGTAGCTTGTCTTGTGGAGGGTTTGCCGCCTATGGAACGTGTTATAGGATCATTAACATATAGCGTTTGCTTCATATTGGGTGTGTGCTCAAAAATACCGCGGGGTAGCCTCTCCGCAGAGCTGACTGGACTAATTGGCCTGGATGTGTCACCAGATTTTTTTCCATTAACACCAACAATATATATAATTGAACGACTTTGCAAGGCCTATTCAGTGAAGCAAGAACTGGATTGTAGATTATTAAAGGTCTCAATACGTGGTGTCAACATTTAAGAGTTTAAAATTGAGATGAGATCTGCTGGAAAATGTGAACCTGGTTTGACCTGGTTTCTGATGTACACTATATTTCTTTGGGCGTTCCCTTTCGACATGAAACAAGTGCAATTACTCTTCAACACGTTCAACAAGTTTGGAAACAAGTTGGTAGGTATTTCACTGAGAATTAAAGAGCGGTGGTATCGTTCAACAGCTCGTTATTTTGTAAATACAATCTATAAATCCGTTGTATTTTTGTAGCAATAGTATCTAAATGTTATCCAAATTATATAAACGTGACAGTATTACTTTGTTGAAGTGCTTTTAGTAATGGAAATATATACTTTGTGTAACGCATGAACATACTTTCACCCTGTGGCCCTCAGAGGCAACTGTTGTTTTGATTTTGGGCCTTACAAAAATAAATTGATTTGATTTGATTTGATTTGACTTTGTCCGCTAGAGGGCAGCAAATGACGACCAAGAAGGCCTGTATTTGTTGGAGCCAGTTGTATATAGATGGTTTCTCTTTACTGTTTGGACATTTTTAATTTTCTTTTTAAATCAAATATTTATAGATTAAGCCATAATAAGTGACAGAAAGACGATGCCCCGACTAGATGATTATACATAGTTCTATGATTCGGTCTGTGATGACTATTTGAATAAACTTTATGGCCAGATTTTAATAAAAAGATTCTGGCCACAGGTATATTTCCGAGATGGCAGGGTCCAATAGTGGAAGCTGTTCATCGAGTACCACAGTCATCACAACAGAGAGAGTTTATACATGTTCAGCCTCACGGTCAATGGTCATTTTTGTCAGCTAGGTCTATGGTCAGACTAAAAAATAGGTTTATGATCTTAATAAAAACGCTATAAACCGACACTATTTTGCATATGGAAGGCTAATTGTCAATTCATCTACAATCAGATATTCCTCATTCAGGACACGTACAATGGACGTGAAGGGCATTGTTTCATTTAGGCTGCTGTGCACAGATTACCACTAGATGGCAGAACGTGCACACTAAAAATAAAACGCAAAGGCAGTGATGGGTGAGCAGCAGAGAAAATCTATCTCCAAAGTTGAAACTGTTGGAACATACTGGTGAAAATGTGTACAATATAAAATGTAAATATAATTGTACCCTCGTTTATAAACTTGTAAATGGTGACACGACTACTGTGTCTAAGTCGTGTGTAAAGGCTTGTTCTGTCAGAGTTCTAGAGCCTATCGGGTTTGGTGGTGGTGAGTTTGTTAACATACATAATGATTCAATGTATTTTGTATTTTGTTTTCGTTTAATTTGCCCCAAACGGTTTCAGTCATGCAAAAATAGTGAACTACACAAATATTTTGGACAGCTCTGATTTATTTGGCATTCTCTTGACATGCGGAGTGAATGTGTTCACAATACTGGCATGCATTCAGCAATTAGAATATGACAATACATAGGCTATGTGTGCTCATTCAGTAAGTACAATTAAATCTGAATTTCAAGTTTAAAGATAACGATAGTATAAAATTTAAAAACAAAACAATTTGGCCATATATCCCATCTCCCATTCACAAAAATGAGACAGACCAATTTCAGCAGCATGACCATATAAATTCATTTGATACATGATTGTTAAATTAACCAGCAACAATAAAGCATTTTCAGTACATCTCGTGTATCCAATAGAGCTCTGGATTGTGACACATCATGGGATTTTCAGTTAGTCTAATATGTTAAAATGCTAATTACCAAACTGTTCATTAAAAAAGTACTATAGATTGATACATGTACCAGTAGAGGCTCAACCCTTTATCAGGTTGTTCCATGACTTTTTAAACTTTTTAATATAGTTTTGACTGATGCACATTTAGCAACTAGCATGAGGATTTCCATTACGTTGCATCTCGAGCTCTATATGCCACTCAATTTAGTTTGAGCACAAGCTGAAAACTTACACAATCTGTAATGTGTTTGCTTTGTTTTTGCTTTGTTTTTCAAAACGTAAAACCTTGTCTCGTACAGTCTCTGTCATGATTCTGTAGATCTGTGGGATGTGACTTGGCCCTAGGCCGAGGAGTTGAGGATGCGAGAGTCTGCGGAGTCTGAGCGCTCCTCGTATTCGTGGTCCTGGTCTGGGGAGTAAAGCGGTTTAGACCCCAGGGAGCCTGCGTCCTCCTGCAGGCTGATACGCTGCTCTTCAGCACGGGACGAGCCAAGGAGCGGGGCCCCTCTGAAGACAGGTGCACTGGGGCCCGTGGAGAAGGGCGACACATAATGCGCGGCGGAGCGGAGCTGGTAGTGCTGCTGCAGGGCCACGGTGTTCCACAGAGTCACATCATTGTGCACAAATGGCCCCGCTTGACTGCGCGTGAGCGAGTTACGAAGCATCAGGGGGTAGCGCTGGGGTTGGGGGAAAGACGGATGCTGCAACGGGACTCCTAAAGGTCCAGTGGGCACGATACCCGGGGTCGGGTCTGACGAGAAGCGCAAAGAGTCAGGCACACGGAAGGCCGAGCCAACAGACCACTTGGAGCTGGTCACGGGGTATGAGCCCAACGCAGGGTCCAACGCGTGTCCGTTTGGGGGCAACACCAGCCCATCAGTGTCTCCGTGTGGCGGGTGTGCGCCAGCCTCTGGGCTGCGGCTGGACAGCAACACCTCGATGGCACCCACTAGGTCACCCCCGCAGCCACGCAGGATGAGCTCCAGCACCGCGGGCTTGTGCGCCGGAAAGACCTTCTGCAGCACGTCCAGAGGTGGTCTGTGGGCCCTCAGACTCAGGGGCAGGGCTTCTAGGAGCGCGCTCTGCTCCGACGGACTCCCATGACTTTTGCCTTCTTTGTCCCCGGGTTTCACTGCGCTGCTGCGGGCCTCCTCGGGCTGGGACGGGGTCTCCGGCGGCTCTGGGGTGAAGCAGGTGTTGTGTTTGGATCCTTCCGGAGAACTGAGCGGATCCTGATCCTTTTCACTACCACTGCCCCCATTCTCTGCCCCGGAGCCGTCATCAGCACCGTCCTCCGTCTCTGCGCAAAAGAAACACGCGCCTTTATTTTACGCACGTCACAAACGCCTGCACGTGTACACGGATCTGTCAACATGAGCACGAGGAAAACCGAATTCTGCTGTGTCATGTGTCAGGTTATGGCCACTTCTCCTCTCAAAACAATGGAGCAAGAATGGCTAAGCTTCAGTCTTTATTAGGCCTAACTGGATTTGTGTGCATATGTCGAAATGAAGGTAGGCCTGAATGAAGAATAAAGAAATAAGTTGCTATAATTCCCCAGTCTCTATTTAGTGAGAGGAACCACTCAGCCCCACTTGCTGGAATTCTCACAGCGGCAGTGACTGTAAGTGGGACTAACTTTGAAATTGGTATCTGTAGTGTGGAAAATGTGCACCCTATTATAGCCTAAATGTTGGTCGTTTATCCCTATTTTTTCCTCTTTTTAACAATGCACATACAACCTCTAATAAACAGAATTACACAACTCATGAACAATCAAAACTAGTTATTAACAGAATTCAGAATCATAATTAAAATATGAAGATTCTGTGTCCATGCAATTTCTCTCGTGGATCCGTAAAATGTGTTTTAACGAAACTTATTTCCTAACAAAAGCACTGTTGTGTGTACCAGCCTATTTGTGTTTCCATAAAAGTTCTTAGTCTGATTAGAAATGTCCTGTCGCAGAGCATAATGTATTGTTGCATAGAGTGCCCTGATTCTCCTTAGATGGGTGAAGTTTAAAGGAGTTTACAGTGGCTTGTCTCATTTGTCTCATTTGCAGACAGCTATTGGCACAAAGGTTTCTTTCTCGTGCCATGAGCAGTTTCCAAAGTGCTGAGCGCGTCAGAGAGCGATGTGTGTCCGTGCCTTTTGACCACATTGTGCAAACAAATTGCTTGTTGCTTGGAAACATTTCATCCAGACCTGACCTCTCTCGTGAAACATGGCGATTACATTCGATTGGGGCTGTCTCCCTCTGATTACGGTAATCTGTTACAGGTAAGGCCCGTGGTCAGTGCTCTGGACTGTTAAAGGATGATTATAGAGGCTAACAAACAAACAAACAAACACATTTAGTAAATATGTACAAGTTAAGCTTATTACACATTGCCTATATGCTTAATTCAAAAAGCGAACACGCTAGAGCGCACTATGTCTGTGGTGTCATGATAGTTCAAAGGCACAGGTTTGAGCCATGACAATGTCAGAGAACATGTGACCCACAGAAGCAGTTCCCATAGAGTTCATAAAGACTCTTGAAAGCAGCAGCAGGCGCCCTTAGCCCTGGGTCCAGCTTATTCCCTCCCTTTGTGCCAGGACACAGTGTAATACACATGTGCCAATCAACTGCACGCGGGCCTACAATTAAAAAGTAGCGCATGCTTTGGACATTAACGTTGGCCAAGGCTATTTGACCTAGTGATTATTTTTCTTATTACGCAATTTTTTGGCCTGTTGTAATATTTCTGCAGCCTTAAAGTGTTTTTAAGATTGCATTTTAAAAATCATTTTCTCCTAACTATACTTTGATATTTTAGTCAAACACGTTAGCTTTTTGAATATTTGAACCTTAATGTAGGCCTATTTATAATATTGTATATTTATATGAGCAGGTTGTTTTACTTTGTTACTTTCTAAGGTATTATAACAGGCCATTTTAAACTCACCGTTGTCTCAGAGCAAGTGACATCAAAAACGTTTCACTCACAAATATATTATAGTATAGAGTATTGTCATCAATAACGACACATATCAGTTCACAGTTCCTGAACAGTTCCTGAACAGTTCCTGAGCAGTTCCTGAGCACACGCGCACTTACCTGTGCAGTTCGATGCGCTTGGCTCCGCGCCGCTCCACCTCAGGTCCAGCTCATCGGCTCTGGTTGCGGCCCCGGGCCCCTGTGCGGCCTCACTGATGGCGGGCAATACACGGAGTGACTCCGGGATGAGACTCTCCAGACTCTCGTTCGCCTGCTGCCGCCGGAGCGCCACTTGCGCCGCCATGACGCGCTGACGCTCGATGATCAGGATGCACTTCTCACAGGTGCAGTCTTTGAAGCGACAGTAGCGCTTGTGGCCCTTGAGCCACGAGAGCACCCCGTGGTTCCGACAGCGCGCGCATTTGGGTGTTCTCTGGAGCGGAGCGCGGGGCTGGGACACCGGAGTCCCCATGTAAAGGTACGGCGACCCGTAGCCGTTCATGGCGCACGTAAACTGACACAGTACTCGTGAATGTTGCTCAGGAAGAGAGGGGCAGAGACAAAGCGGGACAGTTATCCCCTTCTTCACGCACGCGCGCGCCCAGCACCTCTCTCTTCCCCGCCTCTCTCTCTCCCGGGGGCGGACACGCACTGACAGTCAGTAACTTAAGTGTATAAAGCTGAGAACAGCCTCACCTGAGTTTGACGTCAGTCCCGCTTCAGCTTCAACTGTTTCATCTCCAGCTAAAGCTTTCACACAACAAACAAGCACAACACAATTACAGCTGCAGCAGAAGCCTCTAACATCACTCCAGAAGACCTAACAGTCTTCAGGTTTAGCACTCAACACGGGGGTCACGGGCCTAGAAAATGAAAGATGCACTGGATATGTTTTCCAAAAAGTGAAGTTGACACACAGGCCGTGTCCAAGGCCCGTTTTGTTGTCAACGCGGTTAAATACGACAAATCCAAGTAAAAACGCGGGCTGAGCGTTAGCGCCGGCAGCAGTTGTGCGCACTTATTTGCGCGCAGATAAATTGTGCGGGCCTTTAATGTGAGGAGCTGATCTGGCCCCTGTGCTGGACTAATAGAGGGCATTGAAACATAACACCGGACAAAGCCGGGGCCAATTTCGGGCCGTAAAAAGGTTTATTCAAGCAAATAATGGGATCGGCGCTCAGAATGAGAGCACGGTAAACTTGCCCACATGAAGCCCGTCTCTGGGGCTATTAAGCTTTTAATTGGAAAATAGCAGAGGAAATTTCAAGGTGACTAGAGTGGCTTTGCAGTTTGTGCCGGCCCAGTAAATTTGTGGGAGTGGTACACGCCTTCTCCAAAGTGCATTATAAATTTATTCATGTTGTTCGTCGGTAAGAATAAAAAAACAAACCGGAATAAAAGTTTATACTGCGTTCTGCACAGTAATTGACATTCACCGTGCGTTTTCCATCATCGCGTAATGCAAATGCGCACATTTTATCACTGACATAGAGCGCAGCGACCATAAAACCAATAGATTGATATAAGAGTCATAAATAGTATCTCTCCTGTTTACAAAGACCTAGGATGAACTCATAACACTACAAAAGCCTCCCTCTCACTGTCATACCTTTGTTTCCACTGCGTAAATTAGCTGGACCTGTTTTCTTAGCATATAGAAAGTCCTAAATACAATATTGTGATTTCTTTATATATTTTTGACAATAGCATCTTTTGCTTTGACACAATTTGCTGTCATTACTTACTGCCGTGACTTTTTCCAAGCAGAAATGGCGATAGAGTGTTTCAATATAACTTTTTACTTTTACTCAAATCAAATGAACATATAAGAAACAAAAGAAAAACTCAAATGTGTATTTAAGACGCAAGTCCATGGAGCAGAGGCCTTGAGAGCAGGAGCTGAGGGTCCCCGGGGGATGATTAGGCTCTGATGGGGGGCGTCACTGTCACTCTCTTTCCCTGTCACACACACTGATTTAGGACTGCTCTGGGACACTCCGGACATAGATCTCCGGCTGGGAAATTAGCCTAACCGCATCTCTATTCGGACTTGTATTCGGTGGCATGCCACTCTAAATAAAGTCATATTGTGGCTTCAAAATCCCTTATATACATTGTAACAACACATATTTACTGACATGCATTATTATAAAAGAACAGGCCATACTGTACCCATAACGTGTGCCCTCCGTTAAGTTCTTTAAACATGACTTTACATTTTAGAGGTATATATTGCCCCTAAATATGAGTCTCAAATTTCACACATTGCATTCTGGTTGAAGTGCCTGTTTAATTGCGATAAAGGGACAGCTTAAAACATTAAAAAAAAACAATGCAATTTTGAAATGATTGAATGACAGGGGGTAACAAAATGTGGTATGAATTTCCAGGTTCACTATGAAGGAAAAGTGATTTTGAAAGTGCCACGTTCAGCAGCTCATCTGACAGTTATGTACGAGATGAAGTGGTGACAGTTTGTTAGCCGAGGCTCATCTACAGCAGCAGTGCTAATTGAGCGTGCAGCTTTAATTAGTCTGACATTACACCGCTAATATATGTTCAAATCGTACAGTACACATATCGCTCCTGCCCTGACCGACGCTTCCGAGGACTATTACGGGACGGTCTGATGAATGGACACACGGGCGTCTCAAGGAAAGCCAATCCCGTGACACTTTGTACACAGGCTTGGACACCGCTGCCCCGACACTTGTGATAAAACGGCATTTCTTAACTAAACTCGTAAAGCACGCCGCAATAAAACTTAATCTTCTGTGGAATCCAATCAAGTCATTATCTGAATGATTGTATCTTTAATTGAAAACAGAAGTGACAGTAAATTTCTGTGATATATCAGGATCAATCGATACCGCCGCGCAAACCGGTCTCCAGAAGTGATTTACAATGTCAACGCCGTATAGGTAACGCCGCATTCCTCTCTCTAAAACCACTGGTGGATGAAATTAAGAGTAAGTGCGTTTCATAAAAAAACAAGACGGTCGTGTTATTGATTACAACAGATGGGGCCAAATCCAATGAATGTTCGCAGAGTGCAGCAGAAAGAAAATACAAGTAATTTTCTTGGGCCTGTTTTATGTAGTTGTTCCCAGTACACAATTGCATTTACACTCCATCACTACACGCGCTCTAAGACTTGTAACGACATAAACACACAGACTCTGAACGGCCTTTGTAGCTGTTATTATTCAAACACAAACCCTTGGAAAGCGTGCAGAAGAAAATTAATCTCAATCAAACAGAGAAAACTCCAACACTGTGGTACAGGAAGTACGAGTCATCATATTATTGTGGCATAAACAATGAGCAAGATTTTACAGTCAACAAGAGAACTGCTCAGAACTTTCATTACTACAAGAAACACAACTTAATCAGTCAGATATACAATATCATTTGTCACACGGAGTACTGAATTTGCAAGACAAAACACATTATTTCAGTGGAGTAAATTTCCATAGTCAAAAAATTTGTAATTAACAGCAGCATTTGGGGCAGGTTATTTCATTTTGGCTTTGACAATTACTAATTAAAATACAACTTTTTTTTTTTTTTTTAACATATGGTTTGTATAAAGGGTCCAACAAATACATTGTTCCAATAGTATTGCTTTTAAGAAGCTCTGGAAATTCTACAAAATTGAGTCAAAGATCACAGCTTTAGCAGAATCTCCTGTCTTTAAAATGGTCAAAATCAAACTACTTTGTCAAGAACCTGGGTTATTTTATTTAAGTCTAGGTAAGCTCTTAAAATCAACCTATAAATCATAAAAATATAGTGTATTTGCCAGCATAGATTTCTGTGCAGACAAATGTTCCCACTAAAGTTGTATATGAAGTGTATATAAGTAAGAAGAGGAAGTAATCACCGCTTGTTCAGAAATACAGAACAGAGCAACAGCGTAAAACAAGCGAACCACAAACAGCTGCTGCCGAACCGTCTAACTTCCTTTTTATTTGGTGTCGTGTGCGATGGAGATGACACTGTAGTTGGCCGCGTCTGCTGCACTCTCGCACTCGGCCTTCATGTCGGAGCTAACCAGGGAGTTGATGGAGCGGCAGGTCATTGCGGAGACGTGGCCACTCGGCATAGAGCTGGAGAAAGCTGCATAAAACACAAACAGAAATGTATCAAAAGAAAAGTACAAGCTGTTAAATATACAAAGTGAAGGTAACTGGGAGCATTAAAGTTACAAGGTGATCTCTGTTAGGCCGCAATTATGTAGGCAATAAAATGTCCTCTGCAAAGGACAAACATCTTTCTGTATGAAATGATAATATGATTAAAACCTGTATCAATTTCTACAATGATGTTTAGAAGTATGCAATTGCGTGGGTTCTTTTTGGCATCGTTCAGGCCCAGTTTAGAGCGCTGTGAAACAGAACAGAGTATGGCAGTGTATTTTTTTCAATCACTACCGCTGTAAAATATTAGGTCATGCATGTTTTACAATGCATACTAGTATTTTGCCTTTAATACATGGGCAAGAGAACAGGCATGAACAGGAAACATAATAGGATTACATTTTGGCTGATTTTCTTTTCAACGAATCCCTTGTTACCTCCAATAATGAATAATAACAGGATTTAATCTCATGGGACGAAATCAAATGTCCTATTAAATGGTCCAATACTAACACAAGTCAGAAAGAGGAGAGAAATATTATTGTTGAGGCAGAGAACACACCGTCTGTATTCAGCTGATGAAGACATAAATATGAACAGACAGAAATTCTGCACAAAAGCAAGATTTACAGCAAATTGAATCAGCCAAGAGAAGACAGACAGTCCACAAAGTATTAGGCCTTTTACAGGAAACAACAGAGTTATGTGCATCCACCCATTAAAATACAGAAGCTTCATGCAGAAAACTATCACAACAGTCTGCAGCCATTAGAGCACATATAGTACGTGCTGCATTGGCACTTCTGTCCACACAGTTTAACAACACATCTTTTTCATGTTGATTTCCATGTTTAATGTGAAGCACTTGACTTGCTGAGCACTTGAGCTGACTCAATTTGCACTTGTAACTCACAAAACTATCCAAGAGGTTATCACCAGTCTGACTTGATCTACATAATGCTTCAGTGTGTAAAGTCTGTGCTGAACAGTTTGTTTGCACCACTCACTCATATAGTTAACTTGTCGCTTCAATCTGGAACATTCCCAATGTCTTTGAAAACTGTGGGCATAAAGCATCTCCTAAAAAAGAGCAGTTTTGATGCTGCATGCGTCATTACCGACCCATGTCAAATCTTTCTTTTTTGGGCAAAGTCCTTGTAAAGGTTGTTTACCAACAGCTCACTGACCTCTTCTTAATAAACAACACATTTTATGTTTTCTCATCAGGTTTTAGACCTCATCACAGCACTGAGACTGCTCTTGTCAAGGTGATAAATGACATCCGCCTGAACACTGACATGGGCAAAGCCTCAGTCTTAATTCTGTTAGATCTGAGTGCTGCTTTTGACACTGTCGATCATGGGATCCTCTTACAGAGACTAGAGGACTGGGTGGGCATCACTGGCACTGCCCTAAACTGGTTAAGGTCCTATCTGGAAGATAGGAAGTACTTTGTTGAAATTGGTAGCTGTGTCTCAGACCACATGACCCTAACCTGGGGGTGCCCAGAGGGTCAGTCACGGGACCCCTTCTGTTCAACCTCTACATGCTGCCGATAGGTCAGTTGATACGCAGCAAAAATGTGTCCTATCACAATTATGCAGACAACACTCAGATCTATGTTTCACTATCGGCAGGTGACTATGGACCAGTGGATTCACTCTGTCACTGCATCCAACAGATCAGTTTGTGGATGCAAAACAACTTTCTCCAGCTGAACTCAGACAAGACTGAAATAATCGTCTTTGGCCAAAGAAACAATATATATATATATATATATATATATATATATATATATATATATATATATATATATATATATATATATATATATATATATATATATATATATATATATATATATATATATAGTATATCGGTTTGTATAATATTTGTACATATATTAAACTCCACACCGTGCGTTATCAAATAATATGACGTTTTTGGGGCAACAAAAGACAAATCCCAAGTGTCAAGTAAAGCCATGCTTCTTCCTCGGCCAGTCCCACTATCATTCTGTCTCTCTTCCCCTTTGCAGTGGGACACAAAGAGGGGCAATTTCTCTCTTCATTAACTTCCTGATTGGTTTCGGACTCTAATTATTCTCTGTCGGCAGTTTGTCACCAATTCTGAAGTGCCGGTCCAATTGTTAATACTGTTTGTGTAGCTAAGTGCAGCCAGCTGTTTTTTAAGCGTGTGGTCTTCATACAGCAATAACAGGCAGAGTGGGAACATGAATTATCTCCTCTATTCTTTTCCTCTTCATCAGCAGCAGATCTATGAGCTCATTAAAGGAGAGGTTAAATCATGACACAGTGTAGAACATCGGGATTGGCTGTGAACTGATCAATTAAAGCTAATTAATTCCATTAGGGTTACAACATAACATGTTCTTAATTTTAGCTAAAGCAAAATAATGGTTGATTGAGCCAACATTTTAAAAATACTTAAATTTACATATAAATAAAAATGCAACTTTTGGTATTGGAGCTTCAGATTATGATAAAATTTGAATTATCTATTTATTATGAAAGAAATAAGAGAAAATACAGTGCACTACCCCCAAAGGTCTCCAATTTCATCACAAGTTACAATTGGGTGGTGTCAATCCTGTCACCACATGGACAATTAGTAAAATCCACCAGGTAAAATGGTCCTGACCAAGTTGAGCTCAAGATCTGAGCCTGAGCCTCAGCCGGTGGTTGAAGGTTCAAATGCAGAAACTGAATTTCCCCCCTCACGATGGATTAACATAATAATATAATATAAGTAAACTATAGCCTTAACCTAGTTCATATTTAACTCTATAGAGGTGAGACAGATTTATTCTGAAGTAGTAATATCATCACAAATAGTCATTTTATTAGAGAAAATGTTGTGGATTGTTTAGAAATTGTATATTACATTGTATAGTTTAATTTAATCAAGGACACAATCATTTGTAAAATGATTTGCTTTTTTGTTTTTTAAAATAATATGTTATAATGTCTAATATCACTCAGTTTTTTTTAGGGTTACATTTATTACAACACCACAGCTATGTTGTATGTCAAGAATCAATTACTCTGATTTACATTTTCAAACCCAAATAAGGTTATTTTCTCAATGAACTTTTGCCCCTGGTCGTCTCAGCCCATCATAAAAGATTTCCAAACTATGAGGTGTCCTTTGTGTGAAAGAAACCTCCCACTGGTCCTGGAGAGAGCTGGAGGGAGTGGATGAAGCTGCTGCCACAGAGGCACAAAGGCCCAGATGTGAGAGGACACGCTCTTCCTCTGATGCACCGGAGATAAGAGGCCAAGTCATTTGTTTTATCAGAACTGTTCGCATGAAACTAACCAAGGACAATGTTTGGTATGCTTATTCTTAGAATAGTAAAACTTAACTTAAGTCTTTTAAAATACTTTCCCCCCCCAATGGGTTTTAAACACAGCAAAGCCAGTGTAAAAAGTTCACTTTGATTGAAGCACTTACAGCCGGCCATTGTCAAATCTAATCTTAAATGTGAAGAATCGCCTGTCAGATGACAAGGTTGGCCTGGATTAAATGTCTTCCATTAAAAGGATACAGACAGTGTCTCTCAGGACGGGCCTACGGTGTGTGTCCGGCGGAGGACAGCTCGTGTAGATATGGACGTGGGACAATAGAAGAGGCTGGCTCCTCATCACAGGGTCAGTGTGGGACTTAATGGTCCAGAAAACTGAGTCAAAGAGCAGACAGGCTGTAAGCACCGAGCAGCCAAGAGTGCTGCCTGTGGGCTCTTTACTTATGTTTACACTGCAGACCTTCACCTGCACTTTACAGCCACATCCTTTACAGCATGTCATATGTTCATAATGATACAGATACAGTTAGGATATAATTGACATGTTTCAGTCTGATATCATCTGTACAGTCACAGTGTGTAGTTCACACTTAAACACTTTTGGAGTCATTATTGCAGTGAGGCTGAGGCAGCACGAAGCAGTCTGGCACAGGCAGTCAGGAGGTCAAAGGCTAATTAAGCATAGACGACCCTTTAGCCTTGCTTTGTTAACCAATCTGTGCTGCTGAGGAGGTGTGACCGAGGCCTCGGCCCTATGCTAAATCACCACTTCAGTTACTGTGCCTCATCAGCTCACAAAATGGCCTGTCACTCCATCAGCAGCATTTTGAAATGATCTGTTATAGATATGCAATAATGAGCTCAGGCCGTCGATCAATACTCAATAGACTTTTCACACTAAATATTCATTGTCGATGGACATAGTAAGACTAATGCCATATTATGAGATACAGGGAAGGACAGAGTGTAATATGCCTAATACAATAAGTGATTGAGTCAGCAATGTATTCAACTTTGTACAAAAAAAAAAAAAAAGTATTTTGTATTTTTACTTCACCTTATCACAAATCAAATGTTTGTTACATTGCTGTGAGATCACTTAACTCAACTCAAAAGTGTGCAGCGCAACAGCAGTGTTCAGCTTATTGGCTACACTTTGAGCACAGACACACAGTCACAGAGGTGTGTGTGCCTGAGTGTGAAGAAGAGAAATGGAGAGTGAGGAGAAGAGGACATAAACTACAGGCCTGGCCATTTAATGCCTCCACAGCCCCAGGCCTGTGTTAATGGTGCTGTTGTACAACACATTACAAGAGGATTGTGCCATCAGCGCACAATTACACTGGTATTTAGCCATCCACAGCCCGCAGGCCACCGCCGCATGCTGTCCCACTTAGCAGCACAGCAGGGCAGAGGCGACACTGACGAGCCCCACAGGAGCTTTCACTAAGGCCCTGCAGCGTCGCACATCTTACTTACAGTTTACTTACAGTTGGTGGACACGGTGGAAACTGCTGTTGCACAAATGTTCAAAACTAGTAAACACAGGGCTAAAAGAATTAGAAAGAGGTTTGACCTAAGACTGCAGCAGCAGATACCAGTATAAAGTCATATTATTAAGACCTTATTTTAACAGAAGATAAAGAAATGTCCTGACAAATGCAGCAGTCGTTTGCCATTATTTTTCAGTGTAGGCAAAGAAGCTGAAACGATAAGCTTTATATGCAGTAACTCAAGCTGTTGTACAGTACAGTATAGATCAAAGCAGGAAAATCAATAAAATATCATCTTGAAAGATAGTAATGGATTTCTAACTTAATGGGCTCACACAGGTCTATCGATTAAGCAGGATTAACATCTACAATACCTCAACAATCTGATTTGCATTTAAATGACTGTATGCTCTGTGCTGACACCATTATAACAAAACAGACTATTGGATAGTCAGTCACGTTCGATTTTAAAAGTCTAAATTTATTTGCTAAAGAAGTTGGGAGAAAAGAAAGTTTATGCTTGCAAACTTTGAACGGTTCTCCATTTAAAAAGTCTTGACAAGGACAGAAAGAAAGAACATAAACACTGAAGAGTCGTCTTGAAGCTGTCTGCCGAAAGACTGAAACAGCCATAACTCTTTTGGGGCAGCTCATCTGCGCTCGGTGCTGGGTGTGGAAGGGGACACTGTGAGGGAGATGCGGGGAGGGCACAGAGGTGGGGTGGAGTTTGATGGACTGTACTGTCACCTCCCGCTCAGCGATTTACGGCGCTGAGCTGCTGACGAGCGCGGGGCAGTAAACAGGCGGCTGGGGCGTATTTCACACAGAGCTGGCTTTTATGAAGAACACCAGGACGGCTCTCCCCACAGCGCCGTCCGCCCGCCGTGACGGATGGAGAAAGACGCATGACAAGCTTCATCATTGTTTGTAAATCTTAACTGTTCCCGCTCACTAACTCCAGAAGGCAATTTTGCGGAGACAGCGGCGCAGGAGAAAGGGGAGGGCTGAGGGGGAGAGGGCTGAGAAGGAGGAGAGGAGGCAAAGGACAGCGTGGCACTGCTGAAGGTTATGTGGAGCTCTGTGTTTGGCCAACTGATTAGCCCTATCCTCAGAGAGATAAATCTGACGCCACACTGGCAGCAGGTAGAAGGGAGGCCGGCTCTCTGAGGATGAACCACAGCACTTTACTGTAGAACAGGCTAGAGGAGAACACACATGTATGTAGCGCTCTTCTTATTGGAATCATGTAAAACACTCAAGTTTTTATGCCAAGAATATGACTTATTTACACAACACAAGTCCAAAGTCTGAAGCAGAGACCACCCGCAGTGTGTGTTACTATCATGTAATGGAGCGTTTCATTTTGTGCACAGGGCTGATGTGGGACCCTCACAGGAAGTGGACAGCTGAAAATGATAAACAAACAGCTCTGTGGGACATGCAAGACATGTCACCAGCACCATCAACTTTGGACCCAAATGTATTTGAAAAACTTAATAAGCACTAAACACAACAGGACTGAGACTAGTACTTTATGTTCTCACTAAACTTCATTTTTATGTGCAAATGAGAGCCCTGCCTGTAGTGTGTGTGTCTGCGTGTGTGTGTGTGTGTGTTTATATGTGTCTGCGTGTGTGTGTGTGTGTGTGTGTGTGTATGTGTCTGTGTCTGCGTGTGTGTGTGTATGCGTCTGTGTGTGTGTGTCTGTGTCTGCGTGTGTGTGTGTGTGTGTGTATGTGTCTGTGTCTGCGTGTGTGTGTGTATGCGTCTGTGTGTGTGTGTCTGTGTCTGCGTGTGTGTGTGTGTGTGTGTGTGTATGTGACTGCGTGTGTGTGTCTGTGTCTGCGTGTGCGTGTGTATGTGTCTGCGTGTGTGTGTGTGTATGTGTCTGCGTGTGTGTGTTTGTGTCTGTGTCTGCGTGTGCGTGTGTATGTGTCTGCGTGTGTGTGTGTGTGTCTGTGTGTGTGTGTGTATGTGTCTGCGTGTGTGTGTGTGTGTGTATGTGTCTGCGTGTGTGTGTGTGTATGTGTCTGCGTGTGTGTGTATGTGTCTGCGTGTGTGTGTGTGTATGTGTCTGTGTCTGCGTGTGTGTGTGTGTATATGTGTCTGCGTGTGTGTGTGTGTGTATGTGTCTGCGTGTGTGTGTGTGTGTGTATATGTGTCTGCGTGTGTGTGTGTGTGTGTGTGTGTATGTGTCTGCGTGTGTGTGTGTGTGTATGTGTCTGCGTGTGTGTGTGTGTGTGTGTGTATGTGTCTGCGTGTGTGTGTGTGTGTGTATATGTGTCTGTGTCTGCGTGTGTGTGTGTGTGTATATGTGTCTGCGTGTGTGTGTGTGTGTATGTGTCTGTGTGTGTGTGTGTGTGTGTGTGTATGTGTCTGCGTGTGTGTGTATGTGTCTGCGTGTGTGTGTATGTGTCTGTGTCTGCGTGTGTGTGTGTGTGTTTGTCTGCGTGTGTGTGTGTGTGTGTGTGTGTGTGTTTGTCTGCGTGTGTGGGGCACTCACAGCTCGCCATGCTCTCTGCGTAGCTGCTGTTGTTGCTGCTGCTGTTCTCCTCCACAGTAAACGTGGAGGGCACACAGCCCGAGGAGCCCAGGCCCTGGCTCAGGTAAGTGGCTGCTGGGTAATACGAGTGCATTCGATACTGAGACGGCATGTTGTGCATGTTGTGCATGTTGTGGCTGGAGAGATGTCCATCACCATGAGGCATCTGCTACAAAACATAAAAACATCCCATTAGGATAAGAAGAGCTCCAAACAAATATAACAGTAAATAAATGTGTTACCACAGATAACAGTATCACATTTACAATTGCAAAGTGGACAGAAGCTAAATCTCAGCTTTGTCACTCAGCTCAGCTCCTTTAGTGATACATTTTTGTAACAAACAAACTAAACTAAATATTGTATGTCCTTGATCCCCCTCGAAAGGATGCATTCTTTAGTAACTATCTTACAGTTAAATGTTCTAAATGAATACCAAACCATAAACTGCTATTCCTCCTTTGTTGCACATATGTAATTCTACGTTCTCACAGTGAGGAAAGGGATGAAAATAAAACACTGTGATTTAAAAGAATCTGCAACATGCAATGCAGGCGTGCAGCAGCTTCTGAAAAGTTTTAAATGAGCTGTCTACTCAGCAGCAAGGCCGTCGCACACAGGGTTTTCAATTTCACTTTTATGGAATTTGATTTCTGTCAGCCTGTAATACGTCACCCGTATTGTCCACACCATCAATTCTTTGGCAGCTTTATAAACTGTTATTTAAGCTACACTCAGCCCCTGTATTGGCTGTGAAAAATACAGGAGAGATTGGACGCGACCCGTGTGCACTTCTCGGATTACATTTCACAAGAAACACAATTGGTTTTGATACGATTAAAATGTTTATATATTTCTTTTCCTTACGCCACGCCACACATCTGTAAAATCTGAGCCGGTGTAATTCCACTCTCCCAGTAAGGACAGAGGTGAATTTCTTTACATTCCTGAGAAGAGCAGCTTATCTGGCACTCTCTCTTGCACCAGCGTTACACCGCCCTTATCCTGATGCACATTATGATGTATCCGCCTGATAGCCAAGCACCGGTGAGCGCAGGGATGAGCCAGATAAACCACGGATAAGGACCACACTGATCTGATCCACTACTGCAAAATAATCTGCTCTGCGTCAAAGAATATTGTCTTTTTATTGAAGAACAAGAAATGCCCTTTTCCCACTGTGCACACGGGACATGGGAGTCATTTAGAGAGTGAATCTAGAGTAAAGTAACTCACAGTTTTCATTTGAATCTTATGAGGGCTATTATTATTTATTTTTTCCCATATCAATGACTTATAGCTGCTACTTAGGCTTCTCGGTTTCTTATAATAATACACATACAAATGACAAATAATCTCTGAGTGAATGCAAAAACAATTTAAAAGGAAGTCAGGTTTAAAAAGACACGGATAACTAGAATATAATTAAATATGATAAATTAATAATTAAGAGATGTTTTAATTGTGGTTTTGAATAAATATACACGTTAAAACACTTGTATCCGTTTGATTGAATTGTATTAAATAAATGCTGATTTGCAATTAAAAAGTAAAGGCTGGAAAAAGAAGAGAAGAAGAAGACTGACACACAAATACCAGGCTGAAGGCCACGCCCGCTCACTCAGCGCCATAAACATAAACATGTCTAAGCCTCAGCTACTGCTACTTGAACTTACCCATCTATTTCACCACGACCCTCTCCCCCTGTGTTAGAAAAAAGTGCTATCTGAATTTAAATAACCATAGCACGTAGCTCTCTAAAGCTGACAACTTCATTGAAAATACCATAAATCATAAAGGAGGATGGCAAAATTATGCTAAAGACTGCTAACTGATTAGCATTAATGCGCTCACTTTCCCCTTCGAGCAGTGAAGCAGAGCGGTGTGTTCTTCTGCCGACAGACAATACCATTAACCTTTGCAATTCAAGCGCCGCTGTTTGCTGCCAGATTAGCAGAGGCAGTGACCCCAAAACTAGATGTTGCTATTGGGGTCTCGGGAGTGCAGGGTGGGTGGACAAACGCACGCAATAAAAAAACAAACCACCTCATCAAAGATCAGCCCAATGTTGCTGATCAAATAAGATCGTCTCATTTGTCACATCAGAGATACAATTTGAGACATGAATTAGTCGTTAAAACAGATAAAAATAAAAATACATCAACAAAAATATCTCAATAAGACAACAGATAAAATACTGTATAAAAAATTACGTTTAGATATATTTTTTTGGTAAAAATATAAATGAGACTAAACGAAGACTAAATGAAGTCAAAATAAAATCATAACTTACAATTTAATTTTGAAAAGCACTGTACATTTATTAGATGATAAAATTGCTTGCTAATGGATCTTCATTTGGTTCTCCAGCTTAAATACAAGTTCAATGAAATAGTAAAATATTGCATTGGCCAGTATTGTGTTTTTGATCATATTGGACAGACTATAAACAGCGTTGTTCATTGTGTGTTTTGAGTATTTGCTGTCGTCACCTGGTACTGCTGATAGTTGTAGAAGTTGCCGTAGTAGGAAGAGTAGCGTGATGGCTGGTAAAGGTTGTTGTAGGACGTCTCCAGCAGCAGGTCCAACGACGTGTCAGCGTGAGGCCTGGGGGAGGTCGACATGGAGCGACTCCCTGGACACAAACATCAAACAACTGGATGTCATCGCACAAAAGAGCAACGTGTTCTGCCTTTTCTTTTCTATCTTCCACAAATAGGGTTCTGAAACAAATCGCCACAGGATTGCAAGTCAAAAAATAAACAAATGACAGACTATCCACTGCAGTTTTAAGGCTGAACGATATAGGAAAAGTGTACAGTTTATATCATGGCTGTAGAGCTGGAGGTCAGGTGAGATTCGTTGGCCTGGTTTACGGTTCATATCTCTGTAATTACTGGGCCTTCCCACGTGACACAAAAACTGGCACAACATTCAAAGTCTCAGCACAAACAATTAAAAGGGAAATAATTTGTTCACAATAGCTTCAGAAATGCCTGGAGCCAAAACCTATGAATCATGATAATTCAACATTTGTGGAATTCTATTTTGAATATTTCGTCCAAAACAGTGAATTTGCTCTTGCCCACCACCTGAGATTAAGACATCATCATATTCTCCATCTGAAAACCTCTTATAACTATGTTCATTAGGGCTATTAGGGCTTCTGATATAATGATACTATAGTTTGTTATGAACAAGCCTCTGCATTTATTATACTCTTGACATTTTCGCCTTCACTTCTTCAGTATCACATGATGTGAAGGTGTGATGATCACAGAGGTCTGTTCATAAGAAACTAAAGTCCAGTTAGAGTCCCTATAGTTTAGAACTGAGGAGCAAGACTTGATTGGTAGAATGTACATTTGGATAGTTCCTTTAAAAACAGTGAATCTCCCATAGTTATACAGACCCTCTGCTTTCGATCTGAAATAATGACATCATTAAATTGAAGAACATGAGAACATAGACGTCTACACTAGAGCTGGCAGGTTCTCTACAGCATAAAACCAAATATTTAGCTGTTTTAAAACAAATTATATCACTTAAATATTTAGCAAATTGCAAACATTCAAATTGTGACTCATTAGTCTCGCTTCCTAGATGCATTTAAGCTAATTTCCTGCCTTTTCATTCGACACTTCTCTTTAGCTACTTGTCAACATAATGTCAACAGCACCATCTGCTGGCCACATGCATAATCTCATGTCTACAGATCGTTCAACACAAAAAGCCCTTTCTACTCGACAGAAGAAAGAAATAGAGTGAGTTTGCATCATACACATTCTTTATTATTTTTTTATCAACAAGGCCACATACTTTTTAAGCAGACCCTGAACTTTTGGCCGGGCACAGGGAAGACATGTGCACCACTTCACTCTGAGATAATAGAATTTATTCTTCCCGTTGAACTGCTGCCATCAAGTCACAGCGTGCTGAACTCCTCCTGCTTTTCCTCTCCTGTGCCAAACCAGGGACCAAGGCCACACCAGATTGCACAGAATTGAAAGTGACCAGCTTTGGGGAGTCGAGAACACGCTGTTACTACAAGGAAGCTTTGTGTTGACAGAACTATTACATTACATTTTTTTCATTAAATCGTTTGCCATCTGCACGTCCAATCTGCAAAAACAATAACACCAGAGAGCTGTGAGAAGTGTGAACGCCGGCTTCACCTGTCGCAGCCATAGACGCAGCGGCACTGGTTGTAGGAGTAGAACATCCTTCCATGGCGTAAAGGCAATCTGCTCCACTTTCACTTTTAACCAGGCTGGGCAGAGTCACCGGACTGCAAATCCCCAGCTCCTCTTCTTGGGCCTGCTGTCTCCTCAGAGCGACCTAAAGGGGACGAAGAGAAACAATCAGAGGTGCAGAGTACTCAAATACCATTCCCCAACTCACGTACAAAGTGGCGACCCAAATAATGACTCAATTGAAAAAGTGTTTGAAACTAGGGCTGCACTATAAGTTGTCTATCCTTTTCCTCTGTATCTACCTGCGTTGCAACAATGAAATTTCCCCATGTGTGGACAATAAAGGAATAGCTTATCTTACAATATTGGACATTATTGAGATTGAGATTGATATGATTGTGATATACTTTTGGACACAATCATCCCTGCTATATTCAAACAAACACGGTCATGTCTTAATGAATTAGAACATTGAAAATCTGCCTTTTTCAGCCTTTTAAAGCTGGAGAACCTGAATTTCACACTGCAAAACAGGAAGTATGTTTTAAAATCTGTGTAACTCGTCCCTCGCTCTAATAAACCCTTTTATCTCATCGTTAATATTCACATGAATTCATTTTCAGGCACGTGCACAGCTTTAGGACCACCTAAGCACAGCCAATCAGAGCTGAGCTTTTGGCCCTTACTTTCAGGTTGAAGAGACATACAATATACTTTATTATTAGAGGCAGAAAGTGCAGTGGTCTATTTTTGGGTGGAAAACACAAGAAGTTTTGAGCTTTAAGTTTAAATACAACAGATTTATGTCAAATGGAAGTCTTTGGTGTTATTGCGATACATTTAGTTTGTTTTGTTCTGTCCATATTTTACAGGATTCAAATTAATGCACAGATTCTGTTTTTTTCAAAATAACAGACAATTACAAAACAGATCATGAAGATAAGGTGTAAGAAAGGAAGTACACTTATTTTGTTCTCTTTTTTTTTTTACCTAAAATTGAACTAAATATTAATCAAATAGAAGTAAACGTATAGTGTCAGAAAACTACACTGAAAGTACAATTTTCATGTAACGTGGGAAGTGTAAGAAGATAAAGTAGATAGTTTGGTTTGTAAACAATGATTTTGTTACAAAGTCATTGATGTTTGACAAAACGTGATCATTTGTGTTTGACAAAACGTGATTATTTTTAAACAACCATGATTAGCTGTAACAACTAAACATATTGTAACAAGATTGTAATGAGCCACAAGTACAACATGAACACAACATGCTACATTAAACCTAGCTGCTGCTGTAAGTGTAAACTCAAAACAGCCAGAGAAAAAGGAAACATTGACTACTTTTAAAAACGGTCCCGGCCTCCACTTGATTCTGGTGGTTGTTAAATTAAAACACAATTGTGATTAAAAGTTTAAAGCGTGATGTGAGGCTGTAAACACGTGGCTCGTGCGTGACGTTGGCGCGCAAACAGAGTCAAAAGCACGTTACCTGAGCGGCCATGACCCTCTGTCTCTCCGAGATGAGTTTGCACTTGGGACACTGACAGTCTCTCCAGTTGCAGAACCTCTTGTGGCCCTTCAGGTGGGACACGTAGCCGTGGTTCCTGCACCGGCTGCACTTGGGCATCCTCGCGGGTCTGAGGCCCTTGGACGCGTTGCCCCGCTTGTCTCTGCCCATGTCTGCTGAGAGAATGTGTCAGAGGGGCCCGGGATGAGTTACTGTGTGTCCTCTGCTGCTGGAGGCTGAGGGTCACACACCCGGGACCTGCCCTGTCTGTGGGCATCCACCGTGTGGGAGGGACCACTGCAAATATGGAGACAAGTGCTGGTGTTGGCTGGAGTCCCATGCCCAGAACACTGTAGCACCTCTTTTTGTTAGTTTGAATTTGCATTATAATTACCTTTTATTTATTTATTTTGACTCAAATAAGCACAATTTAACATCAATAAAAAACAAAAGTGATGAGCCTAAAGTAATTACAACTCTTTGGGGCGAAACAAAGTAACTTTCAAGTTAAAGGTGAACAATGAGAAACAAAAGAAACAAAAACGTTGCAGCCGTTTGCTTTACTCCACGGATATGTTTGTGCTTTGCCTGGAACGTCACAATATTATGGCATTAAACGTGTCAAGTGTAATTAATTGCACTTAAATACTACAAAAACACGCGTCCTTCCGGTCAGTTCGGCGCGTGACCTGACTGACCCCACCAGAGAAAGTGGTCGACATAAGGACAGGAAGGGCCTGTGCAATAACACCAGGTGGTTTGTGTTTAATTATTGTGTAATTGTGTAAATAACGTGTTTATATTTTGCAGAACACTGACTGAATAATAATAAATAATAAGTCCGAGATGTGACGGTTTCTGCTTTTTCCGCCAGGTCCGTGAACGCATCATATCCTAGCGACCGCAAGTTTGGTCTGAGCCCTGTTGAAACTGTGGGATAAAGAGTGAAAGGATGTCCAAGAAAGTGAAGGAAAGTGGCGAGAAACGAGGCAAAAAGACGACGAAGAAAGACACGGACTCTGCATCTGAAGCTGTGTCTGAGGAGAGAGAGAGGAGCTTCTGCTTGGCACAGATTCGATTCTTGAGTGAGAAGTTGGAAAGGTAACTTCATGTGCATGTGACAACTTCTCCATGTTTTTCTGATCATTACTAGTTTGGGGAATGATCATTTAAAAAGGTAATGTTTAAAGTTCCAAAAGGAGTGATTATGTCATCAATAAGCCACAAAATGCCTGTGACAGTTTATTGATTTAATGAAATAAATGCGTTATCAGGTTTTTGTCAATCATAACTATTGTTTCAAATGTATATATGACACAATACACACACACACACACACACACAGACGCGCAGACACACAGACACATACACGCACACAGACACACACAGACACACACAGACACACACACACACACACACAGGCGCGCACACACACACACACACACACACACACACACAGACGCGCAGACACACATACACGCACACAGACACATACACACAGACACACACACACACACACACAGGCGCGCACACACACACACACACAGACGCGCAGACACACAGACACATACACGCACACAGACACACACAGACACACACACACATACACACACACACAGGCGCGCACACACACACACACACACACACAGACGCGCAGACACACACACACGCACACAGACACACACACACACACCTCTGTGAGCGCACATGAAACTAAAGTGACAACATTGTTCACTACAGCTTCAGAGAGTGTAGAGTGTAGTTATACATACGTGATCCTCGTCTGTTTAAAGGGCTTAAAGCATCATGACTAATATGGCTGATGAATAATAATGAGAGGGTTCAACATTTGTGGATTAATCATGTTTATATCATGTTCAAAACAGTGAATGATCCCACAGAGTTGCACAGACCACGTCCCTCCATCTGAAATCATAACATCATCTAATTCTAAAATGCACCCTGTTTACTCCAGCCCCAAAAGTCTAATAAGAAGACCTAGAATTAAAAAGTGCACCTATCCCAATAAGAGAACAGTATTATATTCATATTCACCATGATATGTAGCTTACAATAGAAGGGATTAAGTGTATATAGAGTGATGGATAGTGTGCCCCCAGTGGCTGTCTGAATGACTCTAAAGGTCTATATAACTCATCAATCACCTAAAGCTACTGAATACAACTGTATTTTTGTTTTTTTATATCACTGAAATCTCTACTATAACAAATTAGGAACAATTGTGCGTCTGGGAATAAAATAAGATAAGATTTGACAATTCCTTATCACAAGCTACTGAATGACCAAGGTCTTTATACTCCCTTTTGTCAACACAGGGAACACTGTGTTTTTTCACATAAAAGTATCTTCAAATGGGGCAGATGGATTCACATGCTTATTTAGTTTTAATTCCGGAATCTTACATTGGTTCCATTTCTAGATACTACTGGATACTGACTTAGATCTGTTGTTTTAAAAAGATAAAAAGGTTGTTATGTAATGGTCTCATACATTATGTTCCTACTGTAAGAGGGGGAGACAATTTCAACGCAACCGACTACATTTACTGACATTTTTAAAGAATATTGTGGCCCGTAGGCTTAATTCAGCAGGACAGGTGTGGAATGGGACATGAGAGAGAAGGGAGGACATGCAGTAAATTGTGGGATTCAAACTAAAAAAAACTGTGGCCAGATGTCACGATATCAAACTTTATTTTAGTGTTACGATTATTGTGAGAAAAACATCACGATTTAACGATTATTCACAAATATTATTGGGACCGTGACCAAACAACAGGGAAATCTTCATAATAGTTTACTGTTACAAAAAATTGTGACCAGCTTTATGAAAATGAACTTTCTGAGAGACAAATTAAAATAGAATATTTTAAATTCTTAATGTCTATTTTTCTGGCTATAAATTGAACTAAAAATACTTGTTATTTGCTTCTAAAATTGTCACAATTTTTCATATTTTTAACTTTTTTTACCTCTATATTGTGACCTGAATAATCACGATTATCGACCAACTGAATAATATTGACATCCCTAATAAGGTATTATTTGTCAAATCATAACTATTTTATAATTTGCTGGATTTGGCCCTTGTTTACAGTGTGGTTGCTAGGTAACAGTTGTGGAATTACCTCTACATCTGTCACATCTGCTGCTCATCTCCGGCGAGAAAGTATCATTATAAACATTGTCAAACCGGGAAGAATGAGGCAAACATCGGGACAGTGGATCCATCTTCAGATCTTGAGCTTCAAAAACCCCAAACTCCTGACTGAGCACGACCTCACGTCACTGCTAGAGTTTTATCCACCCGGGGACTGGGCTCTCACACCTCAGGAACCTTCTAGAAGTCCAAGGACCTGAAACGCACGCTTTTGTTTTTCCAGATATGAGCAGAAATGTGAGGACCTGGAGGCGCAGAAGAAAGACTTAAACCTTAAGCACGTCGCCCGGGAGAAGGAGAAGGCCGACATCGTGGCTTTCCTGAAACGCTCTTTGCTGGAGAAAGATGAGGAAGCGGACCGGCTGAGCGAGCGTCTGGACAGCGCTCAGCAGGACGCTCAGAGGCAGCGAGAGGAGATGCAGCAGCAGCACAAGCTACAGCTGGACCAACTGCAACACGGGGCCGACGCGCTCACCGTGGACAACCAAACACTCGGTATTTTAACAATTGTAAAGAAAATTATGATTTCTTATTGTTGGAGTCATAATAGTCTGTTCTGCACTATGAATTTACAGTTCATGCAATTGATAGACCTGTCATTATAACACATTTTAAACTGTGACTTTATTCTGCCACAAAACTGTATTGAATTGTATTGACGATTATCTTACGCCACAGATACAAAAATAAAAAAGTAATGTAAGCTGCAATGTATTAGTTTACACATTACGCAGGTGGGTGGAGTAGAGTTACTTCAAAAATAATGATAAGTAAAAGTACAATGAAGCGATCCAAGAAATGACTGAAGAAAGAATAAAAAAGCATTTGAGGAAAAGTATTTCTCAAGTAAGAAGCGTAACTTTAAGAGTAACTGTATGCAAGTAATATCTGATTTATAATTGGAAGTTTGTGTCATTGGAAGGACACAACATGAAATAATGCACCACATCTAGTATTTTCAAGTGATAGACACAAAAATGAGAAGAGCAGTGCAAGAAACACATCATATTGTCAATGTAAAGCTTTTGTCACTTAAGAGTACTATAACTGTACTGTACAATAACAGACAGTACTCAAGTAGGAGTAAAAGTATTGTGTCAAAAAGTTACTCCAAGAAGTACAGTTTGTTAAAAGTTTCTAAAGTAAATGTAACTGCCCACCTCTGGAATGACTATTTGTGTCATATGTAAGTTATTAATTATTCAACCCTTTACAACTCGAAAGTTATAAGACCAAAAAAATGTATCTAAAGTAATGACTATAACAGGCTAAAATAGCACGTTGGTCTGTTTTGCAATATCTTCAGTGACGTCTCCAAAAAAAGTGGGGGAAAAAAGAACAATAGGAAATATATCCACAAACAGAGAGGAACTCACGGCACAGTTTTGTGTTGGCGTCACTCACATTTTCCACATGTTACAGTGGAAAAGCTCATGTGTGTGGAGCAGTTCTTAAACGACAGAGACCAGCTGATGGCCAAACTCGACGCTCTGAAGAAGCAACTGTCCCGCCAAGAAGAAGCGCACACAGTCGAGCTGCATAACCGGGACATGCAGGCACTGACGGACAAGGACAAGTCAGTCTCGCATACGCTCGAGCATAACATGTCACAAACAACAGGATTTTCACCAGTATGACGTTTATGTGAAGGTGGGAGAAGACGCTCGAGAGCCATGTCGCCGGTATGGAGGCCGAGGTCCAGCGCTTGGTCAACCAGAGGCTCCCAGAGACCACCAGCCTCGCCCTCCAGCAGAACAAGGAGCTGAAGGAGCGCTTTGGCCAGCTCTCGCAGCACTCTCAGGGGCTGCTGGGGGAGAACACAGCCCTGAAGAAGAGCAAGACGCAACTTAAACTGGACGTGGAAAACCTGGAGCAAATGTTACGAGAGGTGACCCGCAATAACTGCATCCAGAAACGGGTGAGAGCAGCAAAACTCAGAATCAATAAAAACTATAGTAAAGTTTAGATCAATAGTGTTGTGGTATCAATAGAAAACAGGACATGTAAATTGACTATGACCAAAGTTTTAAGCCAAACTGCATGGATCTGAGCTATAACCCACATACAAATAAGGAGTTATTATAATCAAGAAATGAAACAAAGCACCAACAATTATAACTGACTGAAATGTTTATCAAAGCATATAAATTGGACTCAACTCGAAAATATGGGACTGTTACTTTTTATCTTATCCTGAGTTCTCTAAGGTGCTGCCCAGCTCTGCTTGTTTTTTCTTTCTTTATTATTCTATTTTTACTAGTAGTACATTTTTTGTCTTTCTTTCTTTACATAGGTCAGTTTGGTATATGTACGTTTTTGTTGTTTTATGTTTAGAAAATAAATGGAAAGAAAAGAAAAAGAAAGCAGGACTTTGTGGTCAACCCTATTCTGGACATGTTACTACATATCCTTCATTCATCGACCAAACTATGGATACATGGCTTTGTAGATGGTTGTTTATTCCAATAAAGTTCAATTAAAGATGTATTCATCCTTGATCAATAAAAGTTGACCAACTAGAAACAGATAAATATATTTGCAGTCCCACAGCCCCTCCAGAGTTGGCAGGTAGTACTTGAGAAATTGTACTTTTCAGAGTAGTTTTCACACTTTTATGTCCACTTGACTAAAGTTTTGTTTGAAGGTTTGTTACTCCTCCCACTCTGTAAATCTGGTGACAAAAGCTCATTGATGACATTAACACCTCAAACATTTGCACTTCTTGCACCACATTTTCCCATTTTTTAATGTTTGTGTCTATGCTTGGGAAATACCAGAATCTGTGCACTATTTAAGGTTTGGTCTGATGATTACATTGTATTTAAATTCTGGTTTATAATTTAAAAGCTATTTACATACAAATTGTTACTCAGTACTCAAGTTGTAATTTCTTTAAATACTTGAGTAATTATTTGGGTTCAATAATAATTATAAAACACAGCACAAAATAGACACAGTAAAAAAGAGAAAACACACATACACACACACACACACACACACACCACACTTTAACATAACAATACTTTGACTTGTGTTCACATTTTGACTACTTTACCCGTCTCTGCCCAATCCCAACTAAGACAAAATAATACAGGTTGTATGCGATATATTTTCTTTGAGTTGGTGTAGATGGTATAAAACCTCCATTGCATTGATTATTGAGCTTGATTGTTCCGTGCCTTTTTAGTGGTAATTTCTTATTGTTTTCTCCAGGTAGTTCAAAAGCTGACAGAGAAGTGCACCGCGCTGCAGACGGAGCTTAACCAGTGCAGACAGAAGCATCAGCAGCTGCTCTCGCTGCAGTCACAGAGTGTGGACGAGATGGAGACGCTCAGGTTCAGCCAGTCACATGTTAAAATACCATCACCTTTGACCTCTCAGGTGAATGTCGTCACTATGACTGTGTGTGCAGGCAGGACCAGGCCTCTGTGCTCAAGCAGTGCAATAAGAAACAACATGACATTGGTCATCTGGAGGCGGCGCTGCAGCAGGAGAGGAGGACGAGGAGTGAGATGAAAAGTGTCATACAGAAGGGATGCGTTATACTTAAAGAGGCATTGATGGTACGCTTTGATCTACAATATTACAAGTGTGATAGGCCTTTTTGGAGATATTATGACATTGTTTAATTCTTTTTGATCAGGAAGTTGAGGTGGAGAACTCAAAGGAGCGTGTGGACCGGTGGAAGCTGCTCATGAAGAAGCTGCTCGTGGTCCTTGAAGCCCCTTCAGTCGAGGTTTGTTTGTAAGTTTCAGATATGCATTGGCGTTTATCCACACAATATCGTTTTGTTGTCTCTCAGGAGGGAATCCAGTGTCAGGCAAACAACACGGGCAGAAGTATTAGAGGTGAATCTCCAACAGGCCGTGTGTGAAGAAAATGAAACCGCACTGCTACTGCATTTAAAACGGCAGGTTGAAAAACAAAAAAAAAGTAATATTTTGTATAGTGGATAAAACATACTGCAGTTGTATTAGAGTATCATACATTGGAGGATATTTGAATTACAAAAAAGTCACAGGTTTTGTGCAGTTAAAATGTTTATTGTTTTATGGCAAAGTGTCACCCACTTCAGTTCCCATTTATAGTTGAATACTATTATGAACACTAGACTTGTATTATACATTTAAACAAACACGTAATCTGGACACGAGACAAAAAGAGGAATTTAATGACTCTTGTATGTACAATGAATACACAAATCTGCGACAAAAACTATGCTCATGATAAATATACAACTTCATTGATTGTTTAGAAATATTTAAAATACTGTGATTCTTCTTTTAAATAGGAAAGAATAAAAATGATCTATATAAAAGAACAGTTTAACCAGTCAAATAAACATATTTACTCCACCGTGTTGATTCATCATCATTCACATAGGCAGTTTTATGTTGAGGTTAGCAATATATACACAAGAGATACTGACTGCTCTGCGTAGTAATGCATTCATAGTTACAATAACCTTAGCTCCCTCTCGAGTTATTAAAACAAAAAACATATTTGCAAAATAAAAAAGTATGTAAAAAGGGCAAATGGCATTTGGTTAAAGATGTGTGATGTTTTGATGGTTTCCTGGTTGGACATGAGGCACCAGCTGGTTACATTCATATTCAAGGGCACTTTGGGCTCATGACAGAAGGGGCGTCCCACGTCCAGCTGTGGGTAAGGCACCATCAGCCTGAATCAATAGCAGCAGAGAGTTTGTGGCAGGGGTGAGTCCTCTAGTCAAACAGCCCTCGTCGAGTGGGGCTAGGGGACGTCTTCCTGCTGAGGCGAGGGGTTCCCTACAGACAAATAAGAAAAAGAAGTTCAATTGCTGAGAGCCACTGATGTTTAATACTGTATTAAAAGTAGCCATGAGGAGTACATACTGGTGACTGGGCTTTGGAAAAGTTCACATGTGCATAAAGCAGGACTGCAATGTCCTTATGTCCAGCTTCCAGAGCAATAGACAGGGCATTACTTTCATCCTGAAAATAAATGATAAATTCAGTAGAATGCAGTAGTAGAATCTCCGGTGTACTAAATATCCTCAAACATAGGCTCCATTTAGATGAGATTTTCTCAGAGTAATTCAGAAGATGATCTCAGATACTCACACTGTCACTCAGTGTAGCGTCGCAGCCTGGCTGAGCCAGCAGCAGTTTCACTATCTCCACGTGGCCGTGCTCACTGGCACACATGAGGGCAGTAGAGCCCTCGTCATCCTGGATGTTGACCTCTGCACTGTGGGCCAGCAGAGCACGAACCATGTCCATCCGACCATGACTGACTGCCAGCATCAGAGCCGTCTGACCCGCCTGCAGCACAACAGAGAACTCAAGGCCTAATACATCACTGTTACCATTTAGGACCACAAGGGTGCAGCAGAGCTCTAGCAGCTCAACTCTAACCCACTTGAAGAATGAGGTGTCAATGAGTGACTTGGTGGTAGTCAGAGAGGCTGATGGTGCAGCTGTGGCTACATTAGCAGCTTACCACACCAGAGTATGGAGGGAATAAATAATGCATGAAATAGACAAAGGGACTTTGAATATCTAGAAAAGCGATATAATGCATAGTTATTATTATTACAGTTAATGATTGTTTTATTTGCTCTTTCACCAATATGAACACATTAATTTTACTCAGATTTTGTCTTTACTCAATAATTGTGTGGGACCTGTAGATGCCCTAGTTTTGCCTTTTGACCTCTGACCTCACTGACCTGGCTGGCACGAGCATTGACATCACCCTTGCTGAAGAGCTCCTCCACAATGTGCATGTCTTTGGGCGTTTCCACGGCAGCCAGAGCAGCGAGCATGATGGGAGTGTATCCCGCCTTGTTCTGCTGGTCCACATTACACACATCTGAAACACAAACACGGGCTGCTGAGTGGGATGATTGACTTGAGGCCTTTCCCGCCCGTCACTCAAACACACAAATGTATTCGACTAGTATGATCTCATTTTATTCAAATCCATGCACCCGGACACAACCAGCATAGGAGGTGGGCACTGAACTGCGTCGTCTGGACTAGAACTTAAAAGAAGACTCGAGTAAAAACATCACTGAAGATCAATTGGAGGGGATGCGGTCCTGCCGGGGAGAGGGCCGTGGGGGTCTGAGGAACTGAATGTATGGCAAAGTACAAAAGCTACAATGGGAGAAGGGGGAAGATTTGCTGTCAGACGGCTGGACAAGTGCACAAAAGACCAACTGCGAGGGCACAAAGGGGTTTAAAGCAGAGCACGTCCCGGACCTCATCAGAGTCTATTGAGCACCTCTTGTATATTTTAAGACTATTTTATGTTCTCTTCTTTGATTTTGCCATTTATAGACGCAACCTTCAAAAGTGAGCTCAGCCTCCAGAGCTTACAAGAAAACCATTTGTAAGGCCAACAAATGCTGGTGATTTTATACATATATCCATTCATCATTTCAAATTATAATACAAAACAAAGATTATTTGCAATAAAAGGGTCATAAATTAGTCTGTACCTGCATCTAGAAGTTTCTTCACCACCTGGAAGTTGGAGTGGGACACGCTGTAATGCAGAGCAGTGTTTCCGTTGCCATCGGCCATGTTGACGATGTGTCGCAGCACGGCGGCTGAAGCGGCCCCGAAGCCGCTCAGGTAGTCCTCCACCAGAGCCGCAGTGGCTGCCTTCTGACTAGACACACGGAACCACTCATGCTGAATGGTGTTTAGACAGGCTCTCTGAGGATACACGAGACAGAAGTAGGATTAACGTCTGTGTGAAATCAAAGGATTCAACAAGAACGTCTCCTTACCAAGTCTTTACTGTTTACAGCCTTTGGGTCAGTAAGGTGGCACTTCAGAACACCACACGCAGCTATCATCTTCTCACTCAGCTCATACCTTTAGTAAAACGTACACATTACAAAGTTTATAGGAGTTTAAGTTTTCTAGGACGTCACAATTCTGGTATTACAATTATTGTGAAAAGAAACATCACAATAGTATGATCATTCACACCATGACCAATAAGTGAATTCCTTAATTTTAATTAACATTGTCTGACAAATCCCCATTCCTCTACAATATGTGACCAGCCTTATTCAATCAAATGTGACGTACACAAATAAAAAGCACTTCAGAATTAAAAAATGACTTAATCCAGCCTCTAAAACTCACATTTATATCATAATTATATTTTGACCTGAATAATCACAATTATTGATCAACCGAAAAATCTTGACATCTCTAGTTTATCCAAGTACGAGTCAGAGGAATAAAGTACCGTTCTCTGGTTTCTGCACTTGCATCCGCGTCCTTGTTCACATCCTCAGCTCCTTCGGCCTCAAACTCCCCCCTAGTGTCTTTTCTCTCAACGTTCTTGTAGCCTCCATTGTCTCCAAACTCGTTCTCTTCCTCCTCCTCCTCCTCCTCCTCCTCTTCTTCGTCAGATGAGCTGCTGTCATCTGAGCTGGACTCGTCACTTGATGTGGTCTCATAACTGTGCCACGAGGGAGAACACAACAATTCATAACTCAAGTTTAGTTTACTTTAGCACTGGACTCCCTGAGGTGGCTCCAGAAGAGATTAGCTTACCCTCCATTTACTCCGACAAACTGCAGATTCTTTTTTGTGCCGTTAGACTCAGGTTGGCTATCTTTCTTCTTCATGATGGACTTAAGAGTGCTCTGATTACAGCGCTGCCCTGGAGGAATAAGAGGGAGCATTATTGTTAGTTTTTATTCACTTTTTTTTTTACCTGTAATTATTACACTGAATTTGAAATGCATTAACGTAAAGCCCTCTTTTTTTCCCCAGCGCTTTGTGTACTACATCTGTGCTCTACATATACATTTGTCTTATTTGATATTTTCTACTTTTTCATATTGCATAACATTGTAAGGGCATTCTGCTTCTGCCTCCCTTATAAATTTGGACACGCAACATATTCAACGAAAGACTTGGAGTTAAACGTGATATTTATAATAATACCTCGGTGTGCGTTTGTATTTTTGCATTGAAAACTAAAAGCTGGTGCTATACAGAGGAAGTTGCTTTAGTCAGAAATGATCTGAAGGAGGGAATGTTTGTCAGACCTAAACTATCTCAGTAATTTTAAGTAAAGGCTCCATAAACCAAAGCCTGGAGCTAAAGCATGCAGCTCATGTGCCAAGACTTGCCCTGACAGAGGCCTCTTCACTGCTCCCAGGAAACACTGCAGGAGTCACTCGGCACGTTTGCTTGCTTTGACAGGTAGGTGTGGTTAGCGTGAGGAGGAGATCATATTTGTTACCTTACCTGACATAAACATGTTTGTAACTCAATGATTGTACCGAGCACGCGTCTATGAGCTCAAGTGCTTGTAGTTAAGATACAATTTCATGAAGCTTCTGCGTTACCGTGTAGCGCAGTAGACATCTGTAGATCCATGCATCTCTTCTGCTCTGCGCTGATGGCATGCTGTGTCTGTGCATTTGCAGGGTCAGTGACTGAAGTCTGGTCTGTGTTAGCCCGCTCTGCTCCCCCAGAGTGGGACTTATGACTCGGCTGCTCAGCGCCAACTAAAACAAACACAGCATTTTAAAACATGTGAAAAACACTTCACTATGCAACATGAAGTCTGGCAGTCAGCAGCACCTATTACAGTATCAGAATAGGTTTATTGCCATTGCCAATGAACAACATTTACAAACACAGGAAGTTGCTTTGGTGATGGTAAAGGAGCACTATGGTTATGAACCCTCCACCAGAAACTTACAGCTTGTCTCATGAAAATGTTATTGCTTTGCCAGAAAGGACAGTAAGGTATAAGATCTTTTGACTGCCAAAAATACAGGTAGTTTCCTGCTCATCTCCATGGAGATTGCAGTTTCATGCCATTCTATGGAACATTTCAGGCTAAACAATAACACCTCAGTGGAGAAAAGAAGGTTTTAGACCCTTTTAAAATCAAGCTGTAAAACCTAATTTTTCTGTGCTTTCAGTTTTGACATGTTTATGGTCTTTGAGCATTCCGTTTGTTGTTCATAAATTAACCGCTTAGGACAATTGCTGTGCCCCAGCCTGAAACAAGAATGCAGCTTATGTAACTCTGAAGCAAGCATGAATCAGCATCTATTGTGAGTGAACTGCACAGGGAAAGTAGCTCTAAAAACAAGTGGTTGATTGGAGTAATGTTACTGGCTCTCAAAAGAAATTAGCTCACTGTTGGGTTGAGGCCAAAGCCCCTACTGCATTTTTCAGGGACAAAGATAACTTTGACCCGTCTGATCTAATCAGATTATCTTTAGTATCTGCGTGAACAGACCCTCGAAAAGCCGGCATCATTAGCAACAGGCTCGCCAACACGAGCCTAGTCCCTAAATCACAAAACAAAGTAATAAAGGCAAAAAAATACCACACTTTGGGGTTTGGACATTAAATATTTACTTTTCAGTTTTGTTGCCAGTCAAAGGCACTATCTAGAAGTAATTCATTATATTGTGCCTGTCATTACAGAACTATTCACAAGCCTCTCCACCCAGTGTTTAACAGCTATTTCAATCTAAATTACACAATGAAGGGGAAATGAGAAGAACTTAAGATAAAACTGAATAAAGCTTAAACATGAGCTTTTAGGCAGTCAATAACAAGCCTCTGGAGGCAGATCTAAAGCACAGCAGACTGTAAATCAGACCACATGTGCAGCACTGAGCCCTCACCTGGCAGCGGGCACATGGAGTCAGTCTGCAGCTTGAGAATGTCCTCGGCACTTCCATACTTCATAACAGAGTTTATGGACGAGAGCGTGCTGACCAGCTGGCTGTTTATGGAGTTGAATTGACTCTGAGGTTGACCAAAAGCCTCTGCGAGTTCACTGTAGTTCTCAGCCAGGAGCATCTGCTGTTCCTGTAGCAGCTTTTGCACCCTCTCGATGTAGTGGTCCAGCCCCGCACCCTCCTGGGACTGATTATGGGCCGGAACATTCGCACATTCAAGATCCTCTTTAGTAGTGCTGGTAACAGGTTCAGGATTTGTGGGCTGGGAGGGGCCACATGCAATATTCCTGGTTTTTAAGCCGACTAAATAGTTTTCATGAATGTTACGTGGTCCCACCCCACATTCTTTGGTTTTTGAGGAGCTTGATTTGCCAGGGAATGACTGCATATCTGTGACTGTTCCGACTGCGACTGAGCGGATGTTGGTAGGCGAGTGGAGATCTTTGACTAGTCCTTCACCTGCAGCCACTGTCCTGGTCTCTGTCATTGCGGTGTTGGTGTGCTTGTCCTCAGTAGACAGCAGCGTGTCTGTGGAGGAGTCAACCGAGTCTGCAGCATCTGTATTCGTAGAAATGCTTTTACTTTGACAGTTGGTGTTGGTTTGCTGCGTTGCAGACTCAGGAACAGCCATGGTTCCAGAGTCCCTCCTTGTGACGAGATCTACTTCAGTTCCTTGGGAGACCAGGGTCTTCACAGGACTGACCACAACATCCACAGAACAGTCCCCACAGCCCACCGACCTGCTCTCTTTGGTCAACGCTCTGCCAAGTGCCTCGAAGCCCATAGACTCCTCTGTATTAACTCCAATCTCACAGGCATCTATCTCCATGCCGACTTCCTGGTGACACATCTCCACCTCTCGTCCTACACACTGGTCACGGAGCTGCACTTGCTCATGTACCACCCAGAGCTCCATTGACACCTCTGGACCCACAGCCACAGAATGCACACAAGGCTGACAGGTGACTCCTACAGCGCGACCCGCACTTGTGACGGGGCCCATGTTCAGACCGTCGCCCACGCCCTGACTTCGCACCTGGACTTTTGCCTCCACACACGCGTTGTACATCTCAGGTCTCACCATGAAACCTTTGTCGCACTTTTTCTTACTTGACCCTCCGGCTGCTTGAAGCTCTAGTTTTAGTTTGCCCATCTCCATTTCATGAGTGGTTTCTTTGAGTTGAACTTCTAAGCGATAGATCTTTTCCTTCAGAGCTTCAATGGTCTGTTGCTGGAGCTCGATTTCTTTCTCCGCATCACTAGTCAAGCCAAGCATAGTCTCAGTCACCCCAACTGCAGCGCTATAGGTTTTCTTCATGTCTGTCGCTACACCTACATCTCGTGAACTGTGCTCTGGGGTCAGCCTTTGGTCGGTCAGATTGCTCATGCTTTCTTCAGTAACTGTACCGATAGACTTTTGATTGGCTTGGTATTGCACGCGGATGTTTGACCGAGTATCACGCTCCGTGTTTTCCCGTGTTGTCTGTTCCAGAGCGTGGACCTCAGCAGCCAAACGTCTAAACTCATCCAACTTTTCACTGCTCTGTTCTGGGGCTTCAGGCTCCTTAATGTGCAGTTCCATTTCCTTTTGAATCAAACTAGAATTTTCCATTTGGTCAGCGCTGCCAACGCTATATGAACGCTTACGAAAACCACCAGGGCCTTGGTTTTTGGACTGGGCTGCCATTTGTCTCTTTTCCTCCTGGAGAACTGCTATTTTCACTTGTAGGATTGGAATGGTTTTCACCTGTCCCTCCAGCTCCTTCAGCCTCTTCAGAGCGATCACCATCTGCTCTCTGATTTGTTGCAGCTGCATAGGGCTGACATTGGTCACAGGGGTGGTCATGCCAGAGCTCAAGGGGCTATGGCGGATGGAGCCTCCAAGAGAAATGGTGTAGGAGGGGTTGTACTCTCCGTTGGACAAGTGACCGTTGATGGTTAAAGGCTGATGGGCCGAGGGAGAGATATGACTGGGGCCTACAGAGCCGGAGTACGAGGACAGAGAACTGTTGGAGCCCAAACCTCCAAAGCTGGCGAGGCGCCGGCGTGGAGGCTCACTGTGAGGTTGCATCAGCAGTCTTTCCTGCTCCAGGCGTCTCCTGGTCTCCATCAGGGTCTTCTCCACCTGAGGGTTGTGGCGAGGGGTGATGCGGGGGGACTGTGGGGGCAGCAGTGGTCTGTACTCTGTGCCGCAGTAGGCCTGCTCAATGTAGGCGCTCAGGGTCGGGGTGTGAGGAGCGGGGCACAGAGGCCTGGAGGTGAAAGACACTGGAGACTGTTTGTCGTCGCTGTTGGAGGAGGACAGCGAGTCTGTGGACGTCCATTCAGCCTGAGAACTGCCCCGCGGCAGAGCCAGCGGCCTGGGCGTTCTGGGCTTCCTCTGAATACTCAGTTTCTTAATGGTGTTGCCCCGCTCAATATCATCGACATACTTGAGGAAATCCAGGTCTAACTGATAACCGTAAGGAGTTTCAACGTAGTAGGGGGCCACCGAGTCCTTCTCCTCTTCTGTGCTCGGGCATCTTTGTCCTCTCTCTGAAAAACATAATCAATATTCATCAGTGACTGATGCCACAACTGCATTTTAAAACTTAATCTCCCTTTGGAGTTTTACAGTTATGTACATTATATTAGAGTTCATGCGGTCATTGTTTCATCATCCACGATCAAAAAGAGATAATAAAATGGCATTGTTTCTAATCATAATGCTAAATGCCCAAATAACGTTTTAGGTTTGTAAGTAAAGCATATGAAATTCTGATCTAGAACTTATGATATTTCAGAATCTTTTTGGCTACTGACTACTGACTGCCTTTTAAATGCAAAACACTCACATGTTCAAACATGTATATATTTCCACATGTATATTTCACTTGAGGATAGCATTTTTTCCGCTAACAAGCAATTAATAAATTATTAACAGCTTGTTCCTCCTTCCTAGTGAGGAGTCAAATTTAATCAAGAGCAGGACAAGGGTCAGTGGTACAGGAAACAACAGTTTGTCAAGACTGTGGTCGATTTCCAGAGTCCAGACACAAATCAATGGAAACAGTTAAAGGCAAAGTCTAAACTCGACAGGAGCATAAAGTCTGGTGTTAGTGAGACACAAACAGGCACCTACAGTCAGTGTTTTCACGCAGTGTTGGCTAAATACAGCGACTTGTTCTTGGTATGCGTGGAACTCCAGCACACTAAAACACAGGCCTGAAATAAACAAGCTCTTCCCCTGTGCCGCTCGGCCGTTCCATCTGAACAGTTAAAACCGCTCCACTCACCTCAGGACACGCGCTCCATTTTGACTCCTCCACCTCTCAACAACACTTAAGAGTCCACATCAGCTTAAAGCTCGGAGCTGCTGGCTCCTGCTCCGCACGCTCTTTCTCAATCCTTTCTCTGCACGGGGAAAAATTCCAGTATTCGTGTGGACTCAAGTAAGCTCAGCCGTTCTCTGGTGCACTATTGGACAGCTGCCTCACCAATCAGCTGACTGTTTGAGATTGGGCGCGTCCCTTTCCAAATGAGGGTTATGTTTTCACTGGGAGGGTGGTCAGACCAGCACAAAAAACAGCCTGTTCTTAAGACAAATGACAGCCATTCAAAAGGTTTAGTATGAACAAATTGGCAACAAATTTAAAAGATTATAGGCTGGAAAATGTACTGAAAACTATTAAGATATCATTGGTCAAAAAAACCTTTAAATCTATACTAGCGGGGAAAATTACACACATGTTGTACGTGTTAAGAACTGTCAATTTGGTTTTGAGTCGTCGTGTAGTAACAGCTGAGTGATGACCTCATCAACCTGGGACAACCGACCCGGCCGTGCTTATCCACAGCTGTCACAATTGTTAGCGTGACAGGATTACAGCATGGTGACCAAACCATTGTAGAAAACATTCTTTTGGTACCACTTTTGAAAGGACCAATGTGGAGTGGATTTCTTTTTTCTATTTCTAATTGACGTGTTATGCAATTGTCCAATTAATAGTGTAAAAATAGCACAGGCCTGGCCCAATTCCTCTGCAGGACACGATCATAATCACCCCACTTCTTCAAAAAAAGATTAGATTTTTGAAAGGTATTCTGAATTATTAAAATACATGGCTTGTTCATTTATGAAAGATTATGTTGACTGTTTGCTTTGTAGTTTACAATAATCTAATGTGAAGCCTTTAGTTAATAGGGATACAAAAACGCATTATACTGGGTCAGAGCAGAGTGGAGAGAACAGGCTTTTCTTGGCTCACTCACACACTGGTCCCTTTCTCACAGCCTGGTATTTCCTGGCTACAGTTGTGCACTTTCTACGCCTGAAACATTTAATCAAGCTGCAGCTGCTCAACACAACAAACAAGATACAGCCGTGAGGAAAAATATCAGGAAACAGGACTGATCTGAAATAATAAAACCGTGGCGGCTCGGATTATACAAATTCTAAGCCTTTTTAAGTTGACACGCCGGTGCCAAATTCCACAAGTTCACTGTGTAACTCTTGAAAATTCCACTCAATTTTGTTGCTCAAGAATGGTTTCATTGATTCTTCAAAAGTTTCTCAGAGCGAATTATGGGGAAAAGTAAACTCAATTTTAAAAAATCCACCAACAAAGACCGACATTGTTAAGCTGTCATTATAGTCTATGGAGACAAACAATACACAATTATCTATTGATGTGTGCAAAACAAAGCCATTTAATGCACTTCTCTCAAAGACTTATTCAAACAGTGTTGTATTTATACAATAGCTGTATCGAGCAGAGTCTTGTACTACTTCAGAAACAGATCACCTAAATATACTTTCAAACCAAAAATGTATCTCTTAATATTAAATTTAGTGACTGGTAAATAGAATCATCTTACAAAGCAGCAGATAAAATGTCTAGACTGGAATGAGGCTAAATTTAACTGTTGAGGTACAGTTTACAAGTTAATTTATTGTTAGACTGATCAAAAATATATCCGTTTGCATTTCAACATTGCTAACGCTCCATTTGATTTGTTATTTTATGTATTTGTTATTTAAAAAGGAGGACAAGTCTCTCTTGTTCGTGAGGTAAGGAATACCGGCTTTATACTAGTGTGTGAACCACTTCGGGCGACAGTGTGGAAATCACACTTCAGAAGGGTCTACGATCAGGGCCCGACACGGGAGGAAGAGTTTATATTGATAATATTGAAATTACTCTTTAAAAAAAAGGTCTTGCAGCCCAGAAACAAGTATTTAATCAAGTAAATACCGCCTGAATCATGACCAGCTAATATTAAAACTGAGCAAGGACTAAAGAAGGACTAGGATTATTCACTAGAACTAAAATATAACAAAGACATAATCAAGTCTAAACAAGAAGATCCAACCCAGGTCTAAATGAGAAGCAACATAAGCGCAAGTGCCACCAATAGAACCACAGTCTGAAAACGCTGACAGTTGACGCTTACTGCTTGTAAGTCTAGGCGGTTCATTTATATGGCAAGAGGGGACAGAAGACTATGGAAAGTTATTATTGAGCATATGGTTTATAATGAAAATGCTGCAAAAAAAACAACTTCCAAGTAAGAGAGTAAAGTGATATTTCTGCACTTTAGTGGATAATCTTATAGTGGATAATCCTTTTCATATTTGTCTGACGCTTCAACCTCAACATTTCAGACTTCACATGTTACAACAAAGTAGCAGTAGACATAAATTCTTGAAATCATTACAAGAAAACAGTAAAGTGGATGTTACCTGTGCCATTGTTGTTGAAGTGTATGGTCTGAGCCATGGCTGCAGCTCGGCGCTCTCAGTCCCACACAATCAGATGGGCACATGCAACTGCCATGCATCAAGTCCAGGCGGTCATGCACCCTGCGGACTGCAACAAACAGGGAGAGTGCAGTTAGTCAAGAGTTCATGCTGAAAACACACACACATCAGCAGCTAACCAGTTCACACCATTGTTTTAATCACATTACATTTAGAGTAAAGTGCACAAGAGCAAATTGGTTGGAAACAGTAATGCTACAGAATAAGATCTTATGAAAAATGTGGTTGACTGATGGCAGACAGCACAGGTGTGTTTGCATCTGGTTTTCATGAAACAGACGTCCAATGTGAAGGGGCCTGCTTATAATCAATAGGGCCTTTATGCGCCACGAAAGCAGACATAAATTCACTTTAAAAATGGCAATATAACAATATCAGCAAATGTATTGGATAGAAGAAAAACAACAAAAAACATAAAAATGTATACAAAAAAAGTATTGAAACAAATGAAATAAAGTTGGACCTTTCCAGTGTAATTTTAGGTTGATCTAGTTGGTCTGGTAGAATAAAGGGACGTCCGTGTAATAACTCCAGGGAGATTCCAATGCAAAAGAGAATGAGGAACTGAACAAGCTGCTTGGATGAGAGGCTAAATGTCTTTCCTACAGAACCTGCCTGACTGAGGGATTACACAGACTTCTCCAATAAGAATTAAAACATTTAAATAAATATTAAATAATTGTGTTGAAAATTACATTTTGAATTTCTTAAATATTTGTGGTATTGAAATGAGTGTTGAATCCTATACCAGTTAGTTTAACATTTTAATTTAGAAGTTTAGTAATGTGACAGGAAAGCAATGTCAAGTACAGAAAGCGCCTTATTTGACTGCAAACAAAAAATGAAGCATGTGACACAGAACAGACGCAGAGTCTTGATGTATTCCAATCCCTAAACAATGTACAACAATTAAATGGGAAAACTTGACAAATCAACGAACAAACAAAACAAACTCAAACCAAATGATGCCACTAGCATTAGCAATCAAACAAAAGTGAACTTTCATGCAAAAGGATCATTGAGACTGACCAAGCATCTCCCAAGTTTCCTGCTCCATGGGTAGTCAGCACAAATGCCTAAAAGAACAAATGGGTCAAGTAGGTCGTTTTTCTGTGCCAAAACAACTATTTTATAAGATAGTGTGTCTACAACAGGGAGTCGAGGCAACAAAACATCAAAATGGTTTTGAAGGGATCTGCCATAACATATCATTATCTACAAAAAGAAAACATAAAATTAAAAAGATGTAATGACAAAAGAACGAAAATAATCTTTAAGTGTTGAATAGTCATTTACAGTCCATTCACTTTTTGACCAATAGAACGACCAAAACCAAAACATTTACAGACAGATCTTGTGTCAATATTGCCCACACTTACTCTGAAGTAACAGCAACATGTACAACGCGGTGAAATTACATTCAAGACCTGTTTATTATAAAAGGATTTCTCATGTAACTCACCCGTAATTCTCATTCTAACTACGTCCTCTGTGCAGGTTCTGAACCAGAGTGAGCCCTTACCCAGCAGCCTTCAGAGAGAGGGATACTTTTCACGGCTAAGATTAGACAACTTCCTCAGATGACAGCCAGCCGATCTGTGCACTATAACCGGCATCAGGGCTGTACGCTGAATGGGGGTGTGCAGACCGGACCCCCTTAACTGGGCCCCCTGCAGGTAACAAGACTGTCACTAATGCAGCGACCTCCACTTGCTCCTTCACCGCACTGGGCTTCAACTCAAGCCAGGAAGGCGCCAATGAAGCGGACAGTGGTGCGACGTAGAAACACAATTTATAATGGCTTATGAATAATAAACACTCAAACATTTGATTAACTGATGTTTATTCATGTAGTATTTCAGTGATCTTAAGCTTAATTGTTCAAAGTTTGGCCCATGTAGAGAACTCTGTCTAGACCTTAAAAGTGTTGATGGTAAAAAAAAAAAAAAAGCACAAGAAGCGTGCGTATAATAATGTAAGAGTAATGTGAAATGTAAGCAAGAGCACAGAAGGTTGCAATCCCACTGTGTTGTATTCAGCAGGGGTTTTTTCCCCCCCCAACAAAATTTTAATAGGGGGAAAAGGCCTTGAGAGCGACTACATTTCTATTTGGAGCCTCAGAATGGGCAACATAAAGTGACAGTTAAAACTAGACGTGGTTGAGCACATTTCATTGTGAAAGACAATTAAAGTACATGTAACAATTGGCTTTTATTGCGTAAATGGCTAATGGCTCTTTCCAGCGGTGGCTGTGGACCTCATCAGGAGTGCTTTGATGCTGGAGCTGACAGAGAAGGTGCAGGTAAGTAAAAGGCCAAAACCCTTCACACTAAAGGGCCATTTGTTGCTGTGCTACTGAACCCAGCTCCCCTGCCACGTCCGAGCACGTCAAAGCGATCTGAAACTGCTTTAAAGACTTCTAATTGCACCTTTGGGTGATGAAATGAACAGAAGGCCGGTTGGTCTCTTACGCATGAAAATGATCCGTTTTGACTTCCTCCAGAGACTTGCATCCATTCCATAAAACTCCAGGAATCACTGTCCATCAGGAAGACTAAAGTCTGCTTTTGTTTATGTTCATAATTAAAACATAAAAAGGCACAAACAATCATGAAATGTCCATCCATCCATCCATTTTCTACCGCTTGTTCCCTTTCGGGGTCGCGGGTGACTGGAGCCTATCCCAGTAACTTCGGGCCTTAGGCGGGGTACATCCTGGACAGTGGCCAACTCGTCACAGGGCCAACACAGAGACATAGACATTACAGACAGTTCACTCTCACATTCATTCACTAGGGCCAATTTAGAGTCACCAATTTTGCCTGACACATGCATGTCTTTGGACGGTGGGAGGAAGCCGGAGAACCCGGAATCATGAAATGTGTTTAAGATAATTCCAATTATTTGCTGCAATTAATCCATTAATTTTTTTCAGCCCAAGATCGTAAATACAAGGAATTGCAGTCCGTTCAGTATTATATGTGCACCTTTTCTGCCCTGCAAAGACACTTGTCTAGTCACGTCTAATGTAGTGGCTTTGAAAACAGTGTCACAAATCATGAGTAAATTACAGTCCGTCCGCACCTTCTCTACAGGTTCATTTAAACAGTATGTACAGATTATGATTAGGATAGAGCAGCTCTAGTTTTAATCTACTTCAGGGTCGTATTTAAATTGTATTGCCATTTTGTATCCTAATTTTAAGATTTTGGTTAAACAGTTTAGTTCAAATGATTAGATTTGGTTAGGTGTTTTATTACTTGTATTTTATCTTCATTTTTGACTGTATATTTTTACCCCACTCCTGTTCTTAAATCTTGTCATTGCACCTGTATCATATTTGATCATGTATGCAGTATCTGTGAGTCTGCATTCACATTTCAATGACTAATAGAATATACAAGCACATACAATGTGTACTTCCTTTAAGCCATCCCGGTAATCTAATATTGTTTGACTTGAAAGGAGATTCAAGATGGAAATAACATTGATAGCAATGAAGAAAAAGCGCAAGAAAAACTTATTTTTGTGTTTGAATGTGAAGACTTTGTCTTGTAGATAAATATGCCCTTTATTTGACCCATTCTTCATTGCTGCATGGGCCAGCCGCAGTGCAGCACCTGCGGAGACCAGTCTCAGAATTTTGGGCCACAAAAAATAAAACAAACTCATGAAAAAGGTAAACCACCAAATTGTATTCAGCAATTCTGTCTAGACTTGAGCTAAGAGCAGCTTCTGCTCTGCCAATACTGCCCTCTAGTGGAGGTCACAGCAGTACAACAACACTTCAAAAATATGACCAATTCTTTATAGGATTAAAATTGTTTTTATATGAATCTTAAGTTGTTTTGCATTGGTGCCAATGATTTTCAGTGCAATGCAGAACAGGTCCAACTTTTAACAAAGCAAAATTGTACTGCAAATCCAATTTGAAATACGTACAACCCAATACAAACCTACACAACCAAATTAGGCTCTTTTCAACATAAACTGCAACTGCAGACTCCAGTTAAATTCTGCCTCTTTAACCCAGCTTCTAAAGACTTCCCTTCTGTTGTTCGCCTGCTCAAAAGCTGTATTGTGGGAGAAATTCCCATCTCAAGTGCTCCTGTGTTTGCTTTTGTGCCAAGCAGCCCTCTCCATTGACCTTTTGGTGACAGACCAATGAGATCCAGCAGCTCCCTTCACCGCTGCACTTCTAAGGGCAGCTCATGCTGCACAATGCACTACAAGCTAATTAAAGACCCACATGCCCAGGGAGGGAAGGCCAGTCTCCAACTGGACAACCTGAAAGTAAAGAGGAGGAGAATTTGCACACTTAGTCAGATTTCACACCTTGTTTATGGTCAATACAAGCTAAAAGTCCAGCCGTGCTCATTCAACATGAACAAGTATCTCAGGAATGCTTTGGAAGGTTTGATGTGGAATTGTGTTGTACGGAATTCCACCAAACACTTGATCTACTGGTCCAATTAAGAGTTCTAACAAGCCGTGGGTCACCATGTGCTGGACCCCTGCCAAACAACATGGGGGCGGGACCAGCTGGGAGGATGATGATGGATAAGTTAAAACAACACAATGAAAAATGCAGGACAGTTTGCTCAGGGACAAACCGCAATCAAAAATGTCAAAGCTGTACAACAATAAGACATGTCCTTTTCAGAGACAGTGTCACAAAAGAGTGTAACCCGAGCCTCCCACTAGACAGGGGCCATCAGAGCTACAAGTGAAGGGCAAAAACACGGCATTTATCAGTCTACTGAACTATAACTTGTAAATGCATTTTAATTCTCCATATTTTTTCTCAGCAAAATGAGACATTAGCATAGAAGGTTCAAACCTGCACATATCTCACAATGGGCCTATTCAACATAGTGGCTGAGTGTCTAACACGTGCACTTCACGCAAGAGGGTCACGGGCTCGACTCACGGTTTGCATGTTTGCTCTATATATGGGTGAGTTTCCTCCGTGCACTCCCCCATCAACCCAAAACCCACACAATAGGCAATAGATAAGGTGGTCCTAAACAAGCGGACCTCCAGATCTGGAGCTGCAGCTCTAAGTGCTGCACAGCACCTGCTCTGTGGTACTGGCTGAAGGATGGGTCGAAAGCAGAGAATTCAATTCACTTCCGAGGGAACTGAAAGTGTCCTAGAATATTATGGCACTTATAATGAAACCAGAAATTAGAATTCCTTCATTTTATTGAAACAGTTTTACATATGAGATCTCTAAAAACATGTGACAGAATTCCTCCTTGACCAACGACCCGTCTATAGAAAAAACAAACCGTGTTCCCCAGGCCAACCTTGAAAAAGAGGTTTTGATCTCAATGGGTTTCTATGTGGTTAAATAAAGGTTAATAAATTGAACAAAATAAGAATTTTCAAATTCCCTAAGGAGCTTTTATCAAGTGTAAAACATGCTCCATCTGTGGCTGCTGTGCCCATCTGGCTGGCCTCTGTTTGGCTTTGGGACGCTCCGTGCTTCAGCTGCCTCTTGTTTACAGAAGAGGGACGAGCACACACCTCCTCTGCAGCGACATCAGGCCGGATTAGCTCAATGTCATGTGTCAGAGATAACACACATCTGAGAAGCACAAACACGGACAAAAATCGTATACAGTAAATTCCAATTTCTACACAAAAGCAAATAAGAACATCGCTTTTCCAGGTGTCATTTTTGGTATAAATGGTGACTAGAACTTCACACATACACAAACCCACTTACTCCTTGTTGTAGATTTGCACTCCTGATTTTATATTGAAACTCATGTGTGTCTGAATGTCCAAAAGAGCGTCCTGAAGATGAACTCAAGTGTGTAAATGAAAAGGCCGATGTGGAGGAAGTAGAGCAGGCCCTGTGTGAGCTCTAATCCCATTTAGGTGGCAGCTAAAATGATTTGTTCCACCAAAGAGACAAACTAAAGAGTGATAGTGTCTCTTGGATGGGGCAGTGGTGAGGGGACATTTAGTACAATCTTCTTTTTAGCTGCTCCTCATTGATAAGTCACAGACGCGCATTTAAAAGTCTAATTTATCCCCAAGAGGAAAGCCACACATGGGATGGTATTTGCCCATCAACTACAGACCGACGCGAGAGATAACTAAACCCGCTCTGGCCAAACACAAAACTGAAGATCAAACTGTGGATTCAACCTTTTCGTTGATTCATGTATTATTTATAGCCACAATTAATATTTGGCTAGAACGGATAGATTCGGAGACAATATATCGAAGTGTACATACGATCGGTAATGTTTTTTTGAAGAGATGCCATTTTTTTATATCAAGCCTAGAGTATCCTGGTTACATAAATAAAAATGCTCCAGTTGATTGTAGAAAAAAGGTTCAGCTGTTGTCATCTGGACTCAGTTTTAGAAAAAACAAGACGTTTTGACTCTCATCCAAGAGTCATCGTCAATTTGCGAATTTAGAATTTTCGGGAACTCAGATGATATTTATTCTATTCTGTGGTAAGCCCTGCCCACCGGGCGGGTCCTCCTGGAGTAGAAGAAAAATCCTTTAGACCTCTAAAACAGGGGTGGGCAATCATTTTCCTCCGAAGGCCATATTCGAATCCAGGCAAGTAGCGGAAGGCCGCGCGATCATTGGTGTGAAAAAGAAAAAAAAAAATCCAAAAAATTAAATATCAAATAAAATATCACTTTTTTGTCAAATATAGGCTATTGAATCCATTATTTAATTCATTTAGCGTCATATTTATTAAGGATACAAGTGCAGACAGATGCCTGAGGGCAAAATATTATTATATATATTTTTTTTTAATATTACTTGGAAAAGCCTGGCGGGCCGGATTGAAAGGCCCAGCGGGCCGGATGTGGCCCGCGGGCCGTAGTTTGCCCACCCCTGCTCTAAAAGAACAAACTATGCAGGTTTTTTTTCCATCAACCTAATTTCAGTTTAAAAATAATGACTTTGCAATACGTAAAAAGCCGGGATGTGATGAATGGTTGTGTCTGGTCCCGAGGAAGTTGTAATAACTTGGCGCTAAACATCCACTTCCGACTGGTGCTTTTGGTGCGAGCAGTCCGAGGTCAGAGGTCAGAGGCTATGACAACGGGAGCGCGGTTCAGAAGCAGAAACAGCACCGCGTATTGTGGCAGGGCCGGACCACGGGGCGAGCGTGGAACTCATCCTGCTGCACAATAGAGCCACATTCCAGTTGAAACATTGTGGCATTATGGGTAATCACTTCCACCAAAACAATAGGATTACCTCTCGGGCCCTTCTGGGAACATGACTCTTGGGAATGTTCGTAAATCATATACTAATGTCTCAGTGGGCCGCGGGTCAGTTTCATCAGTCACCAGCAGGGGGCGCGACATCATTCAAATCAAGTTATACTGTACTGGTCATCCTACCATATACCGGACCCAAAATACTCACTAAAGATCATAAAAATGCTCAAGTTCACATGATAACAACTTTGCATACAGAAATGCACCAAGAAAAGTGCATTTAGAGTTAAAAAAGCAGAATAAATGTATCCGACTATAAACTCACGCTAACTGCAATTTACTTCTGCTGTGGTCCATACAAATATTAATAATCCTAATATAATAAGTCAATTATTAAAAAAGGTATAGTCAAACAGGCATACAAATAAAATGCAGCCCTAGAATTAACATGACCATGAAACGCTTTCAAAATGGAGGTAAAACTATATGCCATTAGTTGCAAAATGCATTCACCCTTGGGGCAGTTTTCAAAGGGTGTTCCTCCACGGCCTAAAAACGACACAATACAACACACAAAAAGCAACATTTCAAAGTTATTCTGTTCCAATTCCTCAGGGTAAACTGGATAGACGGACACCTGTCCTGTCCACAGCTAATGTAGAAAACAACTCCTTCACATGGAATAAATATCCCTGTGTAGAAGTACTTGGATTGTGTCTACAGCCGCTTGTGTGTGGTCAGACTAAAGGACCCATAGGCGCTTTCTGTGGTTGTTTGTTTGAATGAGTTTGAGAACAGGCTTGAACGCACTGTGCATGGACAAATATTGACCACGCTCCATTATTTTATACACAACAGGAACAATCAGTGTTTGTCCATTCAGAGCAAAGGAGGCAGATGTCACTGAACATGTGAAAGAGCCATAAGAGGAACAATGAGCCAGTGGTGCCAGCGAGGAACATCTCTGACATCAGACCAGCTCTCTATGGGTGACACGATTGTGGAATTACAAACAGAAAGATCATTTAGGAAATAATTATCTTTGATGTACAAAACACCATTCTCCAAAGAGTTTTGTTTTTTACAAAACCTGCAAACCCTGCATTTTACTCTTCTATAAACATGTTATTAGTCACACATATTTAGTCAAGATCACCAACAAAGTCAGACCAGATTATCCTACAAACCCTTTGTAACACAAACTATTGAAATGTCTGGATCTTTGCCAAACACTTCATTTGTTTCCACCGTTCAGAAGTGTTCACAAAATAAAGATCATTACCCGTTAAGTCAACAATGTCAAACAAACAAAACATTGTCCAACAGGTTAACTTCTTAAACCGATACAAATGCCGAATAAAGAGGGATTTCCTCAGGTTTGTTTAAAAAAAAAAAAGAAAAAAAAAACACTAGAAAAACTAGTAAAACTGGATATGCAATTAGAAAACTCAACATAATCAACCCTTCAAAAGGTCGTTGACATAATTGTTAAACCTTGTTCTGTCCCAGCACAACCTTAACGCTGTAGCTCACACGTTCAGGCCAGCCGCCCGTGGACAGTGTTGCCATGGCGCCCTGTCCCTCACTTTGTGGAAAATGAAACCTGAGAAGAGACCAGGCTATTGTGGAGTTGACTCCAGCACATCTTTAAAACAGAGGCACAGTGGACATCAGTAAGTACCAGGCGGACGGCAAAGGGCAGAGCTGCAGAGCACACTGCGCTACAGGACACAAGGTTCACTAAATGAACATGTGACGCTGCATAGTTCAGTGTTGTCCAGTACATCCACGACAATACTGTAAAAGATAGAGACTTTGCTTGGGGAAGTGAAGGTTGTACAAAGCCTGAATAAGATGAATTGCACATGACTGAGTAAAGCAGTTCTCCTCTTGACATAACAAATACAGAAGCAGACTTATTTTGCTCCCATCAAGGAGAGCTGGGCGGCAAAAATTATATTAAATAAATAATATATATATATATATATATATATATATATATATATATATATATATATATATATATATATATATATATATATATATATATATATATATATATATATATATATATATATATATATATATATATATATATATATATATATATATATATATATATATATATATATATATATATATATAGCTCGTCCTCAAAACCACATACGTTTTATTACACCTACTGGTACCTTGACATCAACACCAAACAATTTGGATTTAGCTCATTGAGAATTTGCACACATTTGAAAACAATGCTGCCAAACTAAACAAGAAGCACTCAACCTTTTAGTATAAAATAGGGTAAGCAGGGGTGTGTTTCCACGTTTGAAGGGGACATATTATAATCACCTCCACGATTTACTAATTGCAGCCATTAAATTTGTCATTTCAGTTTTGCTGAATTACAGTAATCTTACAGCTCTTGTACAGCAACTTCTTGAACATGTGGAGCACAGACCTCACTGGTGCTGAAAAGCTTAAAGCCGAGCCCATCGCATGTTTGGTGTCACCGGGAGTCAGTCTCTCTGTAAACGCAGCCCGGCCGACCACAGAAAGGAAATCATTTATGGCTGTAATGTTATAGTTTGCCCAGAAACGCCCCAAACGTCTTCACACGACTTTGAAGCACCAAATCAAAGATGTGCTACCACAGCTCGTCAGGATTAGAGGCTTGGCTGAAGAACACATGTGGACCACCTCCGGATTTGAACAACTAAATGTAACAAAAAAGGAGCTAATTAAGCGAGTTAGCAACACAGAGAAATTCGAGAAATTGTGAAAGGAACGAGACAATTGAAAGACAAAATGCCCATCGTCCAGAAATTGAGGCTTTTGTGTGCAGAAGTTAGTTTTGAAAAGCCACTGAACACTCAACAGATCAGGTGTTGCAGCTGCTCACAAATGAAATCTGACTCACTAGTGACCACCACAGACACAACAAACCCCCCCACCACGAACTGAAGTAAGCAGTCAGCTAAATGCCCCGTATAATGAAACTTATGTTAAGAAAAAGAAGCACACTGAAGGGTGGGCCAATCCAAGCAATTAGTGCATTTCCCCTCTTGTTCTCGGGAAGCTCGCAATTACGTTGGAATGAGCGTTTCACATTCTCCACCAGCAGCAGCTCAAATTAAAACACGTTTTACTGTGTAGCAGGAACACAGTATATCCATCAATTTACCGACTAGTGGCGTCTACGGCGGAAAAAAAGCAACGCAAACTCACCTTAGCCCGGTTTTACAAGTGTCCAAGTTATTTAGTAATAGCATTTCCCACAAGTGCAACTGCCACAGACAGAGGATCCCAGAGCAGTGAGGGATTAGCATCGAGACGTCAGCCGCCACCGTCTGACACGCAGAGCTCCAGCCAATCAGCACACACACACACACACACACACACACACACACAAAGTAACCCGACAATGGTGGCCGGTGAGGGAGGCAGTAACACGAGAGACTCCTGTGGGCCGTAAACAGGCTTCCCCAGCCGGACACTGGCTCCGCTTGTGTGGACCGCTTGAAGTCGAGGGTAAATTATGGCCAATAGTAGAATAAAGTAACATTAGACATACCTAATCATGGGCAGATTTATTATACATTACAAAAACGTTAAACATCCTAAATTGTGTTGTAAGATTTAAAAATAGCTCATGAGTTGGGACTGAAAACAGTTTGCAGTAAAACCTAAACAGGGCTCGGATTTGTCCCCATAACATGTCAGATGGTGCTAGTCCAGATTCTGTTGTGGGATACATATTTCACATGACACAAGCATATTTTACTTCATCATTATTCTTTTTCTATCCTGAAGGCTTTATTAGACACTGTAGTGTGAACCCATGACGCCGAGGTGGCACCAACTAACAACCATGTCACACCTTTAACCACTGCAAACGTCTGCATCTAAAAAATTAAATTAATTTAAATATCACATTAATGAATAATGTATAAGATCGCATTCAGTTATTAGAGAGACTTCTGCTTCTTAAGCCTTAAGCTTCAAAGATTAAAGTGCAGCCAAAGAATGTGCTTGTGTAAATAAAACCACAATAAACACCCAAAACACCACTCATCAATTCAGAAGTGGAGTCACACTGGTGTTCTCCGTGATCATATCCTGTGCTAAAGAAAACTCTATGCTAGATTTGTGCAGATATGGTAATACAATGTCCTGGGAACATTGGGATGGAAAGAGTTCATCTTCATGAGTCTTATTACAAAACCTCTTAATGCTGGAGTTTAGAAAAGTACTGAAATGCACGTGATTCTAGCTTATATTTCAAAACCTCCTTGTGTAGCCATTGTTACTATAAACGATAAACTAAATTTGAATATCAAGTATACAATCACAATTATCGACTAACTAAATCATCTTGACAGAGTTCTGGCATTAAGTCAAAAACAAGATTCACTCTGTCCCTCGGGAATGTCAGTGTAAACCTGGCGAGGTCTGTGCATGTCTGCATGTCTTCATACGTGTGCATGTGTGTCTGTATGAGTCTGTGCATGTCTTCATGCGAGTGCCTGTGTCTTCATACGTGTGCCTGTGTGTGTCTGCATGTGTATATGCATGTGCGTCTGTCTTCATATGTCTGCATGCGACTTCAAATGTTTGCGTGTGTGTGTATGTGTGTGTCTGCATGTGTCTTCATATGTTTGCATGTGTCTTCATATGTTTGCATGTGTCTTCATATGTTTGCATGTGTGTATGTGTGTGTCTGCATGTGTCTTCATATGTTTGCATGTGTGTGTCTGCATGTGTGTATGTGTGTGTCTGCATAACTGTGGATTATCACTGTATCACTGTGTCAGTGAATTCCCCTCACACCTGCCTCGCTCTGCTTAACACCACAAAACACTGGGGGTTTCACTGCTGTTTTTTTAACATCTTACCCTTTTCATTCACAACTTCTCCAAGAGGTTAATGACAGGCTGTCGCTAACAACCACTTCCTCCCTGCATTTAGGGGAATGACAGTTTGTCAGATCTTTAAAACAAAGCCCTTTACTGTATTTGATGGAATAGTTCTAGAAAAAACTGAAATACAATCACGAGTCGTACTGAGACACATTATAGAGCCCTTTTAGTAAACAGACTTTAGTTGAAGTATATAAAATCAGACAATAATTGATAATAATTGATTAAAACATCATTTGAGCAAGTATCTGTACTAAAAATTGCAGAAACGGTATTTTACAGTTTTAGAATGAACTAGTGCTTTATTTGAACTAGTATAAGACCACAATGTTTGAAGAAGAAAAAAACTATTGTGTAAAACCTTGACCTAATTTTTAAATCTCTTCATCTAAGGGCACAGATATGTTGGAACCATTTCAAAATATAAAAAAGGAAAATACTATTGCTTAATATTTCAGTGACTCAACCCTTGCCAAAAGAATACAAGGACTCTGGGATTGCATGAAGGAAAGGATTAACATACCAGCAGACAAAACATCCATCCACACAGCACTTAAGGTTCAGCCCGAGTTAATCCTACTTTATCACAGAATACCTTCATTCACTCACTTGTGTCACTGTTGACGACCGACAAAAGCATGCAGCTGGATGGGGACGTGTGCGAGATCATACGACAACCATGAGTCTAATGAAACACAACTCAACTGATCATTGCCTGAACTACAAGACCAGATTCCCCTCAGTAGTTGAGTTGATGAAAAAACAAAGAGCCATAAAAATCTGTAAAAAACCCCAAACAATTCAAATTTAAGAAAAGAAGGTGCACAGAAAGATTGCTACTCATAGCAACGGCATAGTTTTATATAACATATATTCAGCGGGTTTTAATGAAAAAGAACAACTATTTAAAAAGAGTTATCGTACAAAGAAACACTTTAGAGCATTTTCCTTTTTTACATGATGAAAGAAACACTTGGCTTTATTTGAGTCCAGAGCTTTGATTACTGGACTAATGTCTTAAAGCAGGGGTGTCAAACTCATTTTGGGCAGAGAGCCGAATTTCAATGCTCAGGCCGAACATAACATAAAAAATAAAATAAAAACTATAAGAAATAAATAGCTTTCTAGAGCCTAGTAATAGTTATGAGTGGACACTGCACACATCTGCAGCAGGTGAAAGAGTCCATGTTCATGCATGAGCAGCAACATGGACTTATGACTTGTGGTTTGACAATTCCCTTTTAAAAGCTGAAGGTTTTTCCCAAAAAAATTGAAAAAAAAAAAATTGTATTAGGGACTTGAAAAAGCAAAAATGTCCAGGCGGAATCCATATAAATGTCCAATTCATTTTAGGGAATTTTTTTACTTGGTTTGGAGTACAAACTGACCCTGATTCTTCCCAGAATTATTGATTTGACAGGAGGGGATTACAGCTTTATTTCAATGTACAGCATATTAAACAGCTTGAGAGTTCCCTTTTATAAAATGGTGGACAAAATGGAATAAATAAAGAAAACGTCCAATGACGCATTAAGCGTAGGTGGTTGACATGTTCGGTGGGCTGGATTCAAACGTTTGGGGGGCCGGGTGTATCACACTCCTGTCTTAAAGGGGCGCTACAACATTTTTGCCACGGTACAGATAATATTATATTATCTATTAAAAAGGTAAAAATGAGTCCACAGTGCGCTCTTTGCATCTACTGTGATTGAAGTGTTTCATTCTGCACCAAACTGGTACAATTACCAACAATATTTACCAAATGTATGTTTCAGTTGCAGCTTGACTGCAACAGTTTCTCAATGTGTTTAAGTTCAGTGGCTCAAAGTGGTTTTGATCTCTTAATGACAGGACCGTCCCAGCCTCTTCTGTTTGTGTTCGGCCCCCACGTTGAGAAACAGGCAGCTGTAATAACTCCTTTCACCTCCACACACACAGACAAGCGCTGTAATAATCCCACAATGAATGGAAGAGCTCGTCCTAGCCCAAAGCAGCCACGGAAAACATATATTTAGCGCTCACAAACGCAAAAAAAGCACAAATTGTTCCTAGTGTGTGTACAGATGTTCAACCAAAATCTAAAATTACAGCAGAGTGCCGTCGCTGCATAAAATTACAGAGAAAATGCCAGAGAAAAGGCTCCACGCTGACTGTAATGCAGGGCTGCCAGATGAAATCACAAAATCAAAGTCAGAAATGCACAGGATTCTAGTATTAGTTTAGCAGGAATTCAGTCGACAAAGTCCATTCAGCTGCAAACACACGTGCCTGCGTGGTTGAATAATGGCACCAAGCAACAATAATGACAGTGAGATATTAATAAGAATTTCACTTGAGTTCATTTGCGATCACAGAAGAAGACATTGAACTGCCCCTGGATAGGCCCAGCAATGCGCAAGAGACAAAAACTGGACTAACTGGACTAAACATCTGCACAAATGTTATAAGTCCATTTCAACCATAGAATTCTTGTCCTCCATGTCCATTTTTAAACTCTGATGTGAAGAGACAGTCCAGAATGAAGGTGACAGGAGGCAAAATGAAGTAAATCATATTTAACCGACATCAGATCAAAAAGCCTTTGTTTAAGAATACCAAATAAGCATGTGTATTGCATTGTATTCAATCTTTAAATCATATCATTTATATATTTATATCAGTATCACAGCAATCACAGTAAGATGAATACTTCACATTTATGTTTTCTTCAAAAAGATTCCATGAGTCTGTCCAAATCACCTTTTAAATAAGCACATAATGTAATCTACAAAAGTAAACGTGTTTAAATCAGGCTCTTATCTTTACTCACATGTATCCGAGTGCTTTGATCCCAGTTTCTGAAATCACATGTTCCACTTCCATTTTACCTCCTTCTATGTTTTGGTTTAAACCTTTAAAAGGGTCTATAAAGATGAATTTCCAAGTGTTAAGCCGCAAAAAAAGAAGGGGAAAAAAAACAGCCGTCAGCTCGATCTGATGTGCGCAGACAGTTTGGTGAAGTGGAAGTCATTTTCACTAACCAAACAGTGGGTCATGGGGCGCCGGGCAGCGGCCTTTGATGGTGTGGACTGAGGGCTTGTCTCACCAAGGTGTAAATTGAGAGCGGGTCGCCATATGTCCGCTGGCTCATGTGCTGATGCAGAGAAAGAGCACTAAGCCTCACGGACCGGCCAAAGCCAGGCCACAGGACACTACTTCACTCCCCCCGATCGACTTAGGCGCCGAGCAGGACCCCAACAGTCACTGTGTAATGTGGTGGAACGTAACCAAGTACAAAAGTAAAAGTACTGGACTAGGTATGTGTAATTTGCTTGAATTTAAAGTGGATATTTTCTCCTTTTACTTCACATTTAAAAGAAGATATATGGACTATCAACTCAACATACTCCTAACAGGGTTTAAAAGTACAAAGTTCTTTATTTTTTCATTATTTGAGACTGTCTGAATTGGCTTAGTATTTTTTAATTTGTGTTTATGGTGACCGCTTACCCAAATGTTTGGAGTTCAAGTATTTTAGCAAACAAACATTGCAAAATTGACTTCAAATTAAATAAGCTCAGTTGCTTCTGTTACTAAACTAAACTGGGCAATATCATTAAAAAGTCAAATGTTGTGCGCTTAAAGAAAGTTGATTTGTTTTAGTTCAAGTAAAGTCGCTCTCCCTTATACAGGAATGTGTCCAAAACAAATCACCGGGGGAAGAAATGTGCAAGTCTATATCTGACAACAAACACAATGACATGCAGGTCCATTATAATTAATTCAGGATATTAAATCATTCAGAACGGATGAATGAACACAGCCTTTTTCTTCATAAGAAACATACATGACGTCCTGGCCTTGATTTGCCCGCAGTCACCACATTATGATATCAGTGGCAAACTATTATACCATGAAAAATAAATAGCCCACGCAGGAGGTCATAGATAAGCCTCGTGTAAAAACTAAAGTCAATATATGTCAAGGTCAAACTAAAATATATAAATTTGATGTTTACTTGCAGGTTAAGGCAGTATTTCCCCTTGGAATGGATAAAGAAAAGGTAAACTCTTCTTTGTTGTAGATTGTTCATCCTTAAAAATGTTTCTGTGGGATTTTTGGACATCAATAGAATTTAAACAAGAACATTAAGTTGTAATTGCCAATACAGAGGCACAGGGTCAAGGCACTGCGTTTTTTTTTTTTTTTTGGAAATAGAAATTGTGTCACAGCAATTTGCAAATCCAAGTCAAGGTGAGTCAAACGTGGCTCATGTAGCAGGATTATAAGATCACATGAAACAGCCAGGGTCGGAAAAACATGCGGTTTACATATTCACATGAAAACTAAAGTTAAAAAGCACATGACCCACATGTCTTTACATTTGGATTGGGAGTGGGAGCTCAAAGTTCAGCCTCTGGGTCCAACTCTGGGACACTGAGGTGGGACATTTACAAGACACCTGCGGCACAAAGCCAGAACAAAGCCAGAACAAAGCCAGAACAAAGCCAGAACAAAGCCAGAACAAAGCCAGAACAAAGCCAGAACAAAGCCAGAAGACAGTGCACTGGCCTAGAATATGGAACAAGGCCAAGACAACATGAAGACTTTAAACATAAGCCTGTCTAAGCAGCGGCACTTCATTGGATTGCGTGATTTGCGCTCAGCGGGGACCACCTGACCAACCGCCGCGCAGAGGGCACGCGCACGCGACACGCTACAGTAGTGATGGCGTGAGACTGCACTACGTAACATTTGAAGAACAACGCACAGTCGATGATAAAGTTAGAGGTTGTGTCGAGTCGCAGGTTGTTGTTGTTGGACTTACCGACCGACGCCTGAGCCTGAGCGGGACGTGCGACGTGAACGCTGCTCCTCTCCGCGTCACTGCGACGAACTAACGCTTTATCGCACTTTGACTCAAACTGAGGGGGAATAAAACATCCAGATTGTGCATTAATGTGAACTGGTCACGAGTAGGACGCAGTTCGCCCCCGGAGCCCGAAGCGCGGTGTGTCTCCTACACCGAGAGCCCCTTTGTAGTTTGTCCGCTCCAGCCGCGAGTTGTTAAATCTCTGTCATGCGCAGTCCGTGTCTCCGGAGCCGCTCTGCGCGCGCCCGACGCCCACGTGACGGTCAGCTGTGCTCAGGTGAGTTTCAGTTTACCTGTGCAGGTGTGCTTCAGATGAGTTTACTGTGCAGGTGTGCTTCAGCTGAGTTTACTGTGCAGATGTGCTTCAGATGAGTTTACTGTGCAGGTGTGCTTCAGATGAGTTTACTGTGCAGATGTGCTTCAGCTGAGTTTACTGTGCAGGTGTGCTTCAGATGAGCTTACTGTGCAGATGTGCTTCAGCTGAGTTTACTGTGCAGGTGTGCTTCAGATGAGTTTACTGTGCAGGTGTGCTTCAGCTGAGTTTACTGTGCAGATGTGCTTCAGATGAGTTTACTGTGCAGATGTGCTTCAGCTGAGTTTACTGTGCAGATGTGCTTCAGATGAGTTTACTGTGCAGGTGTGCTTCAGATGAGTTTACTGTGCAGATGTGCTTCAGCTGAGTTTACTGTGCAGGTGTGCTTCAGATGAGCTTACTGTGCAGATGTGCTTCAGCTGAGTTTACTGTGCAGATGTGCTTCAGATGAGTTTACTGTGCAGGTGTGCTTCAGCTGAGTTTACTGTGCAGATGTGCTTCAGATGAGTTTACTGTGCAGATGTGCTTCAGCTGAGTTTACTGTGCAGGTGTGCTTCAGATGAGTTTACTGTGCAGATGTGCTTCAGATGAGTTTACTGTGCAGATGTGCTTCAGATGAGTTTACTGTGCAGGTGTGCTTCAGATGAGTTTACTGTGCAGATGTGCTTCAGCTGAGTTTACTGTGCAGGTGTGCTTCAGCTGAGTTTACTGTGCAGGTGTGCTTCAGATGAGTTTACTGTGCAGATGTGCTTCAGCTGAGTTTACTGTGCAGGTGTGCTTCAGATGAGTTTACTGTGCAGGTGTGCTTCAGCTGAGTTTACTGTGCAGATGTGCTTCAGATGAGTTTACTGTGCAGATGTGCTTCAGCTGAGTTTACTGTGCAGGTGTGCTTCAGATGAGTTTACTGTGCAGATGTGCTTCAGCTGAGTTTACTGTGCAGATGTGCTTCAGATGAGTTTACTGTGCAGGTGTGCTTCAGCTGAGTTTACTGTGCAGATGTGCTTCAGCTGAGTTTAGTGTGCAGGTGTGCTTCAGCTGAGTTTACTGTGCAGGTGTGCTTCAGCTGAGTTTACTGTGCAGGTGTGCTTCAGATGAGTTTACTGTGCAGATGTGCTTCAGCTGAGTTTACTGTGCAGATGTGCTTCAGATGAGTTTACTGTGCAGGTGTGCTTCAGCTGAGTTTACTGTGCAGGTGTGCTTCAGCTGAGTTTAGTGTGCAGGTGTGCTTCAGCTGAGTTTACTGTGCAGGTGTGCTTCAGCTGAGTTTACTGTGCAGGTGTGCTTCAGCTGAGTTTACTGTGCAGGTGTGCTTCAGCTGAGTTTACTGAGCACATGTGCTTCAGCTGAGTTTACTGTGCAGGTGTGCTTCAGCTGAGTTTACTGTGCAGGTGTGCTTCAGCTGAGTTTACTGTGCAGATGTGCTTCAGCTGAGTTTACTGTGCAGGTGTGCTTCAGCTGAGTTTACTGTGCAGATGTGCTTCAGATGAGTTTACTGTGCAGGTGTGCTTCAGCTGAGTTTACTGTGCAGGTGTGCTTCAGCTGAGTTTACTGTGCAGGTGTGCTTCAGCTGAGTTTACTGTGCAGGTGTGCTTCAGCTGAGTTTACTGAGCACATGTGCTTCAGCTGAGTTTACTGTGCAGGTGTGCTTCAGCTGAGTTTACTGTGCAGGTGTGCTTCAGCTGAGTTTACTGTGCAGATGTGCTTCAGATGAGTTTACTGTGCAGGTGTGCTTCAGATGAGTTTATTGTGCACATGTGCTTCAGCTGAGTTTACTGTGCAGATGTGCTTCAGCTGAGTTTACTGTGCAGATGTGCTTCAGCTGAGTTTACTGAGCACATGTGCTTCAGCTGAGTTTACTGTGCACATGTGCTTCAGTTGAGTTTACTGTGCACATGTGCTTCAGTTGAGTTTACTGTGCAGGTGTGCTTCAGTTGAGTTTACTGTGCAGGTGTGCTTCAGCTGAGTTTACTGTGCACATGTGCTTCAGTTGAGTTTACTGTGCAGGTGTGCTTCAGCTGAGTTTACTGTGCACATGTGCTTCAGTTGAGTTTACTGTGCAGATGTGCTTCAGCTGAGTTTAGTGTGCAGGTGTGCTTCAGCTGAGTTTACTGTGCAGATGTGCTTCAGCTGAGTTTACTGTGCAGGTGTGCTTCAGCTGAGTTTACTGTGCAGGTGTGCTTCAGCTGAGTTTACTGTGCAGATGTGCTTCAGCTGAGTTTACTGTGCAAACAATAAACTGTTAAAAGTGAGTTAACTAACTGCTAACACCAGATTGTACATCAGAGAGAAATAAAGGTTGTGAAACATGGCTACTACTTGTTCGGTTGATTCATTCAAACTAAAATAACATCTTGCCGATTTGACGTGATTGTGATAAAATAAACTACTTGGCCTAAATAAACATGATTAAACAGAATAAAATGGTGTGTTCTCGGGATGAGCTGGACAAACGGCTGGACTGCTCAATAGCTCCATCTGCTGGTTAAAGTTAAACCTGCCTCAAGTTATGTTCAGATAATAATGCTCCACAGTAATGGGCCTTTTTGAGAAGATGTTTCTTCTACCTACAAACTGCTGAAATGTTTGTGTAGGTTAGTAAATACATGTGAGATTTGTGCATTTAGAGACGTGCTATTCATGGTTTTCAAAATTCTGAGAAAGGACTGTTGCCTCAGGGTTAGGGTTGGCCCTTTTGAACGTAGAAGTTACGCCACGGAGCTACGCTGTTTACGCTAGAGACATTACGTCTTAAAACTGAATCTACAGATGTCTGTTACAAAAAGTACGCCCAAAATGACTCAGAATGTGCTCAGAATGTGCTGCTCAACTGTTTGCTGGCTTTATTCGTGTTGAAGTGAAAGCGGCTGATTTCATATCAATCAGAGCCAAGATAATGTGATCTGTCAAATTCCTTGACAACACACTATAGAGGAGTGTTTTTTTTAGTTTATTACTTGCATAAGGCTAACGCTAGGCATTAAGTATGGGTTAGTATGGCTTAACTTCTATTCATAAAAATATGCTTTATTAGAAAACCTATGAAAGAAAGCTAGAAATGACAGGTATTTAAAAACAACTTTCCATACAGCAATAATGGCTGTGATGATTAAACATAAAAATATTACACATGTAGTTCAGGGTAACTAATGCCACTTAGAAGCTGTTTTATGAACAATTGTTTGTGTTTTTATTTCCTCTTCATGTAGTAATGTCTACTATGCTCTGTAAGTTACAGTATCACTGAGATTTTTGATTTGCTCTTTTCAATCTGATATTTTATAAAATGTAATTTTATGTCAAATGTATTTTCTCACAAATGGAATCTGCCTCTAAGTCATTGTATTATCATTAACATAAGTGGAAATCAAGTGTGTTTACTTAATTAATTCAGTTGTAAATGTGTATTTAAAAATATGTATCCATACAGTCAATGTTAAATATTACATTTTGGACATAAAAAAAAAATAACACGGTCATGTCAAATATCCCTCACTATATTTTGCACCACCAGCCGCAACTGCAAGATATATATTTTGAATGAGAAAAAGTCTTCAAAATGTTGCAGTGTTCTGTAGAAAATATTCGTGGTTCACGTAATTTTCATAAATAAATAAATAAATAAATAAATAAATAAATAAATAAATAAATATATATATATATATATATATATATATATATATATATATATATATATATATATATATATATCTCAAATCAACTCATGGTGCTCCCGATGAACTCTGTGGTTTTTACAATCAGGACACTTTTTACGCAACTTGACAATCACGTGGTTTTGAAATCTTTTGAAAAGTACAGTGTCAGTTGTGTAAAGTGTTGCAGCTCAGGTATGCACGGCTCCATTCTTCTGGTCACTCTCTTTTCTAAGGCCTTTATCTTCCCCAGACCATTGTGGACAGAGCGTGCAGTGTCCAGCCTCAGACACGCCCCTCAGACACGCCCCTCAGACACGCCTCTCGCGCACGTTTCAATTGGTCCTTGTTTCCACTCCCTGCGCCGTGTTCCGCGATGCTTCACATTTAAAGTTGTGCAGTCTTTTCTCTCGAGTCGCATTGCCAGGCTGCACCATCCGTCACCATGACCGAGCAAGGAGCTTTCGACACTAACGTGGTCACCGTGACTCGTTTCGTGATGGAGGAGGGCAGGAAGGCGAAAGGCACCGGAGAACTGACCACTCTTCTGAACTCTATTTGCACAGCGGTGAAAGCCATCTCCAGCGCCGTGCGCAAAGCTGGGATCGCCCATTTGTAAGTAAACAGTGTTCTCACTTCTCAGCGACATATGCAGTCTTTGTGGAAGAGGAGTGGTTCATTTTGCTCAGATACATAGTCATTTAGGGTCATCCACGTTGGCAGATTGAGGTTCCCTGTGTGTGATCAGGAAGAACAGATCCATAGTCACACCCACGTGTCCCAACTGTATACTCTCAGATTACAACAAGTTTTACCTGAAGTTTAGGTGAGGATGGTTCATGTCATAATTGGATTCATTCCAAAGCTGTATAGAATGTGGTCCACATTAGATTATTATTGCAGTGTAAATGTGTCATAACCACACTGTGGAAACCAGAACTTTCTTCATCAGTTGTGAAATACAGAGGCAGCAACAGTTACTCCTTCTTGAGTCTACATCTTTCTGCTAATCTGTTTTTCATTTCTATTCTCTGGTTAGATTTGGCATTTCTGGAAACACCAATGTGACTGGTGACCAGGTGAAGAAACTGGACATTCTGTCCAATGACTTGGTCATTAACATGATCAAGTCGTCCTTCACCTCCTGTGTGCTGGTGTCCGAGGAGAATGAGCACGCCATCATAGTGGAACCAGAGAGGAGGGTAAGTTGTACCATCATGCTGTTATCCTGCTGTTATCATGCTGTTATCATGCTGTTATCATGCTGTTATCCTGCTGTTATCATGCTGTTATCATGCTGTTATCCTGCTGTTATCACGCTGTTATCACGCTGTTATCCTGCTGTTATCACGCTGTTATCCTGCTGTTATCCTGCTGTTATCATGCTGTTATCCTGCTGTTATCACGCTGTTATCCTGCTGTTATCATGCTGTTATCCTGCTGTTATCACGCTGTTATCCTGCTGTTATCATGTTGTTATCATGTTGTTATCATGCTGTTATCCTGCTGTTATCCTGCTGTTATCCTGCTGTTATCCTGCTGTTATCCTGCTGTTATCCTGCTGTTATCCTGCTGTTATCATGCTGTTATCATGTTGTTATCATGTTGTTATCCTGCTGTTATCCTGCTGTTATCCTGCTGTTAACCTGCTGTTAACCTGCTGTTATCCTGCTGTTATCATGCTGTTATCCTGCTGTTATCATGCTGTTATTTGTTTTCAGGGAAAATACGTTGTGTGTTTTGATCCTTTGGATGGCTCCTCAAACATTGACTGCCTCGTTTCCATTGGCACAATATTTTCCATTTACAGAAAGGTCATTTTAAATTTAACATATAATATTAAATGACTATAAACAGTGTTTCTTATATTGTTTGAGTGACCGTACATATTTTAAAAACACAGGGTACAGATGATGAACCCAGTGAGAAGGACGCCCTTAAGCCTGGGAGGGACCTGGTGGCAGCAGGTTATGCACTTTATGGCAGTGCAACAATGATTGTGATCACCACTGGGAACGGCGTCAACGGCTTCATGTTGGACCCAGTAAGAACCATGTGCTATTCATTATAGTTCTGATGACCTAACATTAATCTATGTAATTCTTTTCTTGTACATTTGTAATAATTCAGGCTCTTGGAGAATTTATCCTGGTTGATCGAGATGTCAGGATCAAGAAAAGGGGCAATATCCTCAGCATTAATGAGGGCTATGCCATGTATTTTGATCCTGCTGTCACAGAGTACTTGCAGAAGAAGAAATTTCCTAAAGTAGGGAACACATGATGATGTCAGCACTGTGCCGCCTGTGTGTCCTCATGTGTAAACATTTGTTTGAATATGTGAAGGACGGCAGTAAGCCTTATGGGGCGCGATACATTGGTTCTATGGTGGCAGACGTTCATCGAACTCTCATGTACGGGGGAATCTTTTTATACCCTGGAAATGTTAAGAGCCCCAATGGAAAGGTACGAGGACATGACTATTTTACCTGCCACATTCGACCATAATTGTACAACTTGACTTGTGACAAACTCAACTTCCTGTCTTGAAGCTGCGGTTGCTGTACGAGGGAAACCCCATGGCCTTAATCATCGAGCAGGCCGGGGGCATGGCCAGCACAGGCTTTGAGAACATCCTAGACATCCAGCCTAAGAACATCCACGAGCGCTGCCCAGTGGCCATGGGCTCAACTGAAGATGTGCTGGAATACATCGCCCTCTGCAAGAAACATGCCAGAAATTGATGACAACTGCACCTTTACATCCACAACTGTGATGCCTCAGGGACTGGGAGAGCGGACCAAAAACTGAGATCTAAGAAATGTATAACCATATTTTTAAAAGTGTTTCTTTTTTAAATGAAATGCAAAAGTAATTGCATGTGATGATGGAATGAGCAAAGTAATTAAGTGCAATATCTATGCACAAATCTCATTCAGTGCATAAGAAATGAATGGATGTAAAACATTAAGATCAGAAAGTGCCAAAGAAAAATAAGCTTTGAAATGAGTCAGTTTACCTCACTGTGCCTTAAGAATGACCACATTATTACACATTCTTCATGAAGGACCAAAACTATGCAATCATAATATGTCTTTAATGTGAATGAAGTGTTCAGATTGAAACATTAAATCAAATGTTCAAAGTGCATTGGTTTGTCATTATTAAACTTTACTAAGGAATGAAAGTAAACACTGTTTAGGTGTTACATTTACAAGAAGTGTGGGTTTCCTTTCCTATCATAGTGATCCAAGGCTTAAGATAGAGACAGAGTTCTTGGCACAGATTGGAATTTGAGTTGAAGGCCACAGAGCGGTCATGGAGGTCTGATGACATTTAACTTTTATTTGGCATTTGAGCCTTTGGGTTCAAGCAGCATTTCTAAAACAATTCTTTCATTGTGTTTTTACATGGTTTGCAAAACTTTGAAAGTAAGAGTAACAAAATAACATGCCTTTGTGTGTAAGCTATTGGAAACTAAAAGAACCAGGACTGCCATTCTAGCTGTCATTCTATGTTTGAACTCTATGATGGGTGATCTTAGTTTGTAATATTTGTTTCTAAATGTCCTAAATAACCAGCAGAATGGTGTGGGATGCACAGTACACTGTGTGTGTGACACTTGATCTGTCTGGCCGTGTGTGACTGACTGCACACACAGGCTTCCACATGGCTGCACTCAAATAGACTGGTGTGTGAGGAGGAATGACTAGGACTGGGCTCTGATCAGAACATTCACTACTTGTCTGTGGTTTGCTCCGTGCACTCAGCCTGCTGCCCACCGGGACAGAGACGTGTCAGGATGTCCGACCAGTCTACTTTTGACACAGATGTGTGGACCCTCACACGGTTTGTGATTGAAACAGGGCGTCAGGCCAAGGGGGCCACGGGAGAGCTCACTCAGCTCATCAATGCAATGCTCACGTCTATCAAGGCTATTTCTTCAGCTGTCCGCAAGGCTGGGCTGGTTCACCTGTGAGTACACACACACACACATACACATACACACACACATACACATACACACACACACACACACACATACATACATACATACACACACACACACACACATACATACACACACACACACACAAATACATACACATACACACACACACACACACACACACAAATACACACACACACACACAAATACATACACACACACACACCTACACACACACACACCTACACACACAAACAAATACATACACATACAAATACATACACACACACACACACACACACAAATACATACACACACACACACACACACACACACAAATACATACACACACACACACACACACACACACACACAAATACATACACACACACACACACAAATACATACACACACACACACACAAATACATACATACACACACACACACACACAAATACATACACACACACACATGCAAAGGTCAGAGGTCAGAGGGTAGAATTGAATGTGGCTTTGGAGTCATGAGACCTACTTTGTGCATAAGAGTCTTTAAACAAAGTTTTAGATGTGTGGTCCTACTTTGGGAAGCTGCTTTAGTTAAGCAATCACTGCATTATAATTAGTTTTCCCAAAACAAGCCTAATCAACACTATATTGATTATATTTTTTGCTGTGGTGTTAATCACAGAGTACAGTATTTGAATTCTATTTCTACTATTTGGGAATGGATCACGTGTAATGTAATCCCAGAATGTTTTATTTTATTTTACTAACCGTAATAAAACAAAGCATTACAAGCATTATTATTACTATTTGTGCACAAATTGGCTCCATGTGTTGTCATGTGTGTCAGACAGGGCTTGGCCGGCTCTGTGAATGTGACTGGGGATGATGTGAAGAAGCTGGACGTGCTTTCAAACGAAATGGTGATCAACATGCTGCGGGCCTCGTACAGCACGTGCTGCATGGTGTCAGAGGAGAACAAGGACCTCATCATCACCCCCAAAGACAAGAGGGTGAGCAGGCCTTTTACTGACTGCTCACTGGAGGATTATTGTGTCGAAATGTACACTAACCATATCATATTTTCAGACTTTGTATAACATGTACAGATGAAAATATTAGAATAACGCAGTACCATCCCCTGGTGAAGGATATTTGTATTTTTGACAGGGGAAGTATGTGGTGTGCTTTGATCCTCTTGATGGCTCCAGTAACATTGACTGTCTGGCTTCCATTGGCACCATCTTTGCCATCTACAAACGGGTCAGTACCTGCTTAAACTAACAATGCACAGGAAAGGAATACAACTCAATAAAAATGTGTCAATATTTGCTTTAGATAATAAAAAGCTTTGTATTAAAAAGTAGCTTCGGTAACTCATGACAGGCTAAGATTTAAAATCTACCCTTAGTACCAGGTTTAATATTTACTCAGTGACGCAGAAAACTAAATCTGTAACTGCAGTAACATCTGCACACACTAGATGGCACTACCGCAACAACAACATGCAAGAACAAACTCCTCAGTACATCTGCAGCATTTAGATTTTAGAGTCTGTACTTCACAACAAAGTTTAAATGGGATTATAACATGATCTTTTTCAAGAACGTAACAGCAGACTTTTGAGATAGACTGTAGATTTCAGTTTATGTTTGTTTCAGAATTGGCAAAGCTCCATGGATTCCAGGAAATCACTTTATGTTACTGAGGGTCCGCCACCTGCTTGTCTGGAATAGTCTAAGATAAGATAAGATAAGATATTCCTTTATTGTCCCACATGGGGAAATTTCATTGATGCAACGCAGGAAGATACAGAGGCAGATACAGAGGAAAAGAACAGATCACTTATGGGAAACTACACTGTGGCATTTAACGTATCCATGTCTATTGCCCCCACTCACAATAAGAATGCATGTCTGTGTAATCCCTCATGTGGTTGAGAGGCAAAAGGATTCAATTATCTTTTTCTATGCAAGAATGTATGGATTTAAAGTTATTGTTGACCAGTAGAAACACCTGTAATCTGTAATTATATATTGAGGAAAATGTCACGTAAAACCATTGCATCTCCATGGGGACAAGAAGGTGGCGGAACCTCTAGCAGAAAAATGACACGGTGCATTTTGAACTTGACACAGACATACAGTAAAGTAGATGTGTGTGCTGACTGTAAGGTAACTGAGGGCGAGCCTACAGACCAGGACGCTCTGCAGCAGGGGAACAACATCGTGTGCGCCGGTTACGCTCTGTACGGCAGCGCGACTCTGGTGGCCCTGAGCACTGGAGCCGGACTCAACTTCTTCATGCTGGACCCTGTGAGTGCACTTTACTGTCCCTTTTTACCACTCCCTGTCTCCCTCCCTGTCTCTCTCCCTGTCTGTCTTTTATTGTTTTCTTTTACGATTCCGCAAAAAAACACACCGGCAATTAAAACTGTAAAGCTGTAAAAACACAATGCATTTTGATCTAATGTTTCAGAAGGAAAACTACAGACTATTTAAAGACTTTAGAATGTAACGATGTAATGATTGCCCATGATAGATGCATCATTTGTTGTGTAGGCTGTTGGTGAATTCATCTTGACTGAGAGGAACGTCAGAATCAAGCCAAAGGGAAAGATCTACAGTCTGAATGAAGGCTATGCGAAATATTTCCACCCATCAATAAATGAGTACCTGAAGCACAAGAAGTACCCAGAGGTGAGACGGCACAATCATGGTATTCGATTAATCCCTGTAAGGAAACGTGTCCTCTGCATTTGACCCATTCTTCAGTGTGGCTAAAGCATGTGGTCAGGAGCAGTGAGTGACCCATCCACAGATCTGAAGATGGGTTTTGTCGGGTGTGAGCTGGTGCATTTTTCTTATTTTACATGTTTGAGTGACTCTAATACCCTAAGAGAACTCCGACATGCTGAAACTCCACACATAAAGGCCTCACTTGAGCTAGAATCACAATACAGCACCTTCTTGCATGAGGCGTGAGTACTAGCCACTGTACCGCCCCCTCAAAATGCTGAGAGGAGGATACACCTGGAGGCCCCATGTGATGGGGGCATTCCAGTATGAGCAGGATACAGTGGGTCACCTGACCATGAGGGACTTCTCTGTTCTCCTGCACTTAGCACTTTACTGACATCTGACTCAAAGAAGATTCATATTCAAACTAATAAACTTACATATGGTTGTATTGTCCAACCTTACCAGCTGTTATCCATCCATCCATCCATTTTCTACCGCTTGTTCCCTTTCGGGGTCGCGGGTGACTGGAGCCTATCCCAGTGACTTTGGGCCTTAGGTGGGGTGCACCCTGGACAGTGGCCAACTCGTCGCAGGGCACCAGCTGTTATAACACACATAAACAACATGAACACAAACAGCTTTTTTCTTATTTCATTATGTAAAACAGAACTTTAGGGGATCATGAGACATTAGTGTGAAAGAGCTCTGATACTATTTAAAGAGCAATCTTGTGACACTGTGAAAAAAAAAAAAATAGCTGTCAGCTGTTGTTCTCCGTTTCACTTGCTGTGAAGACAATAGGGAATGCAGAGTAATTCATACACTCAGGCTAAGCACAATAGTGTCTACAGTCAGTAAATAAGCACTAGAGGGTTTTACAGTAATTCCTCACTTAAGTGCAACATGTCCTTATTTGGATCTTTTTAAATTCTTGACTTTGATTTAGTCTGTGGTGTCCATATCCTTTTTTAAAAGGGAAGTGTGAGTACACCCCCCCTCATGGCTGTGGGATGTGACTCAGCAGGCACATGACTCTTAAATCCATGTGTTCAAACTTTCAATACTGTGGACATGGTTTTAGGGACTGACTTTGCAGTTACACACGTTTAATAATATCACGCGTATTGTTATCTGGGGCAGTGTAACCCACTTGTTTATGTTGTGACGATACATTCTGCTGTTGTAAACAGACTTCGACCTGCTCCCTGTGTTTGGGTCAAACAGAGAGTCCGCTACGTGAAAAACACAACACATGTACGGTATAGTGACATAAGTTAATAATTGGTCTGAGCAGCTTTAAATGTTCTCTTACTCACATTATTGTAAAATAAAAGATGGCAAGTCTGAGCCATGCCCCACCTGTTCTGACCGATTGCAGAGCCATGGTCAGATCTTGGCCTTGTTTATCACAAATTGTTGCCTATAGAGTGTGAGGGTCAAGTCGATGAGGAAGAAAAGCAGGAGAATTTAAAAATAATTTCAGAACTTTTTAAAGACCACTGATCACATGATGGACACAGCACATTGCATATTGTCAGTGTTCCCTAGTACAAACACAGCACTGCAGAATTACACTCTGTGTGGTCAAGTGTTTATTATTAACGAATTGTCAAGTATTAACCTCTAAGGCCAAAAATGTGCTGACATTTCCTGCAGGATGGCAGCTCTCCCTATGGGGCCCGCTATGTCGGCTCTATGGTTTCTGATATTCATCGCACCATTGCCTACGGAGGAATATTCATGTATCCTGCCAATGAAAAGAGTCCAAAAGGAAAGGTAACGCAAATGAACCCCCATATCATATGTCCACTTAATGTAAGAAATGTATTATATAATTGTCAAAAGTGCAGATGATCATGTACCTCAAACTTCCCTCCAGCTCCGTCTGCTGTACGAGTGCAACCCCATTGCCTTCCTGATAGAGCAGGCTGGGGGCCAGGCCACCACCGGCACACAGAGGATCCTGGACGTCCAGCCTGAGACCTTGCACCAGCGAGTGCCCTTTGTGGTCGGTTCACCCGACGATGTCAACGAATACCTGTCTTTTGTCAAAAAGTATCCATAATTGTCAAAATAAGAGTGGGTGAGTGAAGACTTGACATTCTGAGGCATTATATATAGTGCTTCACAAGTCTGTCACTTTTATATCAAAATGGAAAATAGTTGTCATTGTATACATTAAAATGCCCCAATTAAAACATGTGCAGTTTGTGCAGACTTTATCCTCATGTCAACCTAATCCAGGTTAACAGGACAGTGTGACAAGGTCGCAATGATAGTTTACCACCTTTTAAATAGTTAATTACCACTTTTAGTATACAAGGTCTCTACTTAGGGATGCCCATTCTGTGGCCTTGTGCTTTTTCCTCAAATGGAAAACAAATTTACAACTTGGAATAAATGATAGAACTGTTGCCAGTGCACCTTGTTCGGGGAAGAAGAGGCCTCATTTGTCCACAATGGGGACATTTCGGTAAACATTAGACTGTATAGTCCCAGTAAATCATAAAATCAAGGTTAGCAAGCTCAGTCACAAGACTTCTGACTTTCCAGTAAGACCAAAACGTTTAATGTTCCATTTAATGCTTGTGAAAATTGAATGATTGATAATCCTCACACGTGCTAGTGTTAAAGTATTTATTGATCACAGTAAAGTACAAAATCATTTACAAATGATCAAAAACAAATATTTACAAAGAAATAACACCAATCATTAAAAAACAAGCTAAACAGACAGTTAAAAAAAAAGCCCAGCAGAATCGCCTGCTAAAAACGCATGATCAGAGAAAGACTTCTTCAATCACACTATTGCAATAAAAATACTAGACACTGCAGTGGAGCAGTGCAGTTAAACAAGTGGATAACTGGCAGCTGTGGCAATTCCACAGTGATTCTTTTTGTCTTTGGCCATGTAGATGAAACCCTTCTCTCCCCACTTTTCACTCCAGCTGTGAAGGAAATGGTTCAGGATTAGTTTGAGTGGAACTTTAGAACAGTTTAGTAGTTTAAATGTTTAGAAAAACAAAAGCTGACCTGTTCTTAACAATCCAATACTTGTTTCCGTCAACATCTTGACCCTGAAAGCCATAACCAACCACGAGCACACCATGGTCCAGCTCCTCACTGCTGCAGTCCTTCTCAAAGTAAATTCCTAGAAAACAAAAAGGGGTTTGAGTCAGCCATGTTCAACGGTAGATTCCAAATAGTCCCTCCACAGAACACTACATACCAGACTGGTAGAACTGGAAAGACTCGTGCCCAGCATCAATGGCGACAGACACAGGTCCCACAGCCGCCACGGCCTTCATGAGAGCGCGTTCATTACCACTGGGAACGTCCACAAACCCGGTGTCATTGGCAGAGTTGTACTTTGGGTCGTAGTGGCAGGGCTGGTCATCCTAAAACACAATTCAGAGGAGTCAAAAGGCAATTTCTAGACAGGGTCCAAGTAAAACTGCAAGAAAAGTTATAATACGCACAGTTCCCAAATATGGGTAAGAGTCCTCGGAGTCCAGTCCCTTGTTGTCCTTCACGTATTGGAAAGCCTGGTCCATCAGACCTCCGTTGCAGCCCTCGTTCCCTTCAGGTCTGGAGCAGTCCACCAGGTTCTGTTCACTCAGAGACACCAATGTGCCACTCTTTCGGAATTGCTGACCCTCCAGGGCTCCTGTAGTACTGAAGGCCCAGCAAGAACCACACTGACCCTGAAAGAAAAGTAGAAAATTGTAATAAGCTAAAATGACAGCAATGGCTACAAATAAACAATCTTTGGACTCCAAGCTCCACACTGCAAGTGGAGCTGATGTCCTGACATTAGCAGAGCAGGCTGGTTTCAGCTTACAGTAAGGAGGAGCATGTGAAGCGCTCAGATAAACAAGCCGAAGAGTCTTATCACACACACAGGCAGTTTGAACAAACATATATAGCTTATGATTGCTTAGGTTAAAATGTGTGCCAAGTACAATATGCCCTGCAGCAGCTGCAAATGATCGCGCAAGGGAATCTCATTTAAAAACATATGGTAAGAGACAGTATCATATTTACCTGGTCTTTAACTGGTGTGACGTAGCCCTTGTCCCTCCAGTCAACAGATCGTGGGGCCTCGAAGAAGTTGGGCTCCAAGTAAAAAGACCCCTTGAATTTCCTGTGTGTCTTCTGCTTGTAGCCGTTCATGACCTGCCTGAACTCCTCGTGAGTCTGAGGAAGGAGAATACAATTAATACAGCAAAAAATACTGGGCCTCAGAGACAAAAAAAACCCTGAACTTACCATGTCGCCAAAGTGGTTCATGCCCAGGCGGTAAGTGTGTTTGCCCAGCGAGTGCTCAAGGTTGTGCATTTCAATTTTCTTCAAGTTTTTCTCCCAGATCATCCTCCTCCAGCCCTCCTCTTTCTACAAAAACACCGCTGTGAGAACAATATCCAATACAAATGTTCTAAAGAATAAAAAAAGTGCCTCACCTCATGGTAGAGTTTGATGTGCCAGCTCTTCCACTGGTCCCAGTGCTCATCCAACTGTGGGTCCAGGCTGGGGGCAGACAGGGCAGCTGCCAGGCACAGGGCAAACACTGCGAGGGGCAGCATTGTGGCTTGTGCTGAAGAACAATAAAAGGGAAAAGATAGGACGGTCTTTAAAAAAGGTGGCAAATGACCTATATCGCACAAAAGAATATCACAATCGTTCTGAAGATAATACGAGACGTCCTGTACATAATCTAAATGTAAACATTAACCTCAAACAGATTACTAGCCTTTTGTGCGACATTGCATGCACATTTTTGCACAATCCTGTTGCATTGTTAAAATATCGCACTAGGGGTTAGTACGGGACATAACCAGAGCCTGGAACACCGTGACTCAGTGGATAAACGTTCTGCTTTGATGTTTATTCACGCTTTTGTGGGGCAAAGGACACACTGTACACTGATGACTCAAAGCTGCAGAGTTCCTCCCCGTGTTATTCCCGTCTTTTATCTACGCAAACGGGCTCATAAACACGGCGTTATGGCCGTTATGACGCCGGGGAGAGTCGGGACGGTGGATTGAGCTGGGCTGGATTCGTTTTCCCCGAGAACAGGAAACGAAACTCGGGCCATTCCTAACAAAACGCTCCGAGCCTGTGTTGTTTTGTTCACGATCACGAGATCTGCGGCGGCACAAAGCCAACGGGAGCAGGAAATAACGCAATAACAAAAACTCCACCGGGAAAACGACATTCAAACTACGAGCACCGTTAGCTTGGAAACAGCGAGAGATTTAGTTTGCCATAAAGTAATATACGCCTCGGTCTCCATTTCTGTTCCATCCGAGGGCTTTGTTCTGTCCTGCGGCGCGATAAAAACGGGAGAAAGGCAGCGGGACACGTGCCGAAAAAAGCCCGTGCCGACACAAAGTAGCGGAAAATGGCGATACTTACTGCAAATGTTGCGTTCTGCGGGACGAAGACGAAGGTAAAATGCCTCTTTCTGTTGTTACTCTAAGTTTATAAAGGGCCGACGCGCCGCCCGACCACTGCCCACCGCGCGCGCTGATTGGTCAGATCCTTGTTTTTCCTTGCGTCTGTCCCGCCCAGAGTGACGCACGTGATTCCTACTCTGAGCCTGCGGAGATAAATCAATGAAGAGGTAGAAGAATATGAAGTAAAGGGACATTTAATTAAATTATAAGCTTTGTTTGGGTCAATAGTAAATGTAAATAGCGCGAGAGAAGGAGGTTTATTTCAGCAGAAGACTTGTTTTGCTGCAATAACAGTCATTGGTGCTGAAGGGAGCGTTGGATGGAACGTTGTTTTATGACGCAAATGCTCTTGGCCTTTGCTCTTAAACGTATTCAATGAATTGTGTTTGTTTTTCCCAGGTTTCTGAGTTAGATACATTCATAATCTCAGTAGATACGAGTTTGCTGGGAGGAATTTGAAGACCCAGCACTCAAAGAGTTAATCAGGTTTGCTCATGTGACTGATAAGAGTGTGAAGAGATTTCTCTACAAAACAACAACAGTGCAACGTTTCACTAACATGTTCTGACATAATTGCATTCAGCTTCAACAGACAAACTGTTTGGTTGATTAAACATGTACTATATGTATTACAATATTCTCAGAATATTTTTGGGCTATTTTTATTACTTTTATTCTTCAATTCAACCTTAACACATTCAATATCTGCATACTATGACAGTATTTTGAGTCACAAGTTTGTTGTCAGCAGCATTACTGTTATATGTGCTATGACAATATCACATGGCTCATTTGAGATGAGTTTGTGCAAGTTAAAACTTGATTCCCTATTGTCAGCAGTAAATGTGTCACATTATACTGTTCCTTAATTTTGGTATAATCAAACATTATATAGAAGTGTCTCAAACTTGCTGAGACAGACATGATATGTTTCATCACACAATCAAACGGACAAGCTAAATATTTGTTATTGGGGATAATTCCTTTTATGCTTTGCTATCTTCCACTGCTTACATCACCAGTGTCTGAATGTCGCTGAATGTCAATACACATCAATACATTTTTGTATCAGGTTGTTTATCATCACAACAAATAGTTTACCTGGTTGTAATGTACATATTCTTGCAACAGGCACCGACTGAGACACAATTAAATTATACTTGAGGAAGCTACCCAGCCATTCCCCGCTTTGTACCGTATAAATGTACCGCAAGTCTATTTAAGTGTATGTGTCGAATGAGGAACGAGTCAGACAAGTCACAAATAACATTTCCAGTGAAAACAGGACAAGAGGCCCATACTTGATGTGACATTTCAGTTTCTTTGTTATAATATTCACAAAAAAGGCCACTGGTTAAATGTACCATTACAATGTAAATGAAGTCTCCATTGCCTGAAGTCCTGGGACTGTGACTTCCTCATAAATATTCCTGACTCCTGAATCCAGTGCATTTACAATTTGCATCTTCACATTCATTAGAATGAAACTGAACTGGTTCAGTGATTGTCATGTAGAGAAAAACAGCACAACCCGTTTGTAAGCTGCAAGTCAGTTCAAATCTGTCATTTAAACATTCTGACGTTCATCTATGTCAGAGAAATGGCCAAACAAGTTTTAAGACCACAAAAAATAAGCTGCACACTTATCGAAACTAAAATGTGCCATTAGACCATAGAACGTTTGCCACATTTTGAGGATGTTGTTCTTTGGGTTTTGGTACAGAGTCGGCGTGTCGGGACAAAGCCAGGTGGCTTGAGTCAACAGTCATGTGATCATGTGATTGTGTGGGTGTCTGCTGTGGAAGGCCCTGAAGTTGCAGTTCCACAATGAACTCAGAGCAGCCAGAGTAACAGCAGAACAGTTCTTGTTAGGACAGGAACTGTGCAGAGACTAAAGGAGCTATGGAGAAATGTTCAAATAGTAAACATATTTAAGTTAGAGTGCTGCATGGGGCAAGGGGAAGGTTTATTTTTAGCAGTTGGTTTCAGCTTTCAGTAATATTTTAACAATTAACAAACATGTTTTTAAGCGCACTCTGTATTATTGCCTGGTTCAGTGATAAATAATGCTCTATTTGTAAGCCTCATGACACAATAGATAAAAATAATTTTCAAGACCAATACATTGTTTTTATAATTTCTTGCTCTCAAAAATAAAACTGTCAAAAAGTGTCAAAAGTGATAAAAAAAAAATCTAATCACCAATAATGAAGTACAAAATCACACTGATTAACAAGCAGAAAAATGATATTAATCAAATCATTTATTATAAAATGTATTACACTATAAAGTGTCAAAAGTACTAAGAACTTGGCATAAAAGAACATGCTAAATGGACTAAACATAAATAGCAACAATAAAGACGTGTGCAATGCAGCGTAAGAACTTGACTGGAAATGTTTAATCTGCTTGTGCTGCAGTCATACGATGTCTACGATGCAATAAAAAGGAGTCAAAATTAATGTGCCTCAGAAACTTCCCTTTCCATAATGTTTCAGCAAATGTTACATACAAAACAAGTATAAGCAATATTATAAGGTTGTGCATTGAGAACACAGCATTGGCAAAACCTTAGTAAAGCAAGACAAAGCAAAAGTTGTTTAGTGGTTATTGTTTTCCTTTTTAGACAGTATAGAACTACTTACACTCACATTCTTAAAAAAAACATACATTCAGCATCATATTTGAACAGATAAAATAATGGGATGAAAATATTTACATTGATTGGCAACTACAGAAAAACATTGATACAAATAGAGACGTACTAAAGCGTTATGGGTGAATACTGAGGGGAGTGAAGTACAGAACTCCACTCTACTCAGTTAAAGGCTCCTTAACGATTCTACTCGGACATTTGGAATATAAAACGTTTGACCATCTATAATAAAATGTCTTTAGTCAGCACACTTTGGCATCACACAAGCCTCGTTCGCCCACTTTTAATTTCACAAAAACTGAAAGAAATGAGCCAGCACAACTAAGCAAAACATTGACAAAGATACGGACTGTCAAGCGTCACTGAGCTCAACCCAACAGGTGAAAATAGGCCACTGTGCAACGTCAAGGCTTTTAATCATAGTAATGCGACAAACGCTTGGGGGAGAAGTGACAAACTACATGTATAGTCAACTACTGTCGAAATCAATTAAAAATAAATGGTAACAAATCATTTCTGGCACTGTAAATGGAGATGTTTAAGTGCACGGAATGAGAGAGTGTACACACAGATTAAATGACCGTACTCTTGACAAAAGACAGAATAATACTTTGGGAGTAAAGGTTTTCTCATCAATAGCTGCTCCCAATGGAGATTCCAAATAAAGGCTTTGAGTGAAAAACATGTTTCAATACATACACCAGTTGTCTTGAATGAAATACTCGATGACAGATCAATCAGATCAAAACAAGCCAAAAGCAGCATACACATAAAGCATAAGTAGAATATAAAGAAAAAACACTGGAAACTAGAGCGTGTCGAATGTAACCGGAGGGTAAAACTTATATATATATTTGTGTGCACTTAAATATAGCTGTTATGTGTTCTTTTAAAATCAAGAGATGTTAAATAATCCACAAGATTATCATATTTAAAAGATAAGTAAAGAAATAAATACTATATACTGAAACTTTTGCAATGTGCTGATCTGTAAGTAGCTGACAAAACCATTAAATGTCAGCACACACTGCCTGATACCACTCAGAGATCAGTTTCATCTGTTTATTCATCTATTGATAATGCAGAAAGAGATGATCAAAAAGGGGCATTATATTTTTGTGACATCCAGACATTCTTCTGAATGAGAAATGGCACATGAAGAAAACGTTTCCCTTTTACCCTGTATGCAAAATTAAAAGACAGATTAGTGTCTCTGCAGTTCTGAATGTAAGCACAGAAAGCAGATTATGGCCATTAATGATTGTATTTCACTGAAACTCACCATGATTTATCATTACCCTAATCTCAGAAGCAAATTTAATTTAGTTCTAATTCAGGCTTTCAATTCAGTAAACATTTCCTCTTCAGCTGTCTGAAATGTAAAACAGCCTCTCCTTCAACAGAAACTGCCTGATTACTGTTGAGCAGTAGATAGTTTCACACATGGACAAGGCACAAGGCAACAGCAGACTGTTGTGCTGTGGAGGAGGTGCAAGGCCTCAAAGGCATGAACGCTGAGCAGAATGATCAAATGTTTACAATAATACCATACTACAGGGAGTTCTGGACTGGCGACAGCGTTCTGCACATGGGCTGTGATTGAGAGAATTTTATTTGCACATTTGAATAGAGATAAGGGTAAAATAAGGCGGTATTTTTTTAAGCTAAAGCTTATCATATTTTCAATTATAAAAAAGTAAAATAGTGAAAGTGAGTGGAGACGTGTTGAGACAGTAGCACAAATATAAGCAGAGCAGGGTTCCTCTTTGGATCTCAGAAAAGCAGCTCATTCGCCCTCACATTTAGAGCAAAACAAAGGTCAGCTGGGCAGGTTCAGGAGAGCACAAGCGCTACAGACTCGACACCAGCTTTAAGAGTGACATGTTTCACAGAGTACGTCTCAGAAAACAGTGAAAATGAGCAGCGATACTCTGGTTAGGATTGCACTTAAAAGTTCAAACAGAACTGGCACATCATATGTGACATTTGGAAATAATAACATTGATCCTGTTTGTTCAGCGCGATATGACTGAGCTGATGGAGTTGTACGACGTCCCACCATTGCAGTTGGGGATGTAGCCACCGGGAGCCCCCACAGCCTCCATGTTGACTTTGAACACAGGGGAGACTTTGAGCAAGAAGTCTGCAGCGTCTCTGCGGCCCAGCTCCCTCAGTCGGGACAAGAGGACCCCCACTGTGCTGTCGGGACGTGCACTCCACTCCTGGAGCAGGGCCGCAGTGGGGCTGGGAGGGGGAGGCATGTCCTCGGGGGGTGAGTCCAGGTCCAGATCAGTAGTCCCATTGGGTGTTCCGTTAGGAGTCCCATTACTGTGTTTGGCCACCAGCTCTGTAAGGCCCAAGTTCATAGCAAGGAGGCACCAGTCTTTGCCTAGAGCATCAGGTGGGTCCAGCATGCGGCACAGTTTCCTACGAGCCAAGAGTGGAACATCCGAGATGTGGATTTGTGTTCCCAGAACTCCCTGCTGGTACACCTCGGCACAGCCAAAGGCCAGGATGCTGCTGAAGCTCTCGCGGTAACTGCCCATAGTGTTTGTGAGCGAGTTCTCACGTTGAACCTGCGCTCTGAGGAAGTCTTTGGGCTGGTACACCATGATGGGCGTGTGGTGCTCCTTGAGCTGCTGGGGACTCAGGTAATATTTCGCAGTGAGCAGTCCAGACAGGGTGGAGGCCAGCAGGTTCTCTGTTATACTGCACATGGTGTCCAACAGGGCGTAGCACTTGGCCCTGTGAGAATCAGATCCCCGCACCTGAATGTCTATGCCCTGTCCGTGGTTGACCAGCAGAATCATGGCTTCTGCCCCGCCCTGGCTCACCCGCGCCCCGTTGACCCACAGATGGATGTCTCCATCTAGCTCCTCAGAGCTGTCGTCTTCAGGCTTTTGCTGGTGGCTCCAGCGGCACAGATTGACCTGCAGTTTGTGAAACAGGCCACAAGGGAACGCTGTCAGGTGTTCAGCCGGGACCAGACGCACCCCTCCGTACAACAGCGCCTCCTCTTCTTCCTCCTCACTCCACGAGCGGTGCAGCCCATTGGTCTTGATGAGCGCTGGGATGTCGACCATAGATGGGTTTGTAGCATCCCGGGCACAGATGTCCATTGCATCCAAAATCTGAAGTAATTCGTCCACGTCACTGTCTGGTGCCAGGGTCTGTACCTCGTCCAGCCTGTAGCGCCCCCTGTAGTGGTGGATGGCCTTGGGAGTCTCCACTGAAAGCAGCTTGGCCAGTACATTACTGCACAACCAGCGCGGCTCCAGCAAAACCACATCCTGCACAGTCTCACTCTGCATGATGTTGATCTGCAGAGACAGAAGATGGGAAATAAAAGGGAAAGTCTATTTTTAAACCTGGAACTTTTTTTTTGCAAAACATATTCAACTGCATTGAATGTGAGTAAATATGAATGCATTGCATGTTTGAATGGTAAAGGCTTGAGGAAAATGAATTGTTAATGACCAACACACCTCTCCCATATTGTGGAGCTGCAGAGCCAGTATGCGCAGGTGATCTTGGCTGACCAGAGGGTTGATATGCTCCTGAACATCAAAAACAAACTGCTGCCATGACGTTAGCTGGTTAGGGCCACTCATTTTTCTCCATGTGGGCAGAACGGCCAGCAGACGCTCGGACAGCAGGGTCATGGGACTGCATCTCTGCAGACAGGGAAGATTCAGGTCAACGATGAGGCATGGAAAAGAAAGCCTCAGTAAAGAGGAAGACTTACAGAGAGGATGCTGGAGCGAAGTTCCTGCAGGTGACTTCTCAATAGTTTCATGTCTTTAGCGTTTGAGGCTCCAGCGTCCATCACAAACAATTTGTCACTGATTTCCAAGTCATGTCCAAATCTAAACACACAAAAAAGGGGTTGCAATCAATTGTACAGAAGTATTTAGCTTTAAAAGCACATCTGTTATCACATCTTGTATCACCTGTTTCTCAGTTCCTTCAGCAGAGTTCTTTCTTTGTCATAACTGAAGTCTCCAGAGAAACTTCGAGGGATGTCGGCGAGATCAGCATGGCTTGCCACAAGTACAACAGCAAGAGGCTGCGGAATCCGGCCTCCAAAAACTGACCAAAAGTATAATAATTAGTAGGCTACTGGGGGATAATGTAGTGATTCACACATAACCACACAGGGACATGTCTGGGAGGCAATAGCCCACACAATGTCCAAACTCTCTCTTCCAGGGGTTTAATGGATATGCAAAATTATTTTTACAAAATGAGTTAGCTTTGAATGCATTGGCCCAATTCAGAAGTGTGTTTTATGTACAGATATGCACGTGATCTCAGTCCTTGCCGGTCATTTCAATTTGCTTGAATTAATCAGGGAGGGTTGAAACATAATTCCATTCATTGTTTTTATTTAATTTGAGTTTGTAGAAAGTTGTGAATGCATGTTGAAAGAGTTCCTTAGATTTTTTGAGTTGTTTGGAGCCCGTGCAAGTCCCTGTAACACATGTGAGTGTGGGTGCTTCATACCTATGTTGTGCTGTGGGAGTAGAAGTGCTTTGAGCAGGTTCAGCCAGTAGGTGATGTGGCTGAGCTGCGTCTCATACGACTCCTCCAAGCTGAACAGCACCACGTGGATGGCCGTCACATCATTGGCAGCAAAGTAGTCATAAGAGCAATAGTATACAGGGTTCCCAGAAAACTCCCACACACTGAACTCTCCCACACCTAAAAGTCACAACAATTACAGTCATTCTGAAATAAAATAAATTATATTTTAGCTCAGCCCATCTTACCGTGGATGTTGGCATGCTGGATGTCAATGGCCTTAGTAGCTTGCTCGTCAGCAGCAGACAGACCATTGTGGACGGGGGAAAACACCTCCAGAACGCCTTTGGTCAAGCTGGGCTCAAACATCATGCTGCGGCTTCGTACACTCACATTTTCACAGCCAGGGTACAAATTGGAAATACTCACAGACACTAGGCACAACAGAAACAGAAATATGAATATAGACATGTATTTAAAACTGATATTTCAATAATTTAGTTGATACAGACAATAACCACATGGAAAATAAATATTTATACAAAAATAAATAAACTGAGCCAAATCAGTTACAAGTAATTCCACACGGGGGCAGTGTTGCACAATACATGCAATTATGTATTTTTTGTTGCACTGAAGAACCACAATTCCTTTTTTTCTTGCAGCCAATATTGTGAAACAATCAAAACATAAAAGCTAAACAACATTTCCTGATCACAAACACGTATACAATTGTGCCTCAACCCTCAACAATTTAAATGTTGAATACATCATAAATACATTGTGTTGAGATTTAATATTACATATTGCATAAACCAATTTAGATAGCATCAAACTGCATTATTGTGTAAGTTTTTTCATGCTTGGCAGTTGCCCTAACATGCCGATCAATTAGTCGAATAAACGGACCGTGGCAAAACCTCTCAAAAATATTAAATATCTCTGTAAGTATCTGACCCAAACTGCACTCACAACACTACAACTGCACGGGAGTTTATGCAAAAACAACTATATATACAGAAAGGTACAAGGGAACTGTATATGTAAAGAAGCAGATTAAACTCATTCCCAAATCTTAAACTAATTAATTCCATGTCTTTTCTTTTTCACTGGCGTTCCAAATAAATCCTTAATCTAAACACACAGTCGCCCCTCTTCATTTGTGACAGGGGCTCCACATTTACAGACTGCACAGATGATGGGACTGGTAACTCTATACGACTCACGTAACTGGCTGCTATCGACTGTCTGAGAGGTAATGGCTCTGAGTGCCACAAATCACAGCGGAAAAAGAAAACAGATGTGTCGGAGTGCGGGGCGGTGGAGGACAAATCGAGACGCAGATTAAAGACAAACAGTGATTTCACACAACAATGAACACGTCAGGATTTGAGTCTATGGGCCGCATATAAACAAAGAATAAAGAGCCATAGAAAAGTCCAGACAAAGGTATTTTTGAACACTGTGCAAAGCCAATACATTTTAATAAAAGCATCTGAAGTTTTTCTGATCGCTACTTTACTCTTTGAGTCCCTGTGGTAAATCTCTATCATAGTTTTACGTCAGTCAAGTGGCAGTTGTAGAAAATTACAGGAAGTAGTGCTGAGACAATTTACATTCACCAGTTCAAACTATAATTAAAATAAAATAAAGGTGATATCAGGTATGCACATTCGTCAAATCATAACTATTGTGTACAGTAATTCATATGCAAGTTCGGTCCTGGTTTACAATACAGTTTACAGTGGTTGCTAGGTAACAGTTCTGTCCAACTGCTCATTCCAACCAGGAAGTACAAAGACAAACTTCACAAAAATGATCAAACTGAGCAAAAAAAGGCAACATCTTCAGCAAAATCTTAAATATAACCATGTCCACTGCATTTTAATGAAATGTGTAGTCTGACCTGTCGTTTGCACTTTAAATTAATTCATCAAACAACAAAAACTGACATTATATTTAATGATTTTAGGAGGGTTATAGTAAATATTGATAGCGCTTGTGCTCACAGATAAGAGTGCTGGTGGTTGTAATAGTTACCTGCTGGTTTCGAGCTGACTGGGGAGTTGGGATGGCGCGCGGCGTTGGTCATGCGCGTCCTCTTGCGTCTGAAGAAGCTGCGCAGGATGCCACACTTGAGGGACTCCAGCAGCGTGCTCTTCCCTGATCCGGAGTGTCCAAATAGCTTCAGTTTGATCCTGGGCTGCATCGTGTGAGTCGGCCTCAGCTGCTGGGTGTACGTCAGCTTGTGGTTGTCCTAAAGAATTCGCCACAACAGAACAAACTTTAAATAACACTGTACCTGGAAACATTATAGCTGCAACATCTGAATGAGAGTAATTAAAGAACTGAGCAAAAAATCTATAAAGTCCTCTGCTTCCACTGTCCCAAATCAACACTTAATATTGTAACATGTCAAATAGCTAAGCCATAAGAGGTGAGTCATGCCGTGAAAGAGGCCCCTGAATAAAGCATGGGTGGGTTATGAAAGCTCTCCAAACTCCTACCAGGTCAACATTTTCTATTTCTCATTTCAAAGAATCATACCTCCAAAATAACAACTCCACAAATGCAGAACGCCACAAAGATATGACTCCATGTGTTCTTTTAGATGCACTTGAGTAGTATGTTTGTAAAAAGCAATATGTTCCTTTATTAAAAATCAAAACCAAAAGATTACTTGATGAATATTGTATGTTTTGTCCATTGTAATATTAATTCAAACGGCTTAATCATAGAAACAGGTTCACCGACTTCTTGTTCCAACCTGCAGAACTGAACAGACCAGACTCTGAAGCAAGAAGCAGATTTTCATTACCATTCTAGTGTTGAAAATGTCTATATTACAATTTTTCCACCCTATTAGTATATTAGTATGACCTGGAGTAGGAGAATAGTCACAAGTAAAAGTAAAAGAGCAGCGGGTGGAGGCCGAGGGAAGGTGAAAACCGACATTTTCTGAGCACTCAAGCATCAAATAGGACAATGCAGGATTACAGAAACATGCATGACTACATCAAACTACAACTTGGCTAATGATGAGGAAGCACCATTGTAACAGGATTTAAAGTAAGATGCCATCTTAAAGTTAAACTTTAAGATGGCATCTTTGCCCTGGGTCTTAAATCATTCTAGCATATGCAATGGATGACTGTTTTCACAGTTGCTGATTTCATGTTTTCACACTTTGAACTGAATCTCAGCAGGGTTTTGGAGGAACAGAGTCAGAAACATTCAACTTTAAGTAAAAAGTTCTGAGGATCCTGAATGTCAAGTAGACATAAATATAGTGGGTGCACAAAGGGGGAAAGCCACGTCACCACAAACAACACCATCCTAAAGTCTTCATTAACACCAGAAGTGAAAAAGCTCCTCTGTCTAAGAATAGTGGGGTGCAAAGAAACGCAGCTCCAACACCTCCACACAGAAATATACCAGGTGCGAGCATCAGTTGTGAAAATCGCAGACAGGAAAGTAAATCAAGTCTTTTTAAATTACATTTATTATATTTTGATTCCTTAAAAATCATGATTTGATATTTACCTTCTTGAGCTTTCCAAACAGTGAAACTATGAGTTCATGTTGTTCATTACAGGCCAAATCCTCTGCCGTTTTTCCATCCTGGAAGACAAATATTGAGAAAAAAGATTAAGGGCTTGTGCTTACCATATGCTACAACCATCACACTATGTGTAGCATCTAAAATCTATAGTGTGTCTGATAACACCTTATGATATAATGTGTTACGATTATAAAGAACACCATGTCTTCAAAAGGCGAGCAATGAACTCACACAACTGACAGATGTAGATTCTGGTGTTGGATTTCTTCATCATCTACATTGGATTTCCCTTCTTGAATAAAGCTATTGAGCTTTAGGTATAAATACATTTACTGCTAAGTATAACTGACTTTTTTTCCTTAACCACTCTAGTTTAGCTTCTACCTGCCAGAAAAACAAGGAGCTTGATAGTCATTGTGCTCCAACAAAACAACTTGCTGACCACAGTCCAGAGGAAAATAAATTATACATTTCAGAATGCGCCCTTTAGATTAAATATGCATAACACATCAGCTGTCATACAATATTAACAAAGGGAGAAGCAAAAGGAGACAACTGAAACCTTCATGTGCAATAGATGAATTTGAAGGGAAGAAGCCGAAGGGGAAAAATAATATATACAATAAGAGATTGTTCTGTTATCAGAAAAATCACCATTTTTTCTCTTCAAAATCTGACATTTACATCTTGCAGACAAGGTTCTTTATCACAGATATTTCCAATCAATTCCACTGTTATTTGTATAGCATGATTTTCCCATACAGTCTCCAAAGAGTTAGATTTTATTAAATTATTTTATCCAAACAACTGAAAACAGTATTCCAGCATTATATATTTTTATGGTGCAGTTATTTAAACATACCATAAATAAAATGTTTCACCAGTCAAATACATTTAGCCAAGAAGCCTTTCTTCACAGCCACTAGACCGATGGAGAATAATAAACAGAAAATATGGTGGTCTGTTACTTACATTTGTGACGGCCTCAGTATTGGCTCCAGCGAGGCAGAGATGGCGCACAACCTCCAGACCACCATTATTAGAGGCTAAATGGAGGGGAGTCCTGCCAGACTGCAAAATGAAGATAAAGGGATTGAAAGTGTTCACTTCTTGATGCATTTTACATGGAACATAGTTCCCCATTGTTTGTTTGCAATTCATACAAAAATCAATATAAACTAACTTTGTTTGGTAAGTCCAGGTTTGCCTTGGAGTTGCAAATTGCAATGACAATTGGGAGGTTTCCATCTTTACAGGCAATATGGAGGGGGGTGTTGCCATGACGATCCTGCTGGTCCACGTTGCAGTGGTGTCTGAGGAGGCAGTGGACTACATCCACCTGGCATCTCCTCACGGCCAGATGAAGAGCTGTGTGACCATCCTGCAAACACACATCCTCAGAGTCATCATCAGATGTATTATGTCCTTCACTGGAGGTAAAAGAGCACAAACATCTGAAGGTGTTTTTTGTTTGGGTTATTGTCAACACGCAATCAAACTCTGTAGGAAAGGTCGGTCTCGGTCCGATTGAATAGAACTCTGGCACGGTTTGTCTGAATTGTGAATGCAAACGAACCAGAGCGGAACAAAACCAGGAAGTGACCATGAACTGAGGCTCAGAATCAAAACAAACTCCTGAGTGAGATCGACAACGGGAAAAATGAAACGCTGAAGGAAGTGAAAGTAACAGGAGCAAGTCTGGTTTACTTATAATTACAGATGATCACGTGAAAATATATCACTGTAAGGTAAGGTAAGGTAACTTTATTTGTACCCGAGGGTAGATTTGGTTGCAGATAAAAAAGAGTGGGCTGCTCACACACACAGACAACAATAGTGATTTTGACAGAAAACAGAAAGTGACATAACAGAGACGACTAGTGCTCCAAACATAGAGACATGGATAAGAAGTGTACAAACAGTTATTAGTGTCAAAATACAGTGGATAAAATACAGAGTAAAAGCCATTATAGATACAAAACACTAGTCCAGAATAAATAAATAAATAAATAAATAAATAAAAGAAGGCTGTATAGTCTGGCTATTCAGCATTTTAATAACACTGTTTCTAAGTGTATTGTGAACGTGAAGTGTTCTCACCTTGTCAGTGGCCTCCACATTTGCCCCATGCTCTATTAGGCATTCCACAATGTCCACAAAGCCCCTGGCAGAAGCAGTCAGCAGGGACGTCTCCCCTTCCCTGTTCTTAGCGTCCACATGGCATCCCGCCTTACAGAGTGATCGGGCCACTGCAGCGTACCCATGCCAGGCGGCACAGTGTAGAGGGGTCTCCCATTCCTAAAACACAAAAACAACTCTTCAATATTTTAAAAGTCTTACAGTGATATACAACACAGTTCTAGATGACAAGCAGCAATAGTGTTCTCACCCTGTCGCAGAGGTCTGGGTTAGCCTCGATGCTGCACAAGTAGCTCACCACGTCTACATTTCCATAGCGCGCAGCTACATGTAGAGCCGTCTCACCAGACTGTTTGACGGAATCATCATTTAAAACACAACAAGCCGTTTAAAGCAAATGAGAAGTCTGTTTGTGTTTAAGATGATGCCGTAATGAAATGATGTTTTATGAGGCTGAATATGTGAAGCTGTGAACATGAACATTTTTGCTAAATTTAACAGGGTTGAGCAGGTTTGTAGGAGGGATGGCTGAGAAAGTGTAAAATGGGTACAGTAAGCTTCTATCTGTCAGACTGAGATCGGTAACACGTATAGAGAGGAGGAATGTACCTTATCTTGTACATTCAGAGGGCATTTCTTCTCATGGAGGAATCTGAGCGTCTCCACGTGGCCATGTCTCGCTGCATAGTAGATAGCATTGGCTCCACTCTGAAATAAACATTCGGAATTTATCTCTGACCTTAAATGGAAGTCTCACTTTTAAGGTTTCGGGTGTTTATTCAATAATTTATGAACATCGCTCATCTATTGTCACATATGTTTCATAAAATCAAATCTAATATTGATGATTTCACAGATAATAAATATGAAAGCTGGTATCTTAATATCAATTCAAGTGTTAAAAGTAGACCATGTATAGATGCCACATATACACAGTTAACCCCTGAGAACCAACTGAATGAAACTTTGTAAAATAAATGTGTACTTTACCTTATCATGGGCCTTGATTTCTGCACCTTTCCACATCAACACCTCTATAATCTGAATGTTGCCACCACCCGCTGCTATCAAGAGTGGAGGAGTGCCATGCTGCCATCAGAACACAATACGCACGTTACTTTTGTGTTTTTTGTGACATAACTATCTGTGTAGAGCTCTGATGAAGGTAATTCTTAGTAAGTACATAAGCATGAGCCATATTGAGAACCAACTCACTTAAAAAAAAAAAAAGTGGACACACATTTAGTTGAAAAGGACTTTTAAGTTTCTTAAAAAAAGTTGTGTTTGATGAGAACATTATTGTCAATTCTACGGGCATTTCATTCTACTTCTACAGCCCAAGACACGCCTGCTTAGGCGGCGGCTTATAGTAACTGAATGTTTGAGTGAATGTTTGAGTGAATGGTTGTGCATCGTCAACATCAGCCCCGTCACTGGCGATTGTCCGAGCTGAACCTCTCCCGAGCCTTTAACAGCAAGGAGAGGCTCAAATAGCGCAAAGTGGAGAAGTATCTTCCAATTCTCAAAATGATAGTGTGGAAAGCATGACCCTGATTCTGACCCACGGCAGCACAAACTCTAAGTCGGCAGAATTAGAGGCTTATGGTCGTCCATGTTGTGATGCTATTTGTACATTCTCTCTAAAGTCTGCAGAGCTAGGTCACAGAAATTCTGGTAAAATCAGTCAGTAAGAGACAGAATAAGAGTGGTTGGTTCAATGCTCGTCACCTTGTTGGGTTGGTTGACGTCATAGCTGTTCAGCGAGCCCAGAAGGTGTTGCAGACCCGGGACATTGTCATCATTTATGGCGTGGATAATGGCTTTCATCACAAAGGAGTCTTCCTCATCCTAAAGGTGTAGCAAAGACAGTTACCGCTCTGCTGCTGATCGAACATTGAGAACAGCAATTCATTCAGTCATATGCTCCTCCAGATCTTTCTCAAAGTGCACCCAAGCATAAATACACACAGAATTAAACTGTCTTTGAATAACAACTCAATTTCTCCTTTATGTCACAGGCAAGCGTCACTCAGTCGACAACAGGTGACCCAATAACCATGAACTCGAGGCAGTCTGACGACACGGCTGTGACGCTCTGCTGCACTGGGAGACGAAGAGAAAGGATAGGGCAGGGGTGACGAGGAGGAGGAGGAGGAAGGGGGCAAGTCGACGTGGAGCCAATGTGTTCAGTCAAGCGTGTTCCTCCAGCTACATTCCTCTACATAACTTCCCTGTTGGGAGCTGGGGCTCACAGGGCTAGAATAAGCACGAGCACCGTCGAGCATGTAGTTAATTACACACAGGATTGACTAAAACACTGTATTGAGGGGCTTTTGCTGTAGTTTAGTTGTTGCATCCCCCAAAAGGACTCTGTAAATAATCTCCAACGACTACACTTGGCTCCGTTTGTGTAAGTGGAGCAACTTGCTCCACTTATTCTGTTTCCGTGACAGAAGGGAAGTGTCACTTGAGGAAGAAAAAAAATATGCTGTCAATGATTAAATCCGTAGCCAAGGCAGCGCTGTTTACATTTCTATGTCTGGGCAGGCCATCGTCAACAATGGCTTCTTTATACGTTTAACAGTACGAGTCAACACAAATATAGAAAATATCCACTTGTTCCTAAGCAGCGGTCACATTCCAACAGTACATAGCCTCACCTACGGAAATGAGGAACAGATCAATTACTTGTGGCAGGTGCTCACAGAGAGAATACCAGCGCTGATATCGAAAGACTAGAACATTTCTTACCAGAGTGTCATCGCTGCGTGCCACACTAATGTTACTTCTGGACAAAAACGACCGAGACAAGCGGTTGCACAAGGAAATAAGTCGGACAGATTGCTGAAAAAAAGATATATATATATATTTATATACACACATGAGGAATCAAATTATAACACACATATTAAATTAAATCAATAAAAACATTTTCATAGATATTTTATCCTTGAATGGGACATTATTCAACTTACTTTCCATTTTCTTCGTGCAGCAAACTTTTTAAACTTCTCCATGTTGACAGCCGACTCCTTTCTGCTCAGAGCCTGCAGTGTGTCTTTTGGCTTTTCAACAAGAAGTATATTTGTGTTGGTACAAGAACAAATTTATGTGACAGTAATGTTTATATAAATCTAAAAAGCATTTTACACTTTTGAAAGACAATCATAGAAATGCAATGCCTTTCCACATAACTAGTATAGATACCTTAATCCAGGGGTGTAGAAAGCTGTCCTGGATAGTCATTCTTTTTCTAGCAACAAGGAGAACATGATACTTGGTCAGATAATAATCAGTAAATATCAAATACACATTTTCAACAAGATTCTAGTCTATACATTACTGTTGAGACATTTGAACTCCACATCCGCCACAAACCTGTTTAAAGTTTACTGTTGTACAGCACTAAAACATACAGTACATACTTGGGGTCTTTGACAAGGAGTCTTGCGATGAAGTCTTTGGCCAGCTTGCTGGTGTTGCTGAAGAATTCCTCTTCAAATGTATAATCGACAGCTGACACATTGGCCAAGGTCTCTTGCTTATTGTCACCCAAAAATGGTGATGCTCCACTCAGTCTAACAAAAATACAAAACATACTTTAAAGTAGGAATTTTTATATATTATAATATAATATAATATATATATTATATATATAATATAATATATAAGATATAATATATTATATTATATTATAATATACTATAATATACTATACTATACCAACATAAACCTACAGATGTGCTAAAACTATACCACCTCAAAGCTGCAGTGACTCATGAGCAGAGCCTGGATACAAACTGTGGTGGCTGAGATCCAAGTACTTGAAGCAGCTGCAGTGCTCGCCTTCCTGGGTGTGTGCAGCAGTATATATTGTACAGTAGTGTGCAGATAATTGTGCATGTTAGGGTCATACACCAGTCCTAGTTACACTGATGCCAGTCTTTGCTGGTCCACTGAAGCCTCAGCAGCGTGTCAGTCCCAGACGCTGGTTACAGACAGCTGAGACAGACATGGAGGTGGTCCTGGGTAAACTGAAGTTAAGAGCTGATGATGTAGTGACATGATGTGTTTCACAAAACACTACTTTGAGTGTATTAAATAGGTCATTGTCCACAAAACATTACAATGCTGTCTCCTCAGATATTCATGTTGAATTGAAGAGTGTTTTTTCAAACATTGCTACATGTCTCTAGTGTGGTTGTACAGCACATTGCAGTTGTAGGTTGTGATATTAGACAGGGAGCAGTCTATTTTCTGCATTGCCTGGCAGAGCCGTGGTAGCTGTGGGGGCGGGAGCATGAACGCAGGCTGTTTGTGCAGTGTGATGGAGAGCATCACTTTTCCATCTCCAGATGATGCAAACCCCTTATGGGGCGATGTGTTCGAATTGTCTTGAATTGTAAACCAAGTCTTATGAAGCGGTGTTAATTGTGTACCAGATGGAAGAATGCATCAGATTATTATAGAGTAAATGTATGCTCAGGGTGTAACAAGAAGCAACTTAAAATGTAAATTGTGTTCCAGGGTTTATATAATTAAATTAAAATGTGAGTGGCAGCTGGTTAGGTACTTACAGTATGTAGGTTATCACACCAACGCTCCTGTGAAAGGCAGATAGACAGAGATGATGTCAAACAACACTTCTATTATGAGTTCATGTGATGCCTTTACTTCATTTACTCACCACATGTCCGCCTCCAGGCCCAGCGGTTCATAGTTAACTACTTCTGGAGCTGTAAAGAACACAGTCAAGTCAATGCTAACACCTCTTTATACAATCCACTTTTATAGTTTTAGGCTTTAAAAGGCTTCAAATGGTCCTTATCATCAAAGCAAAAACAACTTTAAATTGGTTTATTATGACATATTAGTCCTTTCTTTAATTTAGGGAAAGCACATTTGAGAGAGCTTTTAATTACATTTACTGTTTTGAATACAATTCTAATTCTACAACCGACAATTTTAAAACCTTCAATGAGTCATAACATTACATATTAATTACAATTTACAAGCGAAATCCACAAAAGTGTTGCATAGTAAAAATGACACAGTGATAGCGATATAACTGAATTGGATGATTAGACAACATGCAAAAATAAAGTGAAACATTTGGAGAACATGGTACTATTAGGTAACACAAACTGACCTACGAATTCTGGCGTGCCAAAAATGTTTTTAAAATCATTGCCAAAGTCGATCTTGTGGGCCAGACCAAAGTCAATGAGCTTGATGCGCGGGTGAGGCACAGAGCGGTTCAGCAGCATGATGTTCTCCGGCTGAAAGACACACAAACAACAACTTCGACATCTCTGGTTGATCTGTGTTGGTTTATCATTTGAAAGGAAATACAGTTCTCTGCTGCTATGGGATTTTTACTGATGTACTTTGTTATGAACATGGGGAGTTAATGTGATCATTGACATTGAGTGAGAAACAATACATTATCTGGATTTCATTTAAAGGTACTCTGTGAATAACTCTCCTGGTGTAGGGTCTGCCACTCCCATGGAGATTGTATTGCTTTGCCTGGAATGCTCCACAGTATGGCATTAAAATGATTCATCTCCATGGAGACATGGTCACGTTAGAGCTCCCAGTATGAATGCATGTTTTTCAAGGTAATTTTGAGCAATAAAAAGCAAGACCATGAAAAAGAGATATGCTTCATGCCATACCTCGGAACATGGCAACGCAATACCATCACCATGGAGACAAACATGTGACAAATCTCCACCAAAGAAAGTTACAGTGTGCACCAATAAAGTCGAAATGGCTTGTATATATCATATTTAGATATAGTTTAATTCATTTTATTTTTGATACTTTCACTAAACATACATCTTTCATACATTGTGTAAATATTGATCTTTATATGTTATGGCAAATCGACAAAAACACATTAAGAACTACTAATAGACAGGACAAGAGACTAGAAAGACGCATGTCGGCCATGAAAATGACATGCAAAACAGCAGTAAAACACTTGAGGAAGTGGCAAAAACGACAGGATGACAACAAAGGGTTTCCTAAAGAGCAACATGCCATTTCATATGATCCAACAAGTATACTCGACACAAAAGTACTTGACCTTATGTTGGCTGCCTCACCGTACATACTTTTACAGAATAATTGCATTGATTGGGAGTGCTGTCGTCGGCAAACAATTGATCTGCTTCTAAACTGGGAGATAATTTGTTCTAAACTCATCCATCTGCTCGTTTTAAAATACATTATAGCAGATGGAGGCTTTCAGCTCGGAAAATAATAAAAACAAGATTTGATCAAAAAGTTGACTTGTACGTGACCTAAGCAATATTTAAAAAAATATTCTTGACTGATTATTAATAACGGCATCATAGTTTGTGCATCTACTAAACTAGAGTTAATGAAGAGTTGTGTTTTAAAGTGTTGACTAAATACAATCTATTAGATTATGATTATTTTGGGGTATTTAATATTAAACTTTAACATGTATTGATCATTATTTTACATTTTGTTCTTTGTAAACCACAATATCTATTCAAAACGGCTTCATAATAGAAATGGGTGCATTGACTTCCTGTCCAGTTGAGTTTACTTAAGTTGTTAAAAGAACAGATTTGAACATTTCGAAAAGCAAACTAAGCAACAGCCTCAACTACTAAGTGATGTGTTTTAGCCCGCATCAATAATTCAAAGTGAAGAAAAATCCCATGTCAGCTGATCATAAACAGGGGCCAAGAAGCACTTTCATAAGGCACCTGTTTTGTCTTATAAGAAGTGTATTCAAAGGCTGCGATTTACTTTGATAGGGTTGGACTGAAGAGACAGTTTTGTTATTTTGGTACCTTAAGGTCGAAGTGAGCGATTTGCTTGGAGTGCAGGTATTGGACTCCATCCAGAATCTGCTTGAGGAACTGTGTGGCCTCCTCTTCACTCAAAGACTCCTTCTCAGCCAGAAAGTCGAAGAGTTCACCACCTGCCACACTGGACAAAGGACAGAGAGAGAATTAAAGAAGCCGCTGTAAATCCCTTCTTACCTGAGCTGAGCCTGTGTAATCTAATCATCTGGGTGCAATTCAGACGGACAATTGACACAGTCCAGGTGAAATTTACCCACAATTGTTTTTAAACCATTTTATTGTATATTCACGGTACATTATGTGGCTTTCCTTGAGGAGGGTCTGCCCCCTGCTTGTTTCCATGGAGATGCCGGGGCTCTGCCTGGTATGTTCCACAGTATGGCATCCAACTTATCCCTCTTGTATTTATTAAATTACCGGTAAAGTGTTTTCTATGCGCAAACACTTCTGTATTCTTACTGTGAGCCTCTCCATAGATCTGACCTGTAACTTGTGGTACCACCTGCTCGTTTCCATGGAGATAGATACATTTTTCCAGGCAAAGGAATCACATCACTCTGGAAAAGTGTTGTCACGACACTAAAACTCGATGTTGATACTAATATAAGGAATATACTCAATTCTCAATACCAATATTGATACAAGGATCATTAAAAAAAATATTTTTTTAGTTCATGGTTTAGACAAAAGACATGTTTCTTTCTTTATTACACCTTGTGGTCATATACTTCTGAGAAAACTAAAGATCATTCTGGAAAAGTCAGACTTGGCCCGTGTAAGAGATCCAATTTTGATACTACTTTTAGTATCGATTAGCATCTTATTTTCAATACTTTTGACAACACTGCTTTGGAATACTAATACATCTATAATAGAAAATACTACGATGGACGCTGATGCAGGTGCAGTGCTTAGAAGGTAAAAACATCATCTTCTCTTGGCTAATTGGGCTTGTAAGATCCTGAGAGCCACTTTCTGTGCCGAGGAATACAACTTTGGACTAAAACAAAACCACATTTGGTGTTGGGTTGTCATCGAGGCAGAAGGGTGGTGCAAGTGAAGTAAATAAGGGGAAGTGAGAAAAAGTGAAGAGGAAGGCTGCTGTGACCAACCTCTGCTTAATGCACTGACTAAGGCATGTTGTAACAAGGAATATCCGAGTGTTAGATCCAGTACAATGCGAGGCACACAGCCCCGCCCCCCACAGTCCACAGTATCATGTTGTTTACCTCATCAGCTGGCCTAGCACATTAGCGGTTAGCATGTTGAAACCACAGAAGTCTGACAAACAAGTATGTTGAAAGGTGTCTAGGTAAAAATGTGTACGCTTCAAACAAACAGCCCAAACCCAGACTCGGGAAACACAATATACCGGTAATCTTTGGGGAAAGTTGGGTCTGCATTTTCTTCTTTGTTCCCTGAATTGTCCACTCCTTTCACGTGACAATAAAACACTTGACACGGAACCGTAGTAATTGCATATAGTTCAACTTGAGTGGAAGTTTCTATACAATTATAACATAATGGACTCTAAGGTGGGGCAAGGTGACTTGGCATTAGTGATGCAAGTTGGCTTTTATTCCCGCCTGGATGAAATCCAACCCATGCTGAAGCACGCATTCATCTCAATCAGCAAACGTCTACAGCGAGGCCGGTGCCTGGACTTTAAAAACGTCAAAGCTGGAGCCTTGATTTGATCCTCCCGTCGTGTCCATTATCAAACGGTAACATGCCGCTGACTGAATTATTGAACAATCCCAAACATTTCATCGATCTGCTGTTGACGGTTTAAAAGAGGCTGAGCATAAAAGCAATACTGTAGGATCACACAATAATTATATAAACTGGTAACAAGAGAAGCATGTGAAAAGGAATGTGATGGGTAATAGACAATAATAGTTAAAACAGTTGTCAAAAGTTAACACAAGCCAATTGCAAAATGATTGTGTAAATGTTGAACTCTGAAAGTATGCTACTTTTTCAAAATACAACAATATCAATGCCATGATTTATTAAGTACATTTGCAATATAGACCCTTTAAAAGGCGTGTAAACAAAAACATCTTCTTGCATAATCTTTGAAAATATTTAAAGGTTGACTTAATTTTGAATATTCTGATGCAATGGCCATTTAAAGGGTCCATATGTTAGTTCTTATGTTTAAACAGGGCTGTTTGAGAGTAGCACAATACGTAATTATATGGTGAGGTGAGGAATATCACAGGATGGAGTACAAATATGAGATCAGGAAAGTACTACAACAAAACTGTATAGAGCAGGTTTAGTGAGATGTAAAGGAACAGTATCAAAGACAGTATCCATGTACCGGTAATGCCCTGAAGTGATAAAGCGTAACATGATCTCGTAAGTGAGAGCTGATGGTTTATAGGTTCGAAACACGTATGTCAGCAGTAAAGCTGTAATGTAAACAGAAATGCTCTTAACCGTCAAACAAAAGTTGGAAAATCTGGTATGACGAGAGCCTTATGGGAAAAATATCAGACTATGTGTCAAGACATTTTTTTGCTAAAAGAATGTTAAACAACTGACATGTACCTACATGTGAGTAGAAGAAGTTGCTTCCAATTTACACCGAAAACCCTACTGACAATTACAGCTCCACAATATGAGAACGAATTTGATTAAATTCCTATTTTGCAGAAACAATATGATTGCATTCTTCTAAATGATACTTTTCTGAAGACGTTCAGTAAAAGCACAGTATGTCACTGTAAGGGCTGGGGAATATATTGGTCCCAGCATCAATATTTGGCGCATATATTTTTGGGCTGTGCTCCAGTCTGAGTCTTATTGGTTTTAAAATCTAAATATTGGTATTAACAAATAAGTAAATAAATCCATATTGGCCCTGATCTAATGGAAATAGAAAGTTAAAACCATACTTCAGGACATTCTTCCACGCAGATAAGTTTTAGGCCAGGAAATAACCAGAAATAAGCTCCTCCAGCCCATATAAGACTCAATATTGTGCAAATGAAGGTTTGCTCAGCGTAAAGTTGTTTTTTTTAGTCCATTTTTTTTTTTGCTAAATTGTTACGTTCTGTGCATTTAAATAAACTCAGATGTGTGTGTTCATTTACTCGTCAAACACAAACTAAACAAAAATATGCCCTTTTATACTTTACACATCCAAAAAACAAGGTTATTTTTTTTGTCTGATGGAGAACTTTATCTTGTTGTAATTTATGTATTACCTTGCGATATTTACAATTTAAAAAGGGCACTCACAGTTCCAGGATAAGGATGACCTCGGCCTTATTCTCGAAGACTTCCTGTAACGTTATGATGTTGGGATGCTGGATCTGTTTGAGGATGTTCACCTCGCGCTCTATGTCCTCACGGGACACCCCTCGCCGACTCGACTTGCTGCGCCGCTTCTTGATGAATTTGGCGGCGTATTCCTGTCCTGTGTCCCTGTGCCGACATCTTCTGACCACGGCAAACTGACCGCTGAAGGGAGAAGGCAAAACAAATATAAGCAATGACTTTTTGTTACATAGAAGAAGTGTAATTTAGTAGGATCCGAAGTCCACAAAAGTCACCGTTTTCAGACATTTAGATGTAGGGCTCTGCGATATTGACAAAAATGTATATTGATATTTATTTTATGATCATCTCGATAACGATATTCAAGTAAAAAGACAATCGTGGAAGCTGGTTCATTCCTCACTTTACAATAGCTCCTGTTGAGTCCCTGGAAAGGACACTCAATAATTTAGCCAAGTTCCCCACAGAAAAGTAGAAATGTACTTTTTGTATGCAGAGAGCCTTTACTTTCAGAATCAGAAATACTTTTATTGCCTTTGTCAGTGAACACAAATGAACAGACTAAAGTAAAAATGATATGTATGAAGTAAGCATAAAGAATAAAAGGTGTAAAATAAAAGTAGACATTGACAAAATATAAAGACTAAAAGTCTGTTATGGTCAGATCAATAGTAGCAGTGCAGCAGATAAGTGTTATTGACATGAGTTATTAAGTGTTGAATCCATCAGCATTAGACTCATGAACGTTTGTGCGACGTGGAATTGTCAACGCCGCACATCTCTGAAGATATGATGACTTCACTCTCGACAAGTCCTCAAACAAACCTGAGAGCAGTGTGTTAATGAACAGCACAAACCTTCAAATTAAAAATGCCTCAGTTGCATAACATAATGCTCCTTGTGTTGACACCAGTTACCAGGAGTTGCACAACAATAAAAACAATGCACACATGTTTCGGCATACAGAATTAATCAGTTCACAAGCAAATTATTCACTTAAAGTTTCGTAAACGTCGAAAGTGCAAACGTTCATGATACTGTATATTATGATGCTAGCTTTGCCCTGCTGTAATATCATTTACTAATAAACATCATTGTGAATCTGTGCAACATTAAATCTATGGCGTGTGAGACTTAAAGCCTGAACCTGTGTGTGTGTGTAATGTGTATGCATAAACAAACCAGGGCTTCTATTTTCCAGGAGAAATGCTGATAGATACTAGGTATTGCCAGTGACACAGGACTAAATACAGGCAGAAAAAACACTTGGGACTTGGAGGCGAGGACACTTGGCTGAGGCTGTGCACGCCTCCGCTGTTTGAGCATCCTCACAATCATGAAGCACTTACTGTACCCAACGCCCACGGAGAGAGGAAGCAGAGCGCAGGGAGAGGGTTTCAGGAGAAAAGACACATTTTCACACAGATTTTGTGTTTGTTTGGCAAATGCATTACCAGCGTGGCAAAGACTTCAAGAAATGAGTCCTGGTTTTCATCATACACTTTAAGGAGGAGGGACTGTAAACAATAAATATCTGAATAATGTCGTTGTTATATTTTTAAACACATGGAACTGAAATTTATTGATTCAGCCAAAACTAATTAACCAAAGGGGTTGAGGTTTACATGAAACTTATAAATAAATGTTGTGTAATATAATGAACGTGTAGGATCACTGTTTTACGACAGTAGATTCAAAGATTAGTTGAGTAATTAGATTTCACGTGGAGCCCTCAAATGCTGAATCTGAAATAACGACAGTGGATGGAGTGTTGCGATGCTACTTTGAAAAGACCTGAAGTGCTTTAGTTGATGAAGACGTTGCATTAGTGTGGCCAAAGGGAGTCGTTGTCTGGGACAGAGAGAAGACGAGACAGCGTGCAGAGAAAGCAGAGGCTTTCTCATGTTAATGACACTCAACCCCCACCGCTTTTAACCTCTGGAGGTTCCCACCACTGACAAGTCTGAGACTGACAAGTGCTTTTAATCGGTCAATAGTACAATATTTATAGAGGGCGAGTGTGATGAGTTATATATTGACTTGCCAAAGGGTTTTCAGGATCATGCCACATTCCTTTTTAATGTGTGTTATGGAAGAGCCAGAATAGACAAATATACCCGCTGATTCAAATTGTAATATGCTGTAAATTTGCTTTTTAAAAGATATTTTAGCCTGAAGGCCTTATCGTAAAAGGGGGAGAGACACTTTGCAAATGGTCCAGGTCTGGAATCACCATGACGACTGGTGGTGGCAACTACACATGTGCACCGCCTCCACCAACAAAGCTCAATTTGCTTTTCAACTATAGTAGAAACCTTCATAATGAATAATAATCACAAAAGTTTAAAGATGAGTGGATTTGACAGTAATTTAGTTTGAATGGAACCACAGTTTGTCCCTTCTGTTCATCTTATCCCACAATGAAGCAGAGATTCTCCCCTCGTCTGTGTGTGGGGTTTGAACTTTCCACTGCTGAAAGCTTATTCAAAGTTAATCTTATCAAAAAAGCTGTTGGAAATGGTGTGAAAATGTCGTTGAGGAGAAGAAAAGAGAACGACTGAGTTCCTGTTGTTGATTTTTGGCCATCTGTGCGGTGCTGAGGACATCCTGTCACAATGTTGATCAGTCTCTTAGTTTGTTTAGCTGCTGCAGTCAGCTTCTTCCACTTTACTGTATGTTATATAATGTTGTTCACTGCCACAGAACACACATGTGCCAGAAGAGTTTGGAGTCTGGGCTGGATCTGGGCCAAGCTAATTCAATTCACGACAAGAAGACTACGCACGTAAAACAATCACGTGGAACAAGAGAGAAAAATGTCACGGACACAGGAATATGGCGGCCTTTGATGCTTGAATGTAGTTCTGAAGCTGAAGTAAAATGCCATGCATGATATTTGAGAGAAGAGCTCTCCTGACCGTGGAATAGAGGGCACTTGTGAACATAACTAGGGCTTGTTCACATTACACTGACTGAAAATGTGAGAATAAAACACAAAGATGAAAAGTAGAAAAAGCTTCAGTTGTAGTCATCTGGACTCAGTTTGAAAAAATAGACGTTTCGACTCTCATCCAAGAGTCATTGTCAATAACAGAATTTAGGTCGAGAACTCCGATATTAATACTGTTCTGTGGTAAGACCCGCCCATTGGGAGGAGCCTTCCTGAAGTAGAAAGAGTTGTTTGTTTCAACAGAAACTCCCCTTTGTATCTACCGAGCTAGCCTATTCAGAATCTTAATGGGCTATTAGAAACCTCTTTGTCTTTGTGAGACCCTGGCTCGACCACCCTGAGTACCTGATTAGCATCTGAATGTCCTTTACCTTTCCAGGGGTTCAGAATCCCATTATAAATAACAGGAAGATGAAACCTAAGCCCTCCATTTCTGTTTAAAGAAGGTCTTTCTTTTTTAACAAAAATAGCTTCCTTGACTCCTCTTTCAAACCATCTTTTCTCCCTGCTTAAAACCTTCACCTCACCGTCTTCAAACGAGTGATTAGAGGCTTCAAGATGGAGATGCACGGCGCTCTGAGGTCCTGAACTAGTATTTCTTCTGTGCTGATAAAGCCTCTTGTGTAGAGGCTGTTTCGTCTCACCTATGTAACGTTCTTTACAACTTTCTTCACTGCATTGGATCGAATAAACTACATTGCTCTGTTTTTGAGTCGGCAACTTGTCCTTTGGGTGAACCAGTTTTTGTCTTAAAGTGTTTCCTGGTTTAATATCGGAGTTCTCGACCTAAATTCTGTTATTGACAATGACTCTTGGATGAGAGTCGAAACGTCTATTTTTTCAAACTGAGTCCAGATGACTACAACTGAAGCTTTTTCTACTATGGAACACGCCTGGACGAATGAGGGATTACACCGACACAAAGATGAAAAGCTATGAAGGGGTAACTTGAGAGATGTATTTCATTTTTAATCAACAGTGCGAGTTGGCATAGATTTTGCATTTTAGGAATTAGAAAAACTATAATAGAGTATTTTTTTTTTAAAAATATACATAATTTAGCCAGTAGTTGCTATCAAGTAGTAAGTGTGTTGTCTGCAGTAGTAAACATATCTAATTGAATATGACTGAGTTATGCTTTCACAGTTCACATTAGGGCCGTAGTCAACAAAAGACATTCCCTGTGCATCGATTGATCTAAATGATTAGGATCTAATGCAAAAAACGATGTAAACGGTCAAACAGAGAAGTCTAAACAGGGTTAGGAGGTTTTATAAGATGACAGGAGGATATGTTGTTGTTTGCAAAATTATGTTAAGTGCTTGTGACAGGTTAAACACTAACACGCAGTGATGTTTATAAGGTCACTTCCTGTTTGGACAAATGTTACCAAGCAACTATATTGTAAACAAGCGTCAAAATTCATATCAATTATACAATAGTTGATGAGTTGACAAATACCCGATGGTGCCTTCCTTCATTCGCTCACATAATTAACGTGACGAAGGCATTAAAATGAGCCAAAAGAGAAAAAACTCACATATCCCAAGATGTGAGCAGCAGCCGTACTATGCTATGCAAATCCAGCATTGCTTTCTCAAAAACATAGCAGAAAGTGAGCCCTGGAAATACCATGTGCACAAACAAGTGAAAATAACAGGAGCTCAAATGCACTGTCCCATGGGTAATTCAGTAAAAGGAGCCAAAGCCAATAGTGTATAGAATCTGCAGAGCCTGGTTAGATTTCACTAGGGGAATGTGAGACTTCTCCGAGGCAGACAGTGGATTCCCCCGTACGCAGACCGTTTACGCAAAGACAGGGGACGGTTGGGAAATACCTCCTATTCTCAAGGGGAGTGGGAGCAGAGCACGGAGTTACAAATATGCGGCGGAATAAGACAAGAGGCCGGGGCATGAACACGGGGCAGGCAAAGGGTGGGGAAACTATCAAAACACTGAACGTAAACGCAAGAGACGGGGCCCTTATGAAAGCACACTGATAACCGCAGATAGTCAGCAGTGTCAGATTGCTCGGCTCCCTTTGTTGTGTTTGAAGTGTGGACTGGCCTACTCACTTTTGACCTACTTGTTGTTAGACTGGGAGGAAGGAATGAGTGGAAGGAAGCAAGAGGCTTGTTTATGCCCTTCAGAGATGGAACTACTACGCCATTGTGAAATCCCGGAGCCGTCCACCTGCAAGTGCAACTAAACTGATGCTTGGATAAGACCGCTGCAAATGCGCTGAGCCTGGACATCACAGATCATCAAGTTTAGCTTTACTCATTGAAATAGGGACAGGCGATATAAGATAAGATAAGCCTTTATTTGTCCCGCAATGGGGAAATTCAAGTAAATAATAAAAGAACAGATAACTTATAAAAAAACATGCCACAATGTTCTTAAAGCCTGCAGTGTCATAATCAAGATTCACTCCGTTTATTTGGATGGTCTTGAAGTAGTAACTAAAGCCACCTGCTGCTTCTGAAAGCTCATATTTCACTAAGGTTGAAATCACTCACCACGACGGACGCTGGCCATAAAGCTCCAGTAAACCCCACAGTACTCACGTTTACATGTGCACCAGGAAAACCGGATAAGTGGAGGGATGTTTTCCAATATTCATGTCGACCAAGGATGTACGATTGAGGCGTCTTGATTCAAATCTCAAACATTCGTATGGAATCTGCACATAACCACAACTCGTGAACCACGCTAGGGCTGCAAGATTGATCCCACACAAATTGAAATTGCAATAAAAGATAATGAGCAAATATCAAAAGGGTGCATTTATTTTAATAACAAAACAAAATATCCTGTCTTTTTCAGCATCAAAACGACAAGCCCTGTAGTTTACATCTGTTCAAACATGTTAAATACGTGCTATTTCTGTATTTTGGGCGATTCTCATCGACACGTTTGAATGTGAACTTTCTTAAAACATAAATCACAAATCTAATCGCAATGCCAAAATATATAACAGAAAAATTGCAATTACAATAGATATTCTTCCCAAATCGTGCAGCTCTAAACAACGCAGTTCCTGGCATATCTGAAAATAAAATGCTCCACGTCATGTCAATTTTCTCTGTTTACCAAAAGTGTTGTTATATGTATGAATCGCAATTATATCTGCAAAGTTTACACTACATAGTAAGTAATTCCACCAAACACAAGGTTAGATTTTATCATCATATTCCGTCCCAGATCTAAACTGCACTGAAAAAGGTATAAAAAAGGTTGACCATAAACGCTAGTAACGACAGACAAATAAATTACAATGGTCTCAACAATCAGCTGATGGAAAACAGGTCGACCTTAAACATGTTATACCTGGATGTAGTGCAATAATCTGTTCAGAGCCTAGTGTGAACAAGGCGATAACAAGCGATAACATAGCTTTGGCCGTCTCCAGAACCATGGTTGAGTCCTTCTGAGATGAAAAAAAAACAACCATTAGGAGCGATCACGTTCAGCATGACCAAGCAGGGGCAAAGCCGTGGCTATACGTTAAGAGAAAACATCCTTCTAATCTCTGGCCTTAATCCAGATGTAATCTATCCATACATTACAGGTCTAAAGAGAGAGCAGCTGGGGAAGTATAATAGGACATGGCCCTTAACATATAATAATATGATCCCCATCCCCTTTACAGCAAAGACCTACTTTCAGAATGTGCCAAGAAAATGTAAGCTTCAATATTCACTCGGAGGAAGAAACATGACCCATCTTTGAAGTAAAACTGGCCAACAACTTTAGGGCACAAAAATGATGTTAGTTTTTCCACAGTGGCCAATTCAACGCCAAGATCCTTGTGTCAGTTTCACGTCTCCGAGCCAGCTATTGATTGCCTTTGTGTTCTAGTAGTGTGAAATAGGAGAGAGTGGCGAAAAGCTGAAAAGCTGAAAGTGCTGCACGCGCACACGCACACGCGCACACACACGCACGCACACACACACACACACACACACGCACACAGAGTCTGGTGGGAACCGCAAGCCTGGCTTTTGTGTTCACTGTGGTTTGAGTCTGAGCAAAGGCCCATACAGACAGACAAAGTGGTGTGGTTTTCAAAACTGTCTCATCTATGGCAAATTTAATCAACCATCAGCCTCTAATCAAATACTGATCCACAGTGTGAAATGAGTTCAAAGCATGTGATAAAGTGAAGCAGAGTAATAATCTGGCCCAAGTGTCAGTCTGTGTCAGTTCAATGACAAAGCAGCTTTAACACAGGTCAGTGATTGGATCATCAAACTCACAGTCTGAGAGGAGAGAAATGCTCTCAGATTAGGTTTGTTTGAGTCAAAGGAAATGGTCACATTTACACCAGTATGTGTAGACAGTGGGGGCGAGGCTGGAATCCCACCATCGGTAGGCCAGTGAATCTGATCACTCAGACGTCTAATGTCAGCAGTGTGTCAAACCGCCGATCTTCAGGTCACAGAACAGATCAAAACAGGGCTTCATAAAATTGTAGATTCAACAAACAGAAATTCAGAAAATCAAACAGGACACTACACCAACTGGATTAAACAGTTAATTTTCCCTATTCTCTGTAAACTACTGAAAACATCAGTTTATCAAGGCAGACAAGAACCCATGCATTATCATGCTACCCAATATATTCATAATAAATGCAGCATCACTGTGATGAGAGAAGGATATACATGCTGCAGCAGTCAGTTTGTATTATTATCTTTGAGGAACTTGATGTTAAAGGTTAGCAACCACTGCAAAGAAAAACAACAAGGTCCTGTTTTCCACCTATAATGAGCCACGAGCTCTGCATGCAAGGGCTGCACTGACTTACACAGATGTTCCTCAATACTGGTGGTGTATGTGAACACGAGCTGGTCCAAACCCGAACACTGCACAGTGAAGGAGCAGCTATGTAACAGGGATATTGAACTATTGGCTATTGGCATGAGGCCATATTATCTTCCCCGGGAGTTCTCACATGTGATTTTGATCGCAGTCTATGTGGCCCCGTCTGCCAATGCTGAATATGCTTGTGAAGCACTGCTCTCCTGCACTTGTAGGCTGCAAACACAGCACCCACAGGCTCTCTTCCTCGTCTCTGGTGACTTTAACCACGCTTCTCCCTCTTCTGTTCTACCAACATACACCCAGTATGTTACCTGCCCCACCAGGAACAATAGAACATTAGACTTGTTTTTTGCCAACACCAAGGAGGCTTATTCCTCTTCCCCCCTCCTTCCCCTGGGCAGCTCGGACCACAACCTTGTACATCTGAGGCCTGTGTATGAACCCATCATGCGCAGGCAGCCTGTGGTGTCCCGTGAGGTGAGGATGTGGTCTGCTGAGAGCGAGGAGGCTCTGAGGGACTGCTTCAGCACCACTGTCTGGACTGAGCTTTATGACCCACATGGGGAGGACATCAACACCATCACAGAGTGCATCACGGACTACATCAACTTCTGTTTTGAGAACATTGTTCCCTCCCGGACGGTGCGGTGTTTTCCAAACAACAAGCCATGGATTAACCGTGAACTGAAGGCTCTGCTGAAGGAGAAGAAGAGAGCCTTCAGGTCAGGGAACAAGGAGGAGCTGAGGACTGTGCAGAAGGAGCTGAGGAGGAAGATCAGGCAGGCTGAAGCCGGCTACAAGAGGAGGATGGAGGAGCAGCTGCAGCAGAAGAACATTCAGGGAGTGTGGAGGAGCCTGAAAACCATATCGGGCTTCAAAACCCCCCCTGCACAGACAGAGGGGGATCTACAGTGGGTGAATGATTTAAATGCTCACTTCTTGAGGTTTGATCGGTCACCCGCCCCTCCCCCTGCACAGCTGCATGCTCCCTCTTCCACAGCTGGACAATGCCCTGCATCTGTTCCTCTTCGCTTATATGCCCCGGACCATCAGCTCCCCACTTCGCCTGGACTCACCCATCCCCCCAGCACACAGTCCCCCTGCCAACCACTGACTGTCACAGCAGCACAGGTGAGGAGTGAGCTGAAGAGGATTAAAGTGAGGAAGGCAGCAGGACCTGATGGCATCAGCCCCAGGCTCCTTAAGTCCTGCGCAGATGAACTGTGTAGAGTTATGGAGCATGTCTTCAACATGAGCCTGAAGCTGAGGGTGGTACCACAGGTCTGGAAGACCTCCTGTCTGGTACCTGTGCCTAAGACACCGCGCCCCAAAGACCTCAACAGCTTCAGGCCGGTGGCTCTCACGTCCCACCTGATGAAGACACTGGAGCGGCTAGTCCTGGACCACCTCCGCTCCACCGTGAGCTCAGCCATGGACCCGCTGCAGTTTGCATATCGGCCTGGCATCGGAGTGGAGGACGCCGTCATCTCCCTGCTGCACCGCTCTCTCTCTCACCTGGAAAAGCCTGGCAGCTCTGTGAGGATTCTGTTCTTCGATCTTTCCAGCGCCTTCAACACCATCCAGCCGCTGCTCCTGAGGGACAAGCTGGAGACGGCTGGTGTGGAGTATGACCTGGCAGAGTGGATCCTGGACTACCTCACAGACCGACCCCAGTTTGTGAGAGCCCGGAACTGTGTGTCTGACACTCGGACCTGCAGTGTGGGGGCCTTTCTCTTCACCCTTTACACTGCAGACTTCAGACATGACACGGACAGCTGTGTCCTGCAGAAGTTCTCTGATGACTCTGCCATCATCGGACTCATCACGGACGACGATGATGCGGAGTACAGAGGACTGGCGCAGGACTTTGTGGACTGGTGTCAGCGGAACCACCTCCTCATCAACGCGGGGAAGACCAAGGAGATGGTGGTGGATTTCCGCAGACGCCACCCCACTGCCCCCTCACCAGTGAACATCCAGGGACGGGACATTGAGAGAGTGGACTCATACAAGTACCTGGGTGTTCATCTGAACCACAAACTGGACTGGACTCATAACACAGACGCACTGTACAGGAAGAGCCAGAGTCGGCTCTACCTCCTGAGGAGACTCAGGTCTTTTGGAGTGACAGGGCCACTCCTGAAGACCTTCTACAACTCTGTGGTGGCATCAGCTCCTGTACGGTGTGGCCTGCTGGAGCAGCAGCATCACAGAGAGGGAGAGGAAGAGGCTGGACAGAGTCATCAAGAAGTCCAGCTCCGTCCTGGGCTGTGCTCTGGACTCGGTGCAGGAGGTGGGGGACAGGAGGGTCCTGGCTAGATTCACATCTATGCTGGACCATGAGTGTCACCCCCTGCAGGACACTCTCTCCGCTCTGGAGAGCAGCTTCAGTGAGAGACTGATCCACCCTCGCTGTGTGAAGGAAAGGTTTCGCAGGTCTTTCCTTCCTGCTGCTGTCAGACTTTATAACAAACACTGTTAGTACTGAACACTCGCAATACTGACCTAACCATGTGCAATTCTGTCATATGTGCAATTGCTGTTGGAATTCATGTGCAATCTATGTGCTGTCGTGACACATATTCATGTGCAATTACTGTCGTGATCACATGCAATGATTTTTATGTATTTATTTATTGATTTGTCTATGGGAGTTTTTTATTTATTTATAGGAGATCTTCTACTGAAAGTGTTTTTCAGACTTCCTATAAGTGATCTGTTCTTCTGTATCTACCTCTGTATCTACCTGCGTTGCACCAATGAAATTTCCCCATGTGGAACAATAAAGGAATATCTTATCTTATCTTACTTAATACTTAACCAATACATTTCAACAGTTTCACCCAGATGAAAGCTGCAAAACTGCACATGTTTTCTGCAGGTGGTGACAGTGTCGCCGGTGGTCACTTTTGCATTTTGCACAAAAGGAAGCCCATTGTATTCTTGACTCTGCTACCTCGACTAATGGTATGTGAAGCATCAAAACAATTTGCTCGTAGAGGATGAATTGTTCGTACGGATCATTGTGACTGTAGACTGACCTTTCAGGTGGAGGATCTGCACTCTGCTTCTCTCTCTCCATGGAGACGTTATTGCTTTGCCTGGAATGCTCCACATTATGTCATCAATCTAATTTAATGATTGGTGTTTTATTGCTCAAAATATCCTACAAACATTTTGTGAGTGGGATCACCATTCCACAGATCTGACTTGGCCTGATAGGTCAGCTGTTGGTTTAATCCCATTACCATACTCTGGAACATTCCAGACAAACCAATAACAACTCCATTGAGACAGGTAGACCCGCTGTGCAAAAAGTTACATGTTTCACCTTTAATAGGGAGCAGTCGATTGATTCAATAAAGGAGTGGGTTATGTAACAACTTCTCTTTTTGGCTTGTCCCGTGTAACTCACGCAGCTCATCTTCATGTTGGTCACATTCAGATGAAGTCGACGCAGCAGAGCTGCCCGCTGCCCGCCTGATGTGATCTGGTGTGAAAACTCCCCGGCGAGGCCAAGCTTTTCATTAGCATGGAGCGGCGTGTGGGAGAGCGGCACTCCAAGCTCCATGCCCACTCAGCTGGAGTGTGGGCCTCAGAAACATTATGCAACCTGCGCCATGCCAGTGTGTACAAGGAAGCGTAACCATGGAAACAAGACTCAGATAAGAAGCGAAACGTCTTGTGCGGCTACGAAAAAAGGAAGATTTCTGTTTTTGTATCGTGTCAGCATATTCCGCCAACTATCAAACATGTCAGCATTTACAGCAGACACTATTGGCATCCAGGCGCTATGGTAACAAGCCTGGAGACGTAGTTACAGTGTCAGAGACAGAATCGATAAACACTACTTCTAGTTCAATTACCAATCCGACGCTGACATTTGACAAGTGAGCCCAGGTTACCTCAGCAGAGAAAGCACATGGAGTTAAGTTAATACTAAGCGAGAGAGTCAGTGACAGACAAGTTACTGATGGAGCGCTAAATGAGGCTGTGTTTGCCCTTGACTGCGCGAGCCGTAAAAAGCCATTCAAACTGTCAGTGGAATGTCATTCAGCCGAGCCAGCAGCCAGATTTAAGACCCCCGACAAGGCATACATTGTGCTTAGGTGCTTAGAGGTAGTCGGAGGTGAGGCGACGTGTTTGAGAGTGGTTTTAATCTACGGCCCGAGCTCTCTACTGCTTCTGAGAGGGATCTGATGGAACCAAGAGACACAATACGCACAATTTCATAAAGATGTTAAAGACGTTTTTATGAAGACACCAAGCGACCTCGTAGCACTTCGGCTAATTCTGACAAAACCAAAACTTTCTAAACATTGGCAGACACATTTTACTGAGTAAGCTGTAAAATGGCCAATATTACAAAAATAAACATGAAATATACTGAAAAGTGGTAAGGTTAGGGTGGGACGAGAGTTTAGGTCCACTAGAACGGGACGAGACAATCATTATATCAATTAATCAATAAATAGTGTTTATTTAAATAGTGCATAATTTGATATCATAGTTTACTTTTTTATTACTTATCCTCAGTAAAAATATCAAACATGTAATGTAACTTTATTGGTGACAGATTAGTGACAAGAGAAAAAAAAACTAGCGTGGCATTTTGAGCTCTAGATCTTTTCTATGGTACAGGAATTTATATTTTTCTACGGTAAGGGAATTTATATTTCTACAATGATTTATTTGATGCAAGTCGTCAACATACAAAGATGTGCTGTGAAAAGCAGGTCATCGCTGTCAAAGTGCGTGACACAAACATGGTGGTGCTTCATCCGTCAGCTGTGTTTTATTTTGCCCTGGCGTTTCAGAGCTGGGCCTCCACGATCAGCGAAACTGACATTTGGAAAGTTTCGACCAAAAAAGACTTGGAACATTAGGAAGCACTCCAACTGTTTTTGAAGCGTTTATTAAAGAGAATGATTTTACTGACTAAATGCTTACTTTAAACTAAGGTTGATATGCTATTGATATTTTTCTTCTTCCAGTAAATACTGTTCTCATCAAGTACAGTGTTTGATTCTCCTCTTTTAGTGCTAATCAGGAGATGGAGTACCTCACATACTGATACACAAATGCATGGCAATAACGTCATAATATGGCAATATTTTATATACATGTATTGCACATGATATTCTATGTCATGTTACTAGTTAAAGAAATACACTTTACAAGAGGGTTTTCTTGTCAAATCACAGCGTGTACAAGCGGTTTATGAAATACCCTTATTTTCTAAACCCAAAGTGCAAATAAAGTGCTTTATTACATAAACTAAATTGTTGTGTTGTGGAAAGTTAGTTTAGTGACAAGAGAAGTGAGAAAGAAATCATGGCGATATCAATACAGTATATTGATATTTTGTCACGTTTATTCTTCCACTGTGTGTGATTAGCATATTGATCCATGATCTTACATCAGAGGCTTTTCCTCATGCAACTTTCCCCAATAAGCCTGACTCATCAGGAGGAATACTAAACTTGACATGTTCAACTAAATGACTATATACTCAATAGTCATTATTTATTACTGACACCACTGCTCTACCGCAGATGCACAAGCTCATCTTAGCCAATAATTAAAAAGTACCCTCAGGTTTTACACTTGGCTGGGCTGTAATCCTCTTCTAACACGGAGGGCAGGTTTTCCACTTTCCCCAGCGGACACTTACCCTGCCATTCACCTGCTAACACAGTTGGCAGGGCTCCAATTATCCTGCGTTTGTGGCATGACATAGGGGAAAAAAACTAATTTGGCTTGGCATGAGAACATTCCAGATGAGTCAGATTTTAATTTGACTTGTCTGTTGATGGCAGTTTGAAGAGTGAAACTCCACTAATGATAAAGCTTATGTCAGCCACAGTATCAGGGCTAAGCTGAACTCTTTGACACATCGTCTAGGGCCACATGACTCTAAACTGACCATTTACTTGCAACTTTTCTCCAACATTTCCCTTGTAGAATGGTGTCAAAATAAAAGCCAGACTCCCTCTCGAGTCATCTAATGTAATTAACAAATAATTGTGTATTGTGTAATTAGTGTGAGCCAAAATCTACACATTTTTAAAGGCAGGGTGGAACAAAAATGGGTGCGGTATATGTAAATTAAATCAATCGTCATTAACATGCAGTGAGCTTTGAATTTGGTTTAAAAAAAAACACATTTTTGGTCTATTAATTGTGGTCCAAATGATTTGCGAGTTCATTTTGCATTTTTTGACTTGAACAAATCATTTCCATTTGCCTAGAACTGAAATTGTCAAAAAGATAAGATATCACTTTATTAATTTACCAAAATAAATTCTTGTGCCAGAGAATCCATTAAAATACATAAAATGATTAAGAAAATGTTAAGTGCTGCTGCATATATAAATAAAACATCAGATGATATCAGCACCATTACAATACATTCTGTACCACTGTCCTTCCTTGAAAAAGAGGGATGAGATGAACAGTTTGATGGCCACAGGGAGGTAGGAAGTATATTGTCATCTAAAGAAGTAGAACGTTTAGGAATTAAAAACAATAAGATTGGGGCATGATTTAATACTGTACTGAAACACAATCAATTAAAATGTCAGATGAAAAGTGGAGACGAGAAGTTTCCAGAGTGTGGCGATGCACCGATGGACAGACACGACACGACAGGGCTGCTGTTCCCAGGGGTGGTGGGGGTGGGGCGGGGCAGTAGGAGCGGGGGGGTATTGAGTGGCGGGCCTCATCGAATGATAACTCCTGTCCAGTCTGCATCCACACCAAATAATGCTACCGAGCCAAGGGAAAGTGGGCCAGTGACCGAGGCCGGGTGTCAGGCACAGAATCATGAGCTGGTGCTGTTCAAAAGACAATGTCATCTTGTTGGGGAAAATAATAATAATAAAAAATAAAAATAAAAATAAAAATAAAAATAAAAATAAAAATAAAAATAAAAATAAAAATAAAAATAATAATAATAATAATAATAATAATGCCTGAATAGGATGACTAAACATTCTAATCAAAATGATCTTTCCATAGGAGGTGGGCAGATTATTGTGAAGGCTGTTTTGAAGAGATACCCATTAGTTTACATTTGCATATGGCTTATAATAAAATATGCCATAAACCTCTTGTTGTAATCTTTCAAATAAAAAGGTTATTAAGTTATATTTCTGCTCTTTTGTGGGTCATTTTAAAGTCCTTTCGAAGCTTAAACCTCAGCCAACAGATTTTAAAAAGGTACGTTTATGATTTGCTAAAATATCTTATTCTGTAGAATAATGTAATTGGGATACTCACAAAAAATAATTGGCAATATAGCACCACTAATTCATAGATATTTTGGGGAGACATTTTTGGGGAGAAATACCATCGATTTGAGCCAAATTTAAATGCTCCAGTTTCAGTTTAAGCTTAGATGAGTTACTGGTACATACAAATGTGACTATAAAGGATTCAAACTGAATTACTCAACATTAAATTTGAAATATGAGCCCAAATCTAACATTTGCAAAAGAGCCACATGAGTCGCTCATCGTTACTACAATAGATACCAAATTACAAACTCGATTTCAATGCCAAGGAATAAGCTTGACACTCAATACCGTTCTTGATACTACAATAATAAACAACAAACTTTAAAATGTTTCAATAAAAGATTGTCAATTCCGACCCAAAATAATAGTACTTTCTTTATGTTACCATGTGGTCTTATACGAGATCAAGTTCATTCTAAAACTGTTCAGGAAAGGCCAAATGTAGTGTCTGATGTCTGGTACTTTTGACAACCCGAGTCACTCTACGGCACTGCAGGGTGACAGACCATTCCACGTCTCCTAAAAAAGCTGCTCTAAAACTGCGCTAGTGCTCAAAAAATGGTTACATATGAACAACGTGATAAAAGGGTTTGTGAGAGCTAGGAACACCCTAGATAGATTTAAATACCTACTCCCTCATCTCATCTGAAGCCATGCAAGCGCTAAGTTTTCAGTCTTTTACTGTACTAAATAATGTGGTGTCCTATTTTTAATGAATTTGCCTGTTAGCTGCCAAAGGAAACGGGCCCCATTGGAGGGCATATAACTCTAGCCTAGAGGATCTATAATATTCACTGTTCCTGCAAAATGCATTAACCAGAGGATTTCTGTATACATCGCCGTGCCCAGTGTGCTAATTTCACACTTAAATATAAAGTAAGTGAACAAAAAAAAAACATAAAACATTTCAGCAAAGTCTACTTCTCATCCTAAATGAGACACTGTAATACTGTAGTAGAACGTGCTTACATTTATACTGATGGGACAATTCATTCTGGACCTAATCCCCGTCGGTTTGCTTCACAAGTGCTTTAAAAAGGATTTACTCAAGGTTTAATTTGCGCCAAACTAAATGCCAGAAAAATCTTCACAGAGCCATTGTCAAACCTTCAAAAGTAGTGCGTGCAAAAAGTGCAGTACTGCAGCAGTCTCTGCGGAAGAAGCGTTGTTACGATGGCCAATGACTAAAAGACTAACTGTTGCACTTAATCACACGTCTCTGCAGCTCCACTTGCACTGCAAAACCCGTGGTCACACCGGCTCTTCTCTGATTGGCAGCTCCTCTCACACCTCGGATTCTGGCTCCCTGTAATGTTTTCTGCTTCATTTCACTGGAAAATGTCTCCTACACTGACAAAGATCTGGTCCGCTTGCAGCATTCTACAGAGATAACCTCAAAGACATATTTTAGAGTCAGGCTGGGAAAGATTAGCCGGAATGTTTAAAATCTGCCCTTGTCGTGTCATATTTAATGCATACTTGCGAAGACAAAAACTAATAATGAAGGTCGGGTGCCTCCACATCACCGTACAAGCACTCCGGTCAGTGCCACAGAGATTATAATTCTAGTGAAGTCCAAATCAAAAAACACTAGAGGAATAAAGTTTGATTTTGGCTGATTTTTCTTAATGCTCCAGACGATCGCTGTCATTTTCTGTCATTATCAATATTACCAAATACTACGGCAAACTGGCATTTAGCTCACTGCATCATGACTAGGGATGTCAAGACTATTAGGTTAATCGATAATCGTGATCATTCAGGTCACAATGTAGCCGTAGAAACCAAAAAAATATAACCGTGACCATTTTAGAGGCAAAAATAAGCCTTTTTAGTTCAATGTATTGCCCAAAATATAGACCTAAATGTAAAAAACTGTTTTTGACATGTTTAGTGAGACTTGATAATCCTGATTAATCATTAAATTGGGATGTTTTTACACATAATAACACTAAAATTGGATATGGTGACATCCCTAATTATGACAAACCCAAATATATCAATAATAAGAATGATTCGCTGGAAATACATCAGTTTACCACAAAAAAATGTGTCAAAACACAGCGATCACATACACAGCGGTCTGTTTAGCTTCAGACAGATTTTGAATCCCATCACAGAGATTCCAGAGTCAGGTCCATTAACACGACACCACAAACACACAATGCACCGAGCTGAAGAGCACAATCAGAGCTCCACCGACAACATCAACAGCAGCAGCTGATAATCGCTAAAACAGACTGAACAAGCACATGATGAGAAGTGGCTGGAATCGCGCACGTTCGGCTTTGATAAAACGATAAATGTCTGACAACAACCTTCATCCAAGAGGGCAACAAAACCTACTCATACCAGTTTTTCCAGTACCAAAGAGAATGCTGTGTTCAAAGCACGGCTCTCACTCTGCGGTCTTCATGTTACTAGTCAGCTCAGTCGTATCCCATAAGGGAAACAACCCGACGAACCGGAAAATCTGAATTCAGGCAAGAGTATGTGTTATTCACCCGATATCAAAAGCATGAACGCTGATGCAGAGCCTTCCATAACACCAAATATACAATAAAACTGTACACGCATAAGACATTTGTAATAAATCAAGTAGAAAGACGGTGGGCATCAACTCTAACCTCTTCATCATCACTGACATTGATATATTAGAGAGCACATTAATCAGAGCCCATCAGTCACACTATTTCGGGGGATGCGCATGCTATGAGGTTATAGTGAAAAGCTAGTGTGAATGTCATGTGAGAAGAGCATCTTTCACACGTTTTATACCTTTGCAATAAAGAGTACATGTTTAAATGAGGGCTGAAGAAAGCGAAAGGGATTAATCGCAATTAGTCAAGAGCGAAAAGAGGTTTATAACTCAAGACAAAGCAAGAATTACTTCCAAACGACACAAGAAACGTGAACATTTAGTGGACTTAGAGGTACTCCATCAGGGTGGGCTCAAAGCGGCATCACTTTAGCTTCATCAGATCACATTTGCAGGCCTTTTGTGATTCTTACAACCAATCAATTAAATCACAAGAGTAATTGCAAGATGAATCCATTAGTAAAACAGTCAAATGCTGCAACAGTAGATCAAATTCAAGGGGATTTCAAGAGCAAATGTGTGATATCCAGTAAGAAGTAACTGTTGTATTGCTAAATAATAACCTATCCACCATACTTAATGTGCAGTGCAACATCAAAGGAAGTTGAGAAACGACCAGAAACGCCATTGTAAACCTTACCTCCCCAGTTCATCCCCAATTTCATAGAATTCCTCCACGTTTTCTTGGTTGAAGACAGTCATGGTGGCCGGGCTCTGGCAGCTCTGGACCGCAGGCGCGTTCACAGCGGCCGCACCATCTCTACCAGCGGCAGCCTCGAGTCCAGACACTCCGCCTCATCTTAAGACGCTTCTGGACACAAACACCAGAGTCAAACACATGTGTGGGACCATCACAGGCTCTGGTGAGAGAGGAGGGAACGCGCCCGTCCGTCTGTCAACAAAAGAGAAACGGAGTGATCTGCACCTCGACGTCACGACTCCAAAAAGCGGATCTTTTCTTCTGCGACTCAAACGTGTTACATCTGCAAGTGTATAAGGGTAGATCGGGATGCTACGCCTGCACAGTGGTGGGTGCAGACTGGTGGAGAGTGTAAATAAGCCAGTGCAAAGCTTGATGTAGCCATGGGAAACACTGGCTGCGTGCGCTCCTCCTCTTCAGCTCTTCAGGGGAACAAGTCGCGTTAGCCTCTGTCTTTATTACATTTGACCCGGACAGACCCGAGCAGGTGTCCAGCCCCGTCAAACCCGCAGCTCACGTTTATTAAACCACACCTGCATCGTTTTAACAACACATAAACATTAATATAAGCGTTTATAGTCCCATTATTCCGAAGCTAGGTTCACTGTGGACGCACCGTGGACGCGAACAGGCGCTGGTTTAAGTTATGGATTAAATTCGTTATAACATTAAATAAGTTGTCTTACGTTAAGGTGGCTCCGTGTCCCCCGTGAAATGTGCCCGTGTTTAGAGGGAGGCTGGCCCCAGGTTTGTCTCTGTTGGACAGAACGCTACTGCTGCTGGTGCTGCGGCTGGCGTGAATGGGACAAATCAGTAAGGCAGTCTGGTCAACTGGTCACGTTCAAAGCGGTAGGAATTTGTTTATTTGCAATTGATTATTGAGCGCAAATTACAAAACAGGTTCATTATTTAGCCATTAATGATAAATACAACTTACTACTTATATTGAAGGCAACTATTGAATAAAAATTCGCCAATACATCAGTCTGTTCTTCTATTTTATCAACCGTGCAGTATTTTCCCGTAGTGCCTTGAACGCACCGCCGCTGTGACTTCTCAGCATTAGACGCACGAGGGCAGCAAACTTTCATTTTCTACCGTTTGTGTAGCACTTTTACTTCAGCTTCATGTGTAGGCTGCGATAGTTTCTATTATATACGTCAACAAAATAACAATTACATACATTGGTCTGTTGGCTTTCATTTAGGTTTATTATATTAAGTTAACACGAGGGTGAATTAATGTGGCTGTTTTGCTTGCGTGTTTTTATGAGGTGTTATTGCACCACCTGCTGCTAAACAATTGCCATTACACCAACATAAGAAACGTATATTTTATTGTAGTACAAAATAATACAAGCTAAAACACCGCCAAGACATACATGTCCTTAAGAAAATATGAATTATTCTTCATTGCATATGTGAATTCAGATTGTCATGCAAATTAACTGTATAGATATTAAAATAATAACGTAATAGTTATAGCTGGAGAATGACCACAGACATAATGAGTGACTTTTTCTCATATAAAAATAGCAATTAATAAATTCCATCCAAAAATTTAAACACTGGTCTTTATAAGGTAATACATGTTTTTCCTTCATGGATACCATGAAATGTTGGAATGTTTGGAGGTCATCCAATTAACAAAACACAAAAAACATATTTATATTTAAATAAATTAGTAAGGCCTAAATTAGATTGTTCTGATGCATGTGTGTGACGAAAACAGGTCAAATACAAAAACATGCAAATTAGCTGGTTATTTCCTCACTGGTCAGTGAATGTGATTGAAAGAGCCTGCACAGTAAGAGTGTAAACAAGAGCTGTCCCTTTGAGCGGTGTGGAAACTATTTCCTCTGTTTCTAAAGTAGAAGAATTAGAAACAAAGACACGTTTTAGGGGCTGTTTACATGGCCACAAACTTTCCCAGTTTAAATGTTTTCCTGTGAAGTTAAGGCACAGTAAGGCTTAAGCTATACAAGAGCACGTCCCTGACACATTATTTAAGATTTTTTTTATGAAAAAACATTTGTCAAACGGAAGGCTCCCCAATAGTCCTGTACATCTGCAGCGATGTGACCTCCACATTATTGACCTTTGCGTTCTGAGGCCGTCCTGTGGGACTGTAACCAGCCGAGCGGCCCATTGGGCTGAACCCTGTGGTGCGACCTGCATGAGTGAACCCAGAGGAGTGGGACACAGCGTGCCGGCGCAGGAACCTGTTTGAGGTGACCAGGTCGCCATAGCCCTGTGCGTGTGAGAAGGCATATCCAGAGCGGCGAGTGCTGGTGCGACGGATGCGTGCGCGTCGAGTCGGAGGGGGCAGTTTGGTTTTGGCTTGTCTCACTTTGAACATCACCTAAAGATTATCCACACAGTTAGGAACGTTGTATAACATACAGCATTTCAAATATATACAGTATAGTATCATATGCACCTTGTCGTTGATAGTGGGGTAAAGCTGAACCATCAGAAAGTGATGTGTGAGCACAGGCAGGACACACAGGAGCGATGTAAGGACAACGGTCAGCCAAATGTTTGGTTGGTTGAAGGAGTTCCGGGCCGTTCCTACATACACACATATGTTACTAATATTAAACAATGCTGTAAAAAGAAATCACAGAATCCAGAAGAGTTTCAGCTCAGTACAAACTCACCAATGAACGGGAATGCTGACGGTATCATGAGAAATAATCCATCACTGTACATTGTGAAAGTAACTGCAAAATACATGACCAGACTTCCCAGCACAAAAACTGTGTTTACAGCTGTCCAGTATGTCATCTCAAGTCCCAACTGTAAGCATGTCACAAACGGATCATCAGGATTAAATTGGCAAACTGCATATAGTAAAAAGGTAAACGTAAATAATATAGATAACTATGTTTACCTGAATGGTGACAGCAAACATCAGGCAGGTTTGAGTTAGAACGGCAAATGACTGGTAGTCAGCCACATCTTTTCCATCATCCCTCACTGTGTCAAAAATGGAGAGGTAAGGGATGAAGAACAGCACCAACGAGCTATAGCAGCTGTGGAGGGCACACTTGAAGAAGGCCTTTTTGCTGAAGTATAGGTTGAGCTGACCAGGAACATAGAGCTGAGGATGCTGAAAACTCCATGCGTCGTTCACATCCTAACCAGCAGGGGGAGCAGACGTACAATTATTTTCTTTGCTAAATTGCAATTGAATTACTACAATACTATCATGTCTAATATAGCATAGACTTTGTATATATGTATATACAGAGACAGAGAGAGGAAAAATTAGATCTACCTGTTCAAATAAACTCATTCCCAGCACAGGTAGTGCAGTGTAGACCAAATTGTAAAGTGTGATGAACCACTCATCATAAACAGTCTGAAAGTTAATACACAAGTATATGTAATATGACATTAAAAGGGTGAGTTTAAGTTTGACATTTTGTGTTTCTTTTTTCTGCTTATTCAGACAGCTAACCAAGCAGGCCAGCTGTTCATCGTCCCAGTCCCAGTTCACATACCTGGGCAGAGAAGCCGCAGAAGAAGGCATACCAGAAGTGCACAAAAGTGAATGTGAAGTTCTTGTAGAAGAAGTAGCGCAGAAACTTGCACATTCTCAGATACGACCAGCGTCCATGCACCAGCAGGAGGCGCTGTAGAAATCTGAACTGTGCAAAGGAGTAGTCACTGGACAGCACGGCCTGCATGCCCTCCTGACCAGAGATGCCCACACCAATATGAGCCGCTGAGGGGGAAGATACAACAATCTGCTCTCAATTATTAGCGTCAAGGTTTAATTTCACTATTGAAACTATTGTTTTATAAGTAGAATAGATCGGTTCAGAACTAAAGGCATTTTATTTCGTGATATATTTCAGCCATTCGTCATTCATCTTCACATTTCTCTGCCAGATATTATACCAGGGGGTTGATGGCTAGTAGACAGAAAGTGCAATTACCTTTGATCATGCTAATGTCATTGGCTCCATCTCCAATAGCCAGTGTAACCGCCTGTTTGTACTTCTTGACCAGCTCCACCACTTGAGCCTTTTGGAGAGGAGTGACTCTGCAACAGATGACTGCCTTACACATGCAAGCTGTCCGCAGAAACTCCTGTTCCATGTTGCGCTCCAGAGCATAGGCCTGACAAAAGAGAAAGGTGTAAGTAAAGCTTTCTAGATGAATCGAAACCATGACATAGCAGTGCAGTGAAGTTATACCAGGCTGTGTCCATTGATGACAAGTCCATATTCTCCATTAACCGCCTCGTCGGCCATCACTTTGGGTCTTTTAAAACTGGTCCTCTCTGGGAGAAATACCGAAGCGTCAACTGCATCTGGTTTGATGGAGGTTCTTGCATTTCTATTTGAGAAAAAAAAGAAACGTTAAAAGTGAATTAACTTTTGCCCATGGAGATATTATTGCTTTGCCAGGACAGCAAGGCATTCAACTTGTATATCTTGCATTTATTAAATTACAGGTGTTTTTATTGCTTAGAAAACTCATTGAAAGAAAGTTTAATGCAAAAAGTTCCCAGGTAAAGCAATAACATCTCCGTAGAGACATGTGGCATAAGGAGCAGTGCACTCTGACCTCAGTTCCAGCCTGACTTCCTCGGGGGAGTTGGCTGACACAATGAAAACGTCATTCATCTCCTCCCGCAGCAGGTTGCAAGAATATCCGATGTTTTCTGCGGTTTCTGAATGACAAGATTAGAATCAATGCTGGAAAACACTTATCCCCTCACAGATAAATGTGATCCTCGTACACGTGTTTCTTGCGATGTGCGGTTGCAGCTCAATTACAAACAAGTCACAACTGTCTGGGTCATGACTGATTATGATTTATTATGAGCTATTGAAAAGTGTTAAAAGCCACTGTAGATTCAATGAGTACTTTTGCTCCTGCTTTTCGGGGGCGAAATGAATCCCCTTTTAAATTATTGCACAATTTTGTAACTTATTGGAGCAGTAAATATAATCACTCAGCCTCTTGTGTTTACAGTAATTCCAGTTTATAACACTATACCTTGCTTATCACCAGTCAAAACCCAGACTTTGATGTCTGCTTTAGCGAGCTGTTCAATAGTGTGAGGTACTCCGTCCTGTAACTTGTCTTCAATCGCTGTTGCACCAAGAAGCTGCAGGAAAACGCCACAGAAATAAGATTGATACATTAGAATCGTAACTTGCTTTATGTTTCCCCACCATCAGGTCCTTCTCTATCTCTTCATAGAGTTGGTCCAGTTTCTCCTCCCGCTCTTCCAGGGCAGTGCTGGCCTCATGGTGGCGCTCCTGCCACTGTCTCAAGTACTCTTCATCTAAATCCTTGTAGGCCAAGGCCAGAGTGCGTAGCCCCTCCCCTGCAAACTCCTGTGGTGAAACATGGACATGAGCATAAAAGGAGGAACTCTGAACAACAAGATAAACACAAGTCCATGGAATTTCTAACTGTGTACTTTCAGTCAAAAAGAAAGTTGAAAACAAGCAAACTAAAATGGGATGACAGAATTAAATAAAGGAATTACATGTGTTTCTCAATGCATTGGATATTTCTTTACAAATGTTGCTGTGTATCTGCACTAAGGTACGAGGCATGGCTGAGATTGTTTGTTTTTAACTAAATTCTGAATAAAATTTAGTTCAGTTTGTTATGAAACAATTTTCAATTTTAGATCACAGTCAAATCAAAAGCACAAAAACACTATTATCAATGTGCTATTATACTTCTGTTCAGCACTCACATTGAGGTGCTCTGTGGTGACATCCATTAGCTTGTTGCAGGACTGATGCAGTCTCTCATAGATGATTGTGTCTGCGCCTTTACACAAAAGTGTAAGTTTCCCTTCTGGACTTCGAACTGTTGAAACACAGAATAATGTTGTTGTTTTTTTTTTTAGATCAAATTTACTGCAAAGCTCCTGCTTAAACTAAACAGTTCTGATTAATCACCTATGACAGACATTCTCTTGCGAACATTGTTGAAATCCAAGATTGCCAGAAGGTCATAAGTGCGTGGTTGTCCCATTTCCACAATGGAAACACTTTCAGGTGTACGTGAACGAAAAACAAACCCAAAGTTTCGAGCTGCGGTCACCAATGCTCCCTCGTCTGGAGACTGGGCCTGGTAGACAAGTTCTCCTGAACACATTTAGAGTTACCAGCTGAGCGTTTGTAAGGGCACTTAACCATTTAATCAAATCTAGTTCTTATTCACCTTCTGTTTTTTCCTCAGCCATGACTGTGTGACAAAGGGCCAGCAGCCTGAAGAAGGCATGGACCTCGGGATTCTCCAGCTTGACCACTTCCACTAAAGAGTGATCATGAAACTGAAAACGCGGGTCAGCGAGTGGGTTAAAGGAGAAGTCCACTGTCTCTGTGTGCTGCAAAAGGGAAGAAGAACCATGAAATCATTTAAACGCACATGACTCTTTCTGTTGTTTGCTTTTTACTGTCAACATACCTCTGTAAGTTCAAGTCTTTGACCCATATAGTCAAAAACATCACCTGCCAAAGGTGAGAAGAGAAATGAACCCTTTTGCATAACAAAGACTTAATGTTCTCCTCAAGGCACATTTCTTACCATATGTTTTGCCATTGATGGAGCACTTATTGAAGATCATGATGTTTTGGGTCAGTGTTCCTGTTTTGTCACTGAAGACATACTTGATTTGACCAAGCTCTTCATTTAGAGTGGTGGTCCGGGCCTCAGCGGGGGTGTCATTCCGTGTATAATACATCTTTCTATCCCACTCGATGTAGAAGCTGTTACCTAGTCGAATAATCTCCACGCTGTACAAAAAGGAAAAGCGTCTCGGTATAATAAGTCTGATAGGTTAACAGCATGCTTATTTGAATTACCTGACATAAAGTGAAATAGGCACTAAAGTGTTGAGAATGATGACGTAGGACCAGAACGTGAGGAACGCAGAGAAGGTCGCGCTGGTCCCTTCCTGTCGAGGCAGGAACACTGTGAACTGTGAACCATCATTCAGTTCCCAGATGCAGTTTCCAATGGCAAGCACAGTGCACATGAACGCCAGGAAGCCGAATATCTGCGTCAAACAAGAACAACATATTAATTTATGCTTTGTGAGGATAACTCTGTATCCATTCCATGCACACAAAGAACAAATTACCAATAGATTATAAAGTGCAAGGCCAACTTAGAATTTTGCCTGTGCTTACTTGAGTTGATATTTAATTGTGTAAAAATGACTTACACATAAAACTAATACATTCATTAGTCGATCAATACTTGTCCTCTTAAAAGTAGTTTTGCCACAATTCTGCATTAGTTTTGTCTCTGGACCTGCGGACAAGAACAGACCACAAATCATTATGAAAAGGTTTATAAATCAAAATTAATTGAAAGGTACAAGCTGAAACTTTTACAGTAGATGGTCCGCCACCAGGACAAGTCACAGGTCAAAAATGTACTAAATCAAATGCATGTTGGTGTTATTTAAAAAAAAAAATGTTTTATTGCTTTAAAAAATGTATTAAAACTGTGTCCTTACTGTGAACTAGGGACGTAACAACAGGCAAGTCTCACAGGAAACTATTATCACAATCACATTATTCACAGTACGATATATTTATTACCATATTGTAGAGAGCTGTTATGTTATGATACTTTTTAAAATTCCTTGAGAAGACTTTGATGTGAATAATTTCTGTCTTATTACACAGTGTGATAGGAATTTGATTAAAAATTGTAATTTCTTCATGTCTGCACTGAAATGGAGCATATGGTCATGGGCTACATAATCCTGTTATTGTTGTTGCTTCTGTGGCAACAAAACAATGCATTTAAACAAAGAAGCTTATTCTTTGCTACATTGTGACAGCTGTAGGAGCTAACATGTACCTCCTCTCCAAGCCACGAGGTGACCCTGTGGGCTTTATTGTTCGACAGGAAAAGGGTTGCACAGGTGCTGCTAGATTGAAAGGTACACTGTTTCTTATTGTGCCTAAAATACCTCTTTGTGGATTTGTGTTAATAATTTAATATGGATTACTGATTAAAAGGGCCAATATAGAAGCATTACCACAATACTTTGGACTGGCCTTGGGAGACACGATTTGGGGAAACCCTTAAAAGGCAAGTTTCGCGGACCGTCTTCGCCTCTGCAACAGCCCATGATCTTATTGTGACACTTTTGGCAATACAATATCACATTATTTCGGTTATTGTTACATCTCTACGGTGAACAGGGTGCATCGCCACAAAATTGACTTGACTCGAACCTGGAGGAGTCGCTTCTCTCTTGTTTCCATGGAAATGTTGTTCATTTAGATCTATTAATGTGCACGGAGAATGTTTTTTCAACTTTAAATTTCCATCGTGCTGGTGACGTTCCACCTCACTGTCGCTTTAAGTAAATGCAATAGACGCCATACTGTGGAGCATTGCAGGCAGCCCAATAATAATAATTGTATTTAGAAGCTAACACACCTCCAAACAGCACTAATCCAAAGCACCAGCCCGTGTTCCTTAAGGTGCATCCTCGCAGTAAAATCTTCTCATTGTCAAGTGAATATTTCTGACCAGCAAATGTTAGTGTTCCTGTGAAACGGTCCAGGCGGTTGTTCGGGGGTTCACATCGGACTTCACCTAATGCAAAAATGAATCATTAATAGAGTAATGGCGGGTAGTTGAGCGCGTGTGTTTTTGTGTGTACCATTGAAGTCTGCCAGTTTTTCAATGTTATCTCCAAGGTCCCCGGTCACAGGGAGGGCCTGCTTGACTTTCAAGTTAGTTTCCCTGAAAGAGGGACAAGGGCGTGACAAAATATTGTAATAAAACAGGTACGACAATCTTGGTGGAGACATAGGTTTACCCGTCCAATTCAGCTGTTTCAATGTACACCAAGTTGAGTGGTTCACTGCTGGAGAGTAATAAAAGATCAGCCTGAAGAAAGAGACAATACATTTAAAGCCATGATTGAAATTCTTCCAAAAACAGATGGTCAAAGCTCTGGAGCCATTACGTACAGTGACAAATTGGTTGTTTTCTAACATGATGATGTCTCCCACCTGCACGTTCATCCATTTTTCACTTTGTAGTCTGAAGAAGCAGAAGAAGCAGGAATTTTTATGAATTTTGTTCAACAGTTTTGGAGCCTGCTTGGCCTTGTTATTCTTGCGCCGTCAAATGCCTGGAAAGAACCTGCCATAATCCTAAAGGCTGTTAATAAGTGATGAAGTCAAGGTCATGAAACTATTAGACCTTTTCAAATGTGCTCAGATCATTTGTCAGCTCAGAGGACGTAAATGTTTTAATGAAATTACATTTTCCAATTTATTATACAATAATAATAATTGCCTATGTATTGAACTGTCACATGCACAATACTTCACTGTTCTTTTAAGTCTAAACAGAAGGCTGTTGTTCAAAGATATTCTCTATGTTTAAATACAATCACACATTATGTTGGCAGCAAACTCACTTTCTGTTTATGAGGACTTGAACTTTGCGGTTGTTGACTTGATTGTCACTCCTATGTCGATTCTGGGAACACACAACGTTAGTGATTTGTAACGCGACCACAAATTTAGTCATTTGTCATTACAAGAACATAGAGTTTCTGAAAATTGGCAAATGTTTTTTCCCAACAACTAATAAATTGCAACATTTCAACGGTCTGTGATTTGTAATTGCGCCATTTCCTCAGGGCTGTTTTGTAAGACACGTTCGTTCAGTTGCTGTGAACCTGCTTGGATCCCGGAACTAAATGACCTGTGCAAAGGAACAGATGGGAAGCAGCATGCACCACTGATCGCCAGACGCCAAAACAAAAGGTCTCTTGTTTGGGGTAATGTTTAACCAATGACATCAGTGTTTGTCCTTGTTTTGGCATGAATCATTAAAGAGGAAATGAGAGGAAGAATATTTTAGTTCAAACTCTCATCAACAACAAAAGTTAGAAATTACCAGATCTAACTGATAATAAAACATTTCTAAACTGAAAACATTACGATGACAATGATTTTTACCTCGGCCGCTGATGTGTAATTTGAATCTTTAATTTAAACAGGGTGAAATTCCTCTTTGTACCATCTATAAAATGGTTCATACTTACAATGTCATCAGTGGCATCTTTAGCAGCAGTGACTGTCAGCACCAGGACTAAAGGCACTACAGTGGTAAACCAGGACAGAGAGGAGATGGAAGGAATCACCTAGAAACAAACAAATCATCGTTCAAGTTCTTTGTATGAATTATGATTAAACATGTAATTTGTTCATGTCATGCATTTTTTACTTCAGTCAATTTTCTATACTTATATTATCCAAATAACAAGACATTTTATTCAAATTGATTCTTATTTGTTTACCTTTACCTTGGTTTAACTTGTTGTCTACTTGTCTAAATTGAGAAGTTATTCCCGTACAGGGGTCTTATTTATAAAAAATAACGTAGAATTCTAACTAAGAATGTAAAAGTGTAAAAGTGTAAAAGTGTATGCACAGATGAAACACAAACAGCTTTGTTCTTGTCTGAGTTTAGAATGTTTTTTTTTACAGCACCCACAGGCAGGGTTCAAACGTCTTAGTCCGGACCATGTATTTCCACAATTTAAAAAAAAAAGTAAACCACAAACTTAACGCAAAAAGTAGTGTTCGTAACATTTTTCTACGTACGCTTTAAATGCTTTATTAAAAAACGTTCCCGTGATCTGTGGAGCCCATTCACAGTAAGAATGCAAGCTTAATGCCGTTTGAAGTATTGTCTCTATAATGTATTACTGTATCAAAATATTTGTTTCTTTTGGATCAATACAGTTTGTCGATGACTTTAAATAAAATAACCAACGATTAGTAGCCAAATGTTGTGCAACGTTTTTTGCAAGAGTAACATTGAGTTTCCTGTGGGGGGGTAAACACTTCCTTAATCACACCACACTTGATTCGTCTATATCCTGTTTGGTTAACAAGCTGCTTCTTTTCAGTTTCAGTGAGCCTTCCCACTGAAAGAACCGCAATTTATCTCTTTTTCTAACCCCACCTCCTCAACCAGGATGAAACAGTGCAAGTACAAAATGTGCAACAGCCCAAGAGAACGGCTGATGCCCTCCCACCTGAAGCACGAGAAGAAACAGGAAATACGCATTGGCAATCCTTTGAAACTGCTCGAAGAGGTTGAGCGGTAGAAAAGTGAAGAAGTTGTATTTTGAGGTCTTGATGGCGTTTGTCTGAAACAGAAGCAAAATAACAACAAATGACACAGTTTTAAATAAATGATAAGGCATTGCATTTTAATGAGCGTGAGTGCATTTTAAGGCAAATAGAGGTGAGCAACATATATATACATGGTTGAGTACTTTTCATACGGTAATACAAATACAATCAGAGGGTGACAAAAGCTCTGACCTTCGCAGTATAATGTTTCAACAAATCTATTCATTAAGATTTGTGTCATAAAACTTCAAATTATCATTGTATCAGTGGTTTAATTTGTGTCAATATTGCCTATTCTCTGTGAATAATGAAGGTAAAGCCTTAGAGGTTTTACACAAAGCATGTATGGTGTACCTCAAACATTACTTTTCATGGCAGAACTATGTAACTATGTAATGGGAGTAGTTTCCCCAGCACCAGGTGGACTTTATCAGCCCCAACACACAGAGACACACACAGAGACTCACACAGAGACTCACACAGAGACTCACACAGGGCTTTATCAGGGGCTCTGGACACTAGCTCCACACACACACACACACACACCCACTGTGTGTGTGTGTGTGTGTGTATATATGTCGTATGGGTATAAACAGACACAGGAAATAAGTGTATACACATCAGATGAGAGGAAATAACATTATTCTCCTTCCAAGATAAATCATATAAACATTAAAAAAGTGGATCGTGACTTTGTACCACTGCAAACACTTTTTAAGACAGTGAAAGACAGGTACAGTGAGATGAAGGGTTATTATTTGAGTAGTCACAGAAGGACGGAGCTTGAACCAAAATAATTTCTTCCCAGGAAACACTCAGGGCAAGTGCAGCTACTGGTCACATTTGTACAGCCCAACACATCCGCTGGACTTCCTGGTCAACTACGGAGGGCGACAGGACACGTGTGACGCTGCCGAGTGGAGAGGGAGCAGAAAGCCAGCGTGAAGAGGACTACTACAATACTTACAGCGTACTTGAAGGACAGGTTGTACTCTCTGTCATTGGCTCGGAGTTTTCTCTCCAGCTCTGCGGATTAGGATGAATCAAAGGTCAATGAATACAAAACAAAACAACACTATTCTTGACTAATTACCGTATTTTCCGGAAAATAAGTCACATGTTTTTCCATAGTTTTGGCCGGGGTGCGACTTATACTTATAGTTATATACTTATACTTATAGTCCGGAGCGACTTATATGTGATATTATTTGTTATTTTCACATTTGCAGGCGCATTTCATACTCCAGTGCAACTTATATATGTTTTTTTCTTATCTATTATGTATTTTTTGGCCGGTGCGACTTATAGTACGGAAAATACGGTAGAATAAATGGTGACAATTTCAGATTCCTTGTAACTACTATTTAGCCTGTGTTTCGATAGAAAACTGAAATTGTCGTTGCATGTGCTCAAATGTTTGATCGACTATAAAATGAGCAGAAAGGAACAGATATCGATCAATCCAATAAAAACAGTACGAGTATGTTACCTCTTTCTTTCTTGGTTAAACAGTCCAGGCCAAAGAACGTCATCTTCTCCCCCTCGTCCTGCTAACTGTCCATCATATTATAACCTAAAAAAGTAAAATATCATCCCTTTCATTGTTTATACTCAGAACAACACAATAGGAGACACAGACATACAGCAGACAAACAATATATAAATAGTAATTGTCCAACAAATGTGTCAATTTTAACATTTTGTCCGAACGTGCTCCGCTCCAATTTTCTATTTTCAATTATAATGTGGGTCCAGTCTTTGATTTTTGGTTGAGTTTGTTTCGTTTGCAACATTGTAAGCCAAAGTAAACTGTTGTATTGTCGACAACAGATCTTCTAATGCGTAAGGTGACTAAAACTATTTGTGCTTGCAGTTCACAGGTCAGGGTATGGGAATCATGCTGAGCAGAGCGCTCCAGGGAATGTAATTAAGTCCCAGATTGCCGCTGTTGACAACTTTGACCATTTAAGTTGTGGAGAGGTGTCTAGTTACTCCAGCGTTTCTCTACAATTACACCATTCTTCTGCCCTTTTAAAGATCTTCCAGTTTGAGCTCAATGACTCAGATTGAAGCCACTTTTACTGTTTTAGACAATATGTTTTGAGGTGCATTAAATGACTCTTCAAACAGGAAATCCCATCTATATGGATCCGCCCCACTGTGAAGTCAGACTCCAGGCTATAAATATCTGCCACATGTTTGTAATAAAGAATGTTTGTGCTGTTGTGTCTGACATACACACACGTGGATGCTTCTGTATGTTCACTTCAAACCTTTAAAAGTTCAAACTTTTGTGACTGACCAGGGAATTCAAACGTGCATTTCAAACAGACTGCCTATTCATTACGTATTACATAGAAATACGGACTGCATGGAAAAAGTGACTTTTACCCACGCAACAGTCTTTGAAATCTTTTAAATGCCATGCAGGCTCTCAGGCGGTAGTATTCAGAAAGTGTTTGGGTATAAGGATAGGTACTAAACATATTCTTAAAGAACTACAGAAGTATAAAGCTTTAAATGTATGTAAATGTTATGTTTTCACATAATAATAATGTCAGATACGATGCCCTTTTAACAAGATTATAAAATAAGTGGCATTTTATACAACATATACAGCTATTTTCATAATCATTAAATGTAGAGAGGATTTTCTTTGATGTGTTGTTTGGATTGCCAAAGGCCTGTGAATATGAAACTTTTATGTAAATTACGGAGCTTGTGGACATTTGATAGAATATACTTTTTTTACTTACTATTTTACATTTCCCTTGTGATTTTTATGTCATTATTGCTCCTTACACCTCTTCCCATATCTTCTACCCCTCAAATGGACCACAGTTCCTCTTACGTGGCCACAAACAGAATTAAAGCTATGTGGAGCAAAGTAAAGTGTGTAACAGTATATCCAGTGTCAGAGACACCTGTGGCTGGCTGCATGTCAGAGGTCACATAAGTGAATGGGTGTCTTGTCTTATCATTGATCTCTTGTTTCCCATTTAACAGTGCTCTATTTACAAAGTACCGATTATCAAAGCAAGCATTACAATGCGTTTAAAGATTATAATCTGAATCGACTTTGCTCACTGGACAAATGCAGGACATACGTTTCATACACCTTCCTTCCAAGTATTTGTCCAGGTTCTTTCAAGCGAGGCTTGTCTTATCAAACTACTGGATAAAAATAGTTTCATCACACCCTGTGGCGTAGACAGGGGCGAGTGAAGTTTCCTATCAGTGATTCTGTTTCAATGAACAACACAGAGTTTAGTATCAGGTTTTAAATATGTGTCATTAAACCTATGATAAACATACATTTCAGAATGGTTTGTGTTTTGTCAGGCTCAAAAGCAGCCTCTCATTTGCTCATTCAACAATTCCAGGAAGGAGCAGCGATAGCAGGTTCTTTCTAAACGCTCCGAAAAGCAACTCAAATCTGAGTCACTTTCAAGCCATTAAAACAGCTAGAGAAGGAGGAAATGACAGCACACAGTTTGAAATGTCCCCCCACAAATGCCAGGCCTAAGTGCTATTTATCTTATCTAAGGTATTTCTCAAAATCTCAAATCTAATGCAGTACCATTACTCTAGATATAATAATGAGATGGAGATTATTTTTTATCAAGGCTTTGCACCGGATCAACACATTAGTGTATTTTCCCAGGCGTTTTGGATCAAGCGGTGGTCACATTCAACCACCTGTAGGTTTGTGGTGCAACGTTTGAGCAATTAAACTGAACTGTTAAACTGAAAGTAACACAAGTGTTTTAATATACATGTTTTAAATAATGACAATAATAATGCAAGCGCGTTAAGGTAATGTAATGGATTGATTGGTGTTTACTCAAATGCTAATCAGTGTTATTATTGCTCCAATCAATTACAAAAAATGGTGATAAAGCTATCCTGTTCTGAATCGCCTCTAATCAACAGCTTTTTAAAGTTGAATCACAAAACATTACTAATGAATGAGGAAGAGAGAATTCCTCTTCGTTATGACAATACAGAAATAATTGTTTCATATAATCACACTTTAAGCGTCTGCATTAAATCTCTGCAAACGATTCATCCTTGCATTTCAGACCTTCTGAAAGGTCTATCTCTGCATTTGACCTTTTGTGATAACAGAGGCTGATTAGGAAAATTAGCCATTTATGACATGCTGCAACAATATAATGAATTATTTTTTGCCTCAGTTCTGCTTGAAAAAGCACAGACAAATGGCCTTTCAATTATTCACCTGACCTCTCGGACAACAAAGCTACTCTTATCGTGTTACTGATAAAGATCTGACACTTTTATTGACCTTTACATTATTATTGCCCCTATAATGTCCAAGATGCTCAGCTTTAAATGTCTACATAAATGGACAATACAATGCTTAAATACTTAAATAAACAGGAAACACAACAGTCTTAGTATCCCTGCAGTCACTTTATTCATAAGCTAAGTTTGTGTAGCAAGTGTGCAAAACTATCACTCTTGATGTGTACGTCCAAACCCCAAACAGGATACTACAGGATGATGATTATGACCTGACAGACTATTTAATCATGGTTCGATTAATATTTATTTAGTTTAGGCAAACCAGTGCTCCGGAAGTCCTGTATTTAATTATGAAGGAACATTGTGTTAGACATGGCCATATGTGAATTATTTAATCAATGATTATTGATTGGGACATAGCAATGACGCAATGTATTTATAAGAAATAGCTTATGCAATTGGAATATTCCTCAATAAAACAACAAACTTCATACCAGTTTCCTTGTGAGTTTAGGCCATCAAAATGTAAGATGCACTTCCATTCACCTCTGAATGTCATCGGATGTGGACTCTTTTCTGGTCTGGAAGGTAAATCATTCAGAACATCACACATGTTACTGAATGATGCTAAATGGCAGAAATGACAAAAATATCAATATGAAACACCAAAGCCCCATTTTAATGAATAGGCTACAACAAAATCACACCAAAATAGGGCAGATTTATTATATTTCTTTGAGAATAAAAGAAACGTTTAGCACATACAACGAATACAATTTTAGCCTACACTCTTATTAACAGACCAAACTCAAGTGATTTACTTTGCATGTTGTAACAAAGTAATAGACTATACAATCTAACTGAAAACTATGTCATTCCACATGTGGTAACTCTGTAGGCTCCTTCTACTGTACAGCCACACAGAGGACACACTAAACCTGTCCAACATTCTTCTCACGTGTCACAATGAAGCACTTCTACATCAAACACTGTTACGTTTGTCTCAAGTCCTTAAAATCCAAACCTAATCGATTAAAGGTAAAAAGAATGAAAAAAAACAGGAAAAAGAAAAAAACATAGGCTACAGAGAGGGACAAACTCCAGACACAAATAGGTGAGGCTCACAATTTACATTCCAAAGTGTGTTTTCCGTCCATAAACAGCACATGGAGTTGAGTAAATAACGTACTTCAGCCGACTAGTTGCAGCTTCCTTTCCCCCTAGATCTCTCCATCTGGTTATCTTCCACATCTCTCACACCCTCCACATCTCCTGTTCCGCGAGGGTCGCTCACACTGGGCGCGTCTTACCCGTGCGTCCTCACTTTGTGTCCCGCGTCGTCCCCGTCCAAGATCAACAAAAGAAGACTCCAATTCAAATGTTCAAGTGAAGCAGAGAAGAAGGCTGTGTTTTCCTCTTACTTCTACAAAAGCCCCCACTCCACTGCCTCCCCTCCTCTTTATGTGGTAGAACCCTCCCTCCAGGCCCCTCCAGGCCCCTCCAGGCCCCTCCAGGCCCCGCGGTCACTGGTGCGTCCGCTTTGGCCCTCGGAGCGGGTTTCATGCCCATGTCCAGTATCATGTAAAGAGAGATCATGTTGGTTTGAAACAATGGCATAAGAACAAAAGACGCTCACTTTGGCCTGGCTGTCTAAATCACAAGAGCTTTAGGAGTTTCAAAACTTTGTGGCTCAAACTTTAAGTCTATAGCTCTCTCTACTGGAAGCTGAGAAAAGTGCACAACAACAATAGTGAGGAAAGGACGCGTTATTTATTTATGCAGCAATTTATTTATTGATCAGCCTTTTGACACTTTTTGTACCGTTATAGGCAAATACAGTAAGTACAGTTGCCCATGACGCAGAGCTTAGACTATATAATATAATATACACTACACGTCAACATTACAGTTTTACTAGTGGAAAATCCCTTAAAGGGTGGATTGGTGGAAAGTTACCTATTAAAAACATTCAGATGATTCATGAACAATCGAGTTCAGAAAGGCAGATTTGTCCGATCTGTGTGGAAAGAGGGTCAATGAGACAGGGCAGACCTAAATCAAACCTACAGGGCTACATGAAAGTAACACTGCATGAAAATGAGCTTAGGCTGGAGACTTCTTTAATTAGAGGAATGTGCTTACACAATGTCCTTTTTTTGAAACGAATAAAAACATGTCTGACAACTCTGCCTTGTTCAGAAAAAAGATCTGATGAGAAATGTAACCAACAGGCCTATAGCCTTAAACACCATCTTTTAAACACACTGGTTCTGTTTGTAAACCAAAGCTGCAGTATTCGCGTTTTTAGAAGAACATTTGTAGAAAGTTCCACTCAGACTATAATATGAAGCTCAAGGTCACATCAGGGCAGCGGGAGGAGCAGGGACATTTTGAGGATGAAGATTTTCTGGACTACGTAGGCCACCTTTGGGCTAAGCAGACTAAGTTAGGCCAACCAAAATACATATGGGAGGAGGTCGATGCGGAAAGTCTTGTCCACACTGAAGGCTTAGGTCATGGGCATAGGTGCAGCAGCAGCAGCCGAGGACTGGGCTGGACCCTGGAGCCTGTGGGCTGGACACTGGAGCCTGTGGGCTGGAGGCTGGGCTGGAGCCTGTGGGCTGGACCCTGGAGGCTGTGGGCTGGACCCTGGAGCCTGTGGGCTGGACCCTGGAGCCTGTGGGCTGGACACTGGAGCCTGTGGGCTGGACACTGGAGCCTGTGGGCTGGAGGCTGGGCTGGAGCCTGTGGGCTGGACCCTGGAGGCTGTGGGCTGGACCCTGGAGCCTGTGGGCTGGACCCTGGAGCCTGTGGGCTGGACACTGGAGCCTGTGGGCTGGAGGCTGGGCTGGAGCCTGTGGGCTGGACCCTGGAGGCTGTGGGCTGGAGGCTGGGCTGGAGCCTGTGGGCTGGACCCTGGAGGCTGTGGGCTGGAGGCTGGGCTGGAGCCTGTGGGCTGGGGCCCGTGGGCTGGAGGCGGGACAGAGGGGCAGAGGGGTGCAGAAGGCGTCAGATGTCAGTGAGACCGGGACGGCCCATGAGAGAATCGAGGGAAGAACAGTGATCTGCTGAAACAAGCAAAGTGAATGAGCTGCGAGGCACAGCGCTGAGTCTGACCGCGGGGGAAGACTTCACAACAAAGACAAGATCTTCAGCAACCTCACGTAAGTTGTACATTTTCTAGATTTGAGCAAACAACGCGCGCCATGTTGGTGAAAGATGCGTTGTTTTTCACTTGCCACCAAACGATGAAGTAGCCTAAACTTTAGTTTCTGAAATGACAGTTCACTATCCAATAGCCATCTGGACTGGAGATTGAGTTCTACGGGATTTTGGAGATAGTGAGAATGAAAACTTGGACATGTGTTCTTTTAAAAATAAACAGCATAGGCCTAAAATTAACTATAAAATAGCATAATTTCGAAAATGGTGCCACTAAAAGTAACTTTTGCCGTAACCTTAAGTTAAGACTAAAGTAGAGCAGATGCCAACATGCCGCATTGTGACTTTGAATGAACTGTTCATTGAATGTTAGAGGGAAAAACATAAAGTCTGTGTTTGGCGTTTATTTGTTGTGTCACATCATATGCATTAAAAAGCTTTGTCTTCCATCTGAGCCACACATGAGGTTAAACTGAGTCACTACATCACGCACCAAACAAATCCAGCTTAAAACAAACTAAATGTAATAACAATGTAGCCAAGTAGTTACTAAAATCTATTTATCTACAAGAACTGCAACATTGGTTGATTCTGATTAATTTTCTTCTGTATCTTATTTCCCCCTTGTTTTATAAAAAAAAGGACACAAAGAAAGACACAAAGAGAGAAAACAACAGAACAAATAGAGAAGAAGAAAGATTTGGCACATGTCTCGTGGCATATCTGACCCATCCACACCATCACTTTGCAAAAACACAAGTTTTATGTGAAGTAAAGGGAAACATCATAAGAGCAGGAATTTGAGTTGTGACGTTTATGTGCAAATGAAGGACACTCAGAGAGAGGCAGGAGGAGGGTCAGGCTTTGTGTCAGTGAAATGTGGGGGCCACTGAGGGTCCTTGAGGGGCCTCCTCTTCTGAGTCAGGGCTGTCGAACCTTTGGTCAGTGTGCAGGGGTCTTTGGGAATGAAGAGGTGCATTCTGGGACGGCAGCGGCATGTCTTTGAGGGGCCAGTGTTGGTACATCTTTGTGGGGTCTTTGTGGGCGGAGCTGCACTAAATGACACATTCCTGTGTCTGACACATGGGGCGACAATAGAGACAAAAGAGCTCAATATTTTTGCAATCCATCCAAAGGTTCTTCTAAACCGACAAAACATCACTTAACCCTCAAGTTTGTTTTTCATATCCTTCTCTGCAGCTTTTTTTATTATTATGATTGACTTGATATCCAAGTTTTGCTTTTCTCCAAAACAAAATCCAAACGTTTTGCTTATATCCCACCTCTAATGGCACATTAGAAGTCAATCTTGTTATAACACACTTCTCTCTTGGGTTGTTATAACATACTTCTCGCTTGTGTTGTTATAACACACTTCTCTCTTGTGTTGTTATAACACACTTCTCTCTTGTGTTGTTATAACACACTTCTCTCTTGGGTTGTAATAACACACTTCTCTCTTGGCTTGTTATAACACACTTCTCTCTTGGCTTGTTATAACACACTTCTCTCTTGGCTTGTTATAACACACTTCTCTCTTGGCTTGTTATAACACACTTCTCTCTTGGCTTGTTATAACACACTTCTCTCTTGGGTTTTTATAACACACTTCTCTCTTGGCTTGTTATAACACACTTCTCTCTTGGCTTGTTATAACACACTTCTCTCTTGGCTTGTTATAACACACTTCTCTCTTGGGTTGTTATAACACACTTCTCTCTTGGGTTGTTATAACACACTTCTCTCTTGGCTTGTTATAACACACTTCTCTCTTGGGGTTGTTATAACACACTTCTCTCTTGGCTTGTTATAACACACTTCTCTCTTGGGGTTTTTATAACACACTTCTCTCTTGTGTTGTTATAACACACTTCTCTCTTGGCTTATTATAACACACTTCTCTCTTGGGGTTTTTATAACACACTTCTCTCTTGTGTTGTTATAACACACTTCTCTCTTGGCTTATTATAACACACTTCTCTCTTGGGTTTTTATAACACACTTCTCTCTTGGCTTATTATAACACACTTCTCTCTTGGGGTTTTTATAACACACTTCTCTCTTGTGTTGTTATAACACACTTCTCTCTTGGCTTATTATAACACACTTCTCTCTTGGCTTATTATAACACACTTCTCTCTTGGCTTATTATAACACACTTCTCTCTTGGGTTTTTATAACACACTTCTCTCTTGGCTTATTATAACACACTTCTCTCTTGGGTTTTTATAACACACTTCTCTCTTGGGTGACTGACTGCAGCCTGGCACCTGTCTGTTTACGGCTTTGTATTTGTCTTTGTGTCTATGCATGTGTTGTTTCAGAGGCTGATTGCTTTTCAGCGTTGAACTCATTATGGCATGCTTTCTGCCAGCTTTTGCAGTTAGAAATGCTGCCCGGCCGTGGCACTGACCAACACAGCACAGGAGAGCTGGAGAAACTCCAGGCAAGAAACCTTTATGTGCTAACTCATTATAGGGCAGACTAAAGAAATTGGTTGACTACAGTGTGGAGCTGGTGAAAGCTCTCAAACCTATGAAGTATCTCTATGATCAAATATCTGCCCCAAACTGCACTTACAAGATCACAAACTCCCAACCAAAGAATCGACTAAAGACAAACAGCTCTAATTTACTAGTGAAAGTACAATAAACATGGATGCCTATACACACAAACCTACACCATTTTCAAATGGGTAAAGTCTATTTTCTTGGACCAGCTGCATCATTCATCAGGTTAGAGACGCGACCTGTCACTAGACCATGTCCCATTTCCTCCTTTGAAAAGGTCTGCGAACTAACCCACATGGCAATGCTTAGTTTGGAAAAAGACTGCTGCTTCATAGTGCAAGACCTTGTTGTTCTTTGGTGGAGTTAACTTAACATCATTTTCTCTAGAACAACTTCACTGCCTCATGTCATGTTTGAAAACGCTCTCTTCTTTACATGCTGCTACACGGCTGTGCTTCTGCGCTCCACCTGTGATTCGACAGACATGATTGGAGCTGCTCAAATTCCAACTTGGTCTCGCTCAAGGCTAAAAGGTTTATCTGTTTATACTGAGTTTGTATTAACAAGAGCAGATGAGATGTGGAAAAGACAAGGCTGCAAGACTCACTATCGCTCCATGTTATGACTACAATGATGTCCTCGGATCACCTTCATTCTCTTCATACTTAAGATTCACTGTTTACGAACTGAAAGGATAAGGAGAACCTAAACGACTGTAGCCTATTTTAGCATAAAGGCTACTAAGTAATATGACACAAGCAGCTACAAAAAACATATCATTAATTTATTCATTAATTCATTTATTTATACAGGAAAATATATACAATGTATTTTAGTTTATTTAAGTTTTTTGGGATTTGTAGTGAGCTCAACCTAAAACAAATTTACAGTTAAAAAATACATTTTGGTTGTCAAGTTCCTCAAGGCTGCGTGTGTTATTTAATGAATTTGATGAATGAGGGATGGGTTCAGTCCTGCCTTGTTCTGACTGATATGTGAAGAAATGCAGTTGTTTTGATGGAATCAGAGTAAATGTTCTTACCACAGATACATGATTTATTGTCAGAATTTTCGTTAGTCATGTTGTCACATGGTCATATATTAATTTGTATGACTAAGTTTTGTTGGATAGCACTTGTGGTAGATATTTATCATAGTTTGACTTCTGTGATGGTGCATTTTGTGTCGAAAATGTTTTTAAATAAAAGTTTTAAATGACAAGAATTAGTCTTGAGTTGTAAAATGGAATCCCTCTGTGACACAACTTTCTGACAGTTGAAATGATCATTTAACAAAACAAAGGTGTTATATAGATTTATTGTCTGTCAAATCATAACTATTGTTTAATCTATATGGATTCTTGTTTTCAGTATGGTTGCTAGGTAACAGTTGTGGGCTGACCTCTATCTATGCCACATCTGCTGCTCATAGCCAACCAGGAAGTAACATCATAAACTTGACTTAAAGGTCAAACTAGGGACAAATAGAAAAAATGGTTTAATAAAATCTGAAACTTAATTTTGTGCTTATTAATTTTTAGTGAAATGTGTTGTCTAACCTTTCATATAGCCTTTAATGTTAGTCTTAATCTTACATTGGTCTTATTTTGTGTTTTTCCAGTTGCTTTACAATTGTTTGCATCATTTATTCACTCACCACTCTCTGTGGCAGCTCCTCCTCCAACCACCACCGAACAAATACTCACGTTAGAAGAACTTTCATTTCATACAGAAACTAATGTGCTTCATGTTACTGTGATTGAGTAGATGTTTGTGGGTAATTCTAAGTTTTAGAGTAGATTTTTAAATACGTGGCTTCTCGTAATTGAGTTTAATTCTAGTCATGTAAAATGAGTTAAGCTCTAATCTTCCCATTCAGACTTATCTTAAACCCACAAGCATTCTTCATGCAAACTTTATTCTTTTACTTAAGTACAGTGTATGTATAATACCTTTAGTAATTGTTTGAATGAGAAAATCTTCTTTGTGTGTACATTTAATTAATTTAACAGATTCAAATGTATTTTCTATTTATCTTTGTACCCTTATTCATTTATTTTGAGCTAATGTATTATATGTATCAATATTCCTTACTATAATATATTTTAAATGAGACATTACAGTACATTAAATCTAAAAATATAACAATCTTGTAATTTAATCTTTCCGTTTAGAATATTAAACCTAACCCTAACACACTAAAATTAAATAAAAATGTATTCTTTTTAGTATTTTTCATGCATGCTTCCTATTTTATGTGTTGGCAGCACTACTACCTTGTAATTGAGTAACTTTAACTGTACATTTACTTGAATACATATGTTCAGTATCTTTCCACCACTGATACTTGCCTTTGACTTTGCTGCAAAATTATACTCACAAACTACATATATAAAATCCATGCTGATAAAGTGCCCTTATAAAAGTGTGAAAGTCTATAGAACAAAGTGATTTTTCTCTGCTCTTAAAGTCATGTCAGTGATATGTGTCAGTCGATGCTCCAGCACCCACTGTCAGTACTCATTTGCACTCATGACCTGAGCACCTTGGCATGCCATTGAAGCCTTTCTCATATCATGGACAAATTACTATGCAATTCTCCTCACTAACGGCCAACTGACCCACATATGCCTCCTGCGTTGTGCTTTGTCGGCACCTGGGCCCACACTGAGGGGCTCTGCTTCATTAGCCAGGGCTTTACAGGTTCACAGGCAAACACACAGCCTCTCAATCTGACCGCTGGCTTCCACATTGCATTTTTGTTGTTTCATGAAAAAGGGATTGTCTCTTAGCAGCAAGGAGAGTGAATTAGGAGTTGGAAAGCTCTGTTTAAGTTGGCTCTGAGCCCCTGGGACAAGAATATAATCCTTTGTGGTATAAGGACTTCACTTAATACAGCAGAGTGGTGTGGGAACAAGCAGGTCCATGTTAGATGTAGATCAAGTTTACAAGTGTGTGGCTTTCATCGTCATGAATCTAAGATCTCCAGTTCAGCTTGGAACAGACAATCATGCATCAGTGCTGTGCAGGTTCTAGTAATTATCCAGAGCAATAATACTGAGAATACTTTTACTGACAGTATTTGTTCGAATGAGAAAATATTTTTTTTAAATTTAATTTGTTTTTACATGAGAATATTTTATCAGGGAAACTCAAACACAGGTTAAAGAAGTATTTTAGTTAAATATCTGGACACTTATTCATGTATTTTGAGCAAATATATTGTATTTACTATCACTATTCCTTACTATGTGACACATTTTAATTTAGATATTACTGTACATTCAAAATAAATCTGAAACTGAAACAATCTTTCAGTTAAGAGCATTAAGTGCTGCACTTTTGTGGATAAATTCATAGTCTGTTCACTTTTGTGTGTTTACATTTTTATCAATATCGGCCACACTGGTTTGTGTTCAAACCCCCCTCTGCCTGACACAAGCATGACCCTGCCCCGACCGGGATGGTACATTTCTTTCCCAGAAGCCTACCAAGTAGAAAGAAAGCACTTTCAGAACTAGTGACCTTTATATCTGGTGTCACTAAAAGTCTTTACAGTTGCCATTTACTTTACACAAGAGTTGTTGTGATAAAGAACTCAGCGGACACGAGAACTTCCTAGTTGCTTCCTGTTTATTTATGTGATTTCCTTTTGGGCACAATGTGCATAGTAATAGTAATAGTAAAAGTATATCCGACTTAAAATAAATGTGTGCTTCTTCTTATCAAATATCACATAATTTATATTGTAGAAAAATAGAAGGTATTGACCTACATCACTTCATCATGACAGGAGCACCATAATGGAATTCAAAATGTATGTCTCACTGGCATAATATCTGAATGAGTTCAATGCACCCCTTCATTTTGCCCTTTAGCTTTGCTGCTCATGCAAGTAATTACAGTATTTACTATAGATTGCAGAGGTTTGGTGTAACCTCTAATTGTGATGCCAGTGTAGGATGAGAATACAACAAATACCAGCCCAGTGACAGCATTCTGGTCACGGAAATGGTGGGATTAGAACAGCCGTTTCACAATCTCAAGTCAATACAAGCTGGAATCTTTTGACATAAAACTGAGACAAAATCAAAGCAAAACAAGTTGAAAACACGCTGTGAAGATATGAAGAGTTTAACTGACCACATCAGTCATACACGGTGGTTTCAAATCTCGGTGTGCCTGCTCTACCTGCTCTTTAGATACAGTCGTGGTTCCAATTTAGTCATTATCACCACATGTTTTGAAGTCAGACAATCTGACACACAAATCAGCCACAGTTTAAATTCCCTAGATTATATCAAACACTGAGCTCTGTTCTATTTCTGCTTGGCAAGTTAGTTGTATTTAAAGGTGATGTATAATGGATAATATCGTATTTGCTGTTTTGGAAATAAGGGAAATTACAAAATAGCGTGTACACCGACTATACAATAACAAGTAAACTTTCAGAGCAATCTTCTACACAAGGGGATAAAGGGATTTTTTTGTATTTTCACTTTTTGTTGGTTACTTGAATATGATTGTTTATTACAGGAGAAGCACATTTTAGCACATTTCAGATGGATTGGCAAAATATTGTCTGAATGACATCATTGGGGAAATCTGATGTTCTGGTATTCCTTTTTTGTCAAGATCACCCACCAATATAAGTGACAAATTAAAGATAAAGGTAATAACACATAATGGACTAAACTGTCTTTCCTCTTGTGGGATTCAATTTGACTGTTATTCAATTCTGCTACAGTAGTGGGCAATGACGGTTAAGTGTCTTGGATGTTATCAGCGCCGAGATCAGGGTCTCTACTGGCTGTTGTTGACTTATGTCTCACAAGATTTGATCTTTTATTATTACAATGCTGTTCAGTTGTTACATAGGACATTTTGATCGGTTTTGTTTTACATAATTTTAGGTTGATTGTATTGGTTGATATTGGGTGTAAAGTGTCACTCACTCAGAGGATGTGCCTGGCCCGGGGTTTGAACCAGCCACTGTTTAGTTAAAAGGCCCTTCCGACAGTGCCACAGTCAAACAAATCACTGATATATATTTATAATAATATATATATTATAAATAATATATTATATTTAAACAAGATTACTTCATATCTGTTATTTTAGTCAAATGCAGTTCTCATGTCATACTTTATTCCCATGACAACAACAGCACTGATCTGTGGCCGCTCAGCGCACACGGCTTAGTATGAGTAATGTGACAGTATAAACATGATTATTTACACTAGATTGGTGTGTGTTAGTCATCCTCACTGTTAAACATCTGGAACTGTTACTCAGAGCCCAGCATTTGTCTGGGAAGTCTCTGGTCTCCTTAGGGACTTGCAGTCAAGGAGGGGCCCCTACAATCACTCAGTTCATTGAGTTTGGTGACTCACACTGGATGGGAAGGAAGACTTTGTAACTTCAAACATGTCTCTTGTGTACAAGGTCTCAGACATTGTGTAAAATAAACACTGTCTTCTGTACAATATAGTAACAGATATGAACAGGACTACACAGTTCTGTGATACAGATTTGCAGTTTTTAAGACTTCACATATGCAGCATCTGTAGCCCATAAAACTCATTTATGTGGCATAAACTTTATGATTGGTGATCACCAATCCTATTGTCATAATGTTATTTTGTGTTGTATATAACTTTTTCTTGTCTCCATGGAGATGCTTTTTAATTGGCTGGAATGCAGTATTGCATTGAATCTATTTTGCACTTATTCAACTTTGTGTAGAAGCCTCTCCAAAGATCTGGACCTGTAACTTGGCCTTTTCCCTGCTTCATGTCTTCATGGAAATGGATAAGTTTAATGCCATACTGTGGAGCATTACAGGCAAAGCATTAAAATCTCCATGGAGACAAGTTATAGCAGAGAAGTTACATAGTGTGAATTTAATGGATCAATGCCCATCATTCTTACCTTTGTTTTGTAATGTTTCAGAAATACGATGGCTGAAGGAAGCTGCTTCGGTGCATTATAACTGGATAAAGGACAAATTGTGGAACTGAAAAAAAAAACCAAAACACCATTGATCGGCTTCTGGAAACTCAGAAGAGCAGAGCACCTGTTTAGTGACTCTTCGGAGGTTGTGAGCACCATGTGTCATGTGATTGTGACATGTCGCTCTCTGCTGTGGACCCTGCTCAGCATCATTGTGGCCTTCGCTGAGCTGGTAGCCTTCATGAGCCCTGATTGGCTGCTGGGCTTCCCTCGCTCAGACCCCAGTGTAAACGGTGAGGGGGTGGACTCTGGTCAGTACAGGCCGTCTTTGGGCCTGTACAGCCGCTGCCTTCGCATTGGCACACAGGGGGTGGGAGTCACCTGTGGACCCTACGCTGCATCATTTGGTGAAGTGGCCAGTGGCTTCTGGCAGGCCGCCATGTTGTTCCTTTCAGCTGGGACCTTAGTGCTGGGCTGTGTGGCCTGTATCTCCATCTTCAGCTTGTGCTTCCAGAGTATCCTCAAGAAGAGCATCTTCAACATTTGTGGTCTCCTGCAGGCTATTGGAGGTGAGAAATGTCAACATTATACGCTCAATACATGTTTATTTGTTCAAAGAATAAGGAAACAAAATTTATATTAAAATATTTCTTGAAATACACATCATTTTCTTTATGTGAACAAAGTAGTCTTACCACCATGTGAAGGTGAGCTGCTATTACTACTTACAACTTAATGATAATAATGATTAACACAAACATAGATCACGACTAAAGAATGCTGGATGCAAACACATAACTGATGGTGCTTGCCAATACAAGTGGAAAGACATCAACACATTGTTTAGAGAAAGCCTGAGCTTGTACAGCTGTTCTACCACTATGATTATGTGACATTTTTACTCTACGAGCGTAACAAATGCCTCTAAGCTAAGAATATTTTTGACATTGAGTAATGGAGTTCTCAGCTGCATATTGACCATGTTGCTCTCTCCCAGGGCTGCTCCTGATGGTGGGTCTGATGCTGTACCCTGCTGGATGGGGGTCAGACAAAGCGAAGAGCTACTGTGGACCGGAGGCGCTGCCCTTCAGACCCGCGGCCTGCTCACTGGGCTGGGCTTTCTACGCAGCCATAGGAGGAACACTGGCCACTTTCCTCTGTGCGGTTCTCTCAGCACAGGCAGAGATCGCCACCTCTAGTGATAAAGTGCAAGAGGAGATCGAGGAGGGGAAGAGTCTCATTTGCCTGCTCTGAGCATTGACAAACACTGTTAAAGTTTGTATTTATAGAAAGATGGGGTAGTTTGTTGAAAGATGCTTTGCTTAGTTGAGTGTTGGCTTGTCCTTTTCTCTATGACAGTACAATAATAATTAGTTATTTTACCTGTAATGCAGTTTACCAACTTGTTACCAATCACTCTTCAGGGCATTGTCCCATAACCTACAAACACAGTGATCATTTATGAAATTTGTGTTACGTTTAATTTTTTTTAAGCAGCAGCAGCAAAACAACAACACATTCATAATGGGGTTTACACTTGGTCTCTGTAAGGAAATGTCATTTTTGTATTGCTTTTACTTTACAATACTGTACATATTAGGATGTTTATGGTGCAATAATAATAATGTTTCTGCATTTAGCTGTGAAAATGTGAAGATAATTGACAGAATGCCAGAATGTTTTTTTAAGAGATGCCCCAATGAGCAGTTGGCTGACAGTGACAATAGAAATGATGTGATTGACTTGTTTAAATGTCCAAATACAGTACACGGTTGGATTTTCAACAGTCCTGTCCAGTTTCCTGTCTAGATATCTTGGACCACAATGTAAATGAACCCTCAAGTAAAATATTACATGACCTCAGAAGAAAGCACTATATACACTGACTTGTTTCAAATTTTTATTCATGTTAATACCATAAATATACAAAACGCAAAACTATTTCACATGCGACAAAGGCCAGACAGTGTGTGTTACTTTTCTTTTTTTATACATAAGATTGATTGTGTGGATCAAATTTTCAAGTTTACAAAATATACAGGTGTCCCTTTTAGACAAATATCTTCTCTGATTCAGTGAATAATATAATCACAGATCAAAAACTCCAGTCCCACGCCAGGGTAATCCAAGCAATTCATTCTGTACTGCAGACTGCTTTCATAAATAGATCCAGATACATTGCTGCACAAGGCATGACACAACAGTGAAATGGCAGATATGAAAGTAGTGTTGTGACAAAAAAAACATCATAAAGTAAAGCATACATTAAACACACATAAAAACAAATATGGACATTTGGTAGAGTTCTCACAGCTTTTAAGTACACTGAATTACACTTGAGGGAGGTCATCTTCACTCACCACCATTCACTCTTTCTAGAACACCTTATTTCTCATTGGCTAACTTCTGCTATGAAAAGCACGGACATGAACATAATATCTGAAACATAAAAAGAAGAAAAAACACTACTTGCACTAAAATTAACAATTTGCAATGAATTTATTACAGAAAAAAAGATTGCAATAATATAGGCCTTTAATATAACAGAGAAACGTTCCAGGACCTTGACACTTCCAGAACCTTTTGTCTACACACAAACTGCAGCAAAAAGGGTCAGTTCTTGACACATCTGCATACTATTTCCAACACTAACTCAGGTGCCAGGCCAAGACACAAGATGCCATCACCGTCCAGATTTCAATAAGTGACAGCAGTCTGTACAACACTAATATCACTGATTATAAAATTAACAAATTGTGATGTTACTTAAGTCTTCAAATTCTCAGCTTGGCAACGAGCGGCATAACATGAATACTGACTAGAGTCCTCAGCAATGACTGTTGTAAGTTCTGTGTCAGGTTTGTGTCCTTAATAGTTACATTAGCCAGTATATGTTGTGACAAACGACAGTTAATACTGATCTTTTAAAATGTCTGTTTAAAATTGATTAAGATGTATACACATCTAATACTACTAAAAAGTGAAGTTGTCCATTAAAACTACCTTATTGTTATGGGTGTGGCGATACAGTCGTAATAATACTAATGTTATCCACTGTAATTATCCACTTGATCATTTTTAGTATTCAGTAGTTTTGGAAAAGCACAATGGAAAATACACCACACATTCAAAATCCATTATAAAACAAAATTTTAGATGTTCAACCTCTGGCAACAATTTGTTGTTCAATTGTTATGGTTAGTATTAGTGCCCAACTAAGCCAATTAAATCAGTCAAATAGCAACAAGGACATGCAGAAGCTTCACTTCTTTCCAAACCTGTGAAAGGAGTCTGACATTCCTCAAGGTCAGCTACACCAATAGCTACAACATAATGGACACAATGACCTTGCCATAGAAATGTTTAGAAGCTAAACATGCATGTCTTTATCATGCTGTCAAATTGGAGATAACCACAGCAATGCTGCACTTGCCAATAAAAGTGACATATGACTGACAACTGCGTTACAATAGTCCAGTTCTCACAAGGAACACAATCATTTTCTGTTCAGACGACTTGTTATCTCTGGTTACTGGAAAAGGCAATATACAGTGCAGATACATTTCATTTACATTTCAGAGAGTCATTTCACAGCCATGTTTTATAACAGAAAACATGGGACTCATTCGTTGCACTGTCTGAATGATATGCAAACTACAAAAACCAAATGACCAGCACTTCACAAATGTTATCAGATCTGTAGCTCAATCAGTAATAATTGTAGAAGTGACTAAAACATAAAACTGGGGTGTACTGGTGGTTTTAATAGTTGCAGTTTTCTTACTTATTATAGAGGGATCATTTGTTCTATCACACATTACAATGAGTTGTTCAGCATTTGAACATTACAGCCTTCATAAAGAAAAGCTGTTACAAGAGTATGAGGGGCCGTGCTGTTTCTCTGAAATGGTAATGTCTAAGTGTGTATATGTATGTTGACATGTACATACGTATGCATCTATGAGTACTTATGGGGCTTTGAAGGTCCCACGCGCAGCATTGGTAGCAGCATTAGCTGCAGCGTTGGCAGCAGCGGTCTGAACTGTCTTGTTTGACATGACTCCAGTAGCAAACTCCTGCTGAGCCTTTTCAAAACTGGCACCTGTGGTGCGGTACAGCGCATGTACCTGGAAAAGAAGACGCATATCACACAACATTCTTCACACAGTATGCTGATCCACATACATCTTAATGTGACAAAGATTATAAGGATAATTCCAACCTTTTTAAACATGATGAGAGATCCTACAGAAAGGGCAGTGAACAGCGCTGCAATAAGTAACATAATGATGCCTACGGAGATACTGGTGTTCAGACCTGTTAGTGCTGCAATCCAGCCGCTGGAAGAAACAAGAAATCAGTGCTACAAACCCAATATTTCAATGAACTTGCAGAAGACAGGTAAAAGTGTGAGGGCTCGACTAGGTAAAGCCAGTAAAAAATACATTACATTACTACAGCAGTACAAATAAAGCAATACAGACTGAACTTACCATGTTCCCCAACTAGTAATACCAATACTCTGCAGCACATGAACTCCAAATTGGCAAATATAGACAAAGAAGAAGACAAAAAATCTGAACGAGCTGTCACTCCTGCAAACAAAGTATTTAAAAGTGAGCCATAGCATGACACGGAATGTGTCAGACATGAAATAACATGAATAATGGGGTTTTGTCCTACCTAAAAGCCCCATAAAGTGGTCTGTACCAGCAGACAAAAGAACATGGTGTAAAAAGCAGAAACCATAGCATGGCAAGACCAAAGTCGACCCCACGAGTTGCATCCACACAGAACCAGGCCAGGCAACCAAACATGTTCACAAAAAGGGTTGCAGCATGAACTGCAGAAAGAACATAACAACACATAAATACATTAAAACACATAAATGCTCTCAAGCAACAACTATAACAATGTAAATACTCTCTACAGGGGAATTTTTTTTTTATTAATATAAAATATTTGAAGTTCACTTGGCAGTCTAACCCTTCATTGCATTAGCATGAAAATGATGGGTATAAATTATACTAGACAGAGATGCCCCAAGCAAAGAGACCCATAAATGCTGGGGTAAGAAAAGAATCCCCGGTCTATGTTACAATACAATTTTATAAACATATTGTTCGTAGGAGCCATTGTAAAGCGAAAAAGGGCAGAAGCGAACATCATCGTGGCCATCTTGATTATTTCAACAATGAACTCATATTTTTATGTGATGCTTTGCACAAATGCACCACTGCAAAAAAAAACAAAAACAACTAACATGACTGCACTATTTGTTTCTGGCTCAGAGCTCGAGTCTGACTTCCTGGTGAGTTTAAAGTGGTAGTGACTTGTTAAATGATGTACTTACACATCCACAGATTGTACATGATTTTGACAGTCTTTTGGTACTCTATAGGAATGTCCACTGCTATGTCATGATAGAAGCATGGCCCAACAGGAAACTTTTCTGGCAAAGGTGGCCAATTGTTCTTCCGACCTGCATAGATAATCATTAGTACTTCACATTTGTAGAAAGGTACAACATGAAGGGGCATTTCAGTTAGACACAGACCTCCCACTCCATGAGACTGTAACTCTCTCTCCCGTCGATCAAGCTCTGCAGCTTTCTTTTCCAACTCTTCCTGCCTCCGCAACAACTCAGCCTGGGCCCGCGCCTGATCCTGATGGATACAAATCATTTAAGAACCGTCTCAAACATAAGAGCAATCACACACTCTGGTGTTGGGCACAAACTAATCTACTTCTAAAAGAAAACACTAGAGAACCGTACTAAGGTCAGTTTTACACAAAGAAGGGTCCATGTAGAAGCTATAAAGGGAGGAATAAACTACCTACTTAACAAGAGTACCTTACTACGCTGTTGTATTTGATCAAAGAAAATCAGCCCAAAAGAAATGAAACAATGGAAAGATGGAGAAGAAATAATGCATATCAGTAATTCTTACATCTCAAACTATAACCATACAAACTCATGTAAACAAATGTTAATATCAATTAGATTTGATGGATAAATAGATAGAGATAGAGAGAGAGAAAAAGAGAGAGAGAGAGATAGAGAGAGAGATAGAGATAAAGAGAGAGATAGAGATAGAGAGAGAGAGTGAGTGAGAATAAGAAATATGAATGCCTGCACCAATCCAATTAGCTTTACCTGAGTTTGTTGCTGTGAATATGCAGGTGGCTCTTCTGTGGGCTTCATTATGGCAGGTTGTGTGTTCTGGGAAGGGGCAGGGGTTGGTTGGGAGGCATTTCCTGACTGTGAGCAGAAGACAGGCCTGTGGTCAGTAGTGCCTATAATGACTGGAATATTTCTACTTAGATTCTCTGAGGACAAACAGAGAGAAACATAGCAGCCAGCAGACACATGTTAGCACAGCTCCCACATGACATCCGCGATTGTTTTTGGTGACCACATCAGACTTTAAAAAAAGATTGTTGAATGTGGGGGACATGGAGGGACAGATTCGGGAAATATAAGCGCAGAAGATAAAACCAGCAAAATGTTCATCAAAACGCACTTAATATTATAACTTATATGTTTTTAAATATGTATCGTATATGTTTTTTTTTAAAAACTTACACATAAAGTTTGATTTGATTTGACTGAGCTTAGAAATATGTGGCTCCTGGTTTAAAACAACGAGTTCAGCTTCAAACTGAACTGTTAAGACTAATTCAGTTTTGTACAGCAGACTGATTTAAAATGTTATAAAAATGTAATAATTGTATAAAAAAGTAACCAGTAACTAATAATAATATCGAGTAATATCTTGTTGTTACTGTACTTGTAATTGAGTACATTTAACCATGTTATTGAAACTTCACTTAAAAAGTACACATTTACTCTTCCCACCACTACTTTTTATACAGTGCATGTGCCATCACTGACATAGTAGGACATTTTCTAAAAGAGTATTATGAGCAAAACAGGAGATGACAGGTGGTAATGAATAGGAGCTGACCGTTCTGGCATCTGTAAAGGGGTTATACTCCTCCAGACCACCAGGAGGGGCAGACCTCGTCACCTGTGTCACCGAAGGGTCCTATAGAGCAGAACATGAAACACAGTCAATGATTGGTATTAAAAGATCAAATCAAAACGACAGCTCAAGCTTGTGTACGATGTAAGGAAATGAGTGGAAGTTGTAATCCATGGCAATTTTTATATTTAACACTGAGAGGAGTCTTAACAAAGCTGAGCCTGTAAACAGATGAAATATCAACGCATTTAGTCAAAATAATGGAAAACAACAGGCACTGGCGAAGCAGTTACAGACAGTGCGTGTATATTGTGACCGCGTTGACGTTTTGACAATTTTAGTAAGTTTTAAAATGGGAAGTTGTGTAGGAGCCTTGTCTGGCTAACCAGCTAGCTAACGTTGACAGGCTAACGTTTAATCCTTAATCTTGGTCCCAGCCCAAAATAAAAGCTATTAACGAAATAACAGTTAGTAAATCAATACACTAACACTAGCACAGCTCGATGGAAAAATAACAGACCCCATTAGATTAAGTGTTAAATGACAGAAGAGACGTATTGAGGAGACTAGCCTAGCTGACTGACATAGCTGCACAGTGTTAGCTTGCGCTACCTGAAAGGGGTTGCTGAAGTCCGGGTCTGCAAACGGGTTACTGTCGAAATCAGACATTGTGCAGCTTTAAATGTCAGTTGTACGAGTAAATGGGCTCTCCGACACTCAGAATGATTAGACTCGACTGCCTTTCTTTTCAGGCTACAGTCCCTTCCAGCTGATGGAGAGCCCTAGCTTAGCCTGGAGCAGTACAAAGATGGCGGCGGAGGCTGCGCGATCCTGACGCACGGGGCGTCACAGCTTCAGCACCGAGGACAGCATGACGCCCGAGCACAGGTAGGACTCGTTCATGGATGTATTAAATTATGTTTCTCCTTTAACATTAAGGCTGTATTATAAACAAATGTTGGTGGTTTCAAGAGGAAAAAAACAGTGTGTATTATATTGTGTTCTCCTGACAAACATTGTGATTGCGTCAATTTCTTCTGGTTAATCCGATGATGGCCGAATCAACCGGTCATGATTGGGGACATGGACAGGCAAAACTGAAATAACACTGAAACTGCAGGTTATGTGTTGTAGAGGTCTCAGGCTAGAACACCGAATCTATCCATAGATTTCAGAGGGATAGAAATCCTGCACCTTTGCCATGGCAATTAACCATTAAGAACAAAATATGATATGCTTTTTAATGGGCAAAATGCCAAATCACATTTTCTTTGGCAAAATATGACTAACACTACTACTATTAAGTTCACAATATCTGTGGTAAAACCATAAAGAATATATAATAATAATCATAATCATTAAAAAATAATACCAGGGGTTGTCAAAAATGTTTTACAGCGGCATTTTTCTCCATAATATTCAAAGATGAGAAAAGAAGACAAATATCTCCATGAAAAGTAAAGAAGAAACCTCAAAATATTACCTACAAACAGTCAAATGAAAGTCATGAATCAAAGGCCTACCATGTTTAGCTCATTATGCAATGTGTCCACTTGAGGGCGCTATGATTCAAGAGGTCTTGAATGGCTTCTTTCTCTGAATCCTTTCTCATTTTGCACCCATTTATTTTAATTCAAACGAAGGGTGGCCATGTGAAGAACATCAGAACAGTTGACAGCCTGTAAATGTGATTTAAACATTTAAGCACCATTTACCCAGATTAGCTTTCAATTGATGAACAAATGCTATTAGGTGAAATTCTTACGGAATGTGGAAAATCATATTGTGTTTCTTTTCTTTCTTCTTGGATATTGTATAGTTTTGAGGCAACATCATTTTATAGCGTAACATGTATGTCTATGCTTGAGAAACTTACCTGGTTTAAGAATATATCACCAGGTTTACTTGCTTCTAAAATGGTGTCCTCGATGGATGACTTTGTGTGGAAACAACTACTTTTGCTAATAACTGCACCATTAGTCTTAAAGCAGTTGGTCATGGTCATTTAGAAATGTTGATTAGGTCACCAACCACCAGGAGTAAGTGCAATAGTTCAGTCTAAATAGCTAACACGAAAGGAAAGACAGCAAATCTTCACCGGCAAAACATTACATCTCAGGATTAAAAGCCATCGCAGTAATTTTCTTCATATTGCCCTGAATAAAAACCTTGTGCATAATTGGATCTCATTAAGGGATATGAGTGTTATTTTAGGGCCCTGAAAGGTTGGGCAAGCAGCACTTGATATTATGGATCATTAATGTTGCAACATCTGGTATTCTGGCACTAGGCTCATGGCTTGCCGGACTGAATGGCTAAATCTGCTGGCCTAGTCTGTGTTGACTTTAAAACTTATTGCAATAACTTATAACTTCTTCTACTGTGTACCAAAATATACAGTCTATATGGGGTGTGAATTTGTTTGTGCTGATGACCAGTCAGATTACATTACACACTGTGAGGGAAACAGCCCTCCGTCACCGGAAAAGCGATTGATTCTCCATTACCATATTAATGAGCAGATTTGTTAAGAGGTTTGGAGGAGAGAGAGAAAATAACTGGGTCTTCATAGGGCGCGACATTTATAAATAAAGCTGATGCCGAGAAAAATGGAAATTAAACCTTTTAGTTTAATAAATTTGAGGCGTCCGCAGCAAAGCGAGCTATTTGCATTTCCATTTGTGGCCCAATAATGAAAGAGCAGGTCTATGATGAGGCTGCTAGCGCTGCATTTGAGTCTTAAACAGTCACACAATCACTCCAGCGTGCAGCTCTGCATATCAGAATCATTAGCTCAGGCCAGTTAACTTTGCTACTTGGCCTTCCAATATTAGATGTCAACCTGAGATATTTGCTTGGATGGTGACTGTGTGGTTTGAATTATTCTCTCTTCTAACACATGCAGTTTTCACACTTAATGTTTTACAATGGACTAAAATTGCTAATCTTTTCCTCTTCTGTTAAAGAATTGTTTATTAAATGTTCACAATTGCTATTGTATTAGCAAAACACCTTGTAATGTTGAATTTACATCTCTTGTGTACACATTGCACATGTCACAACAATCTTTTTCTGTAAGCCATTCTGTAAAATATGCCTTTTTCTTTTGGTCCCCATAAACACCCAGTCCCACACACTTTTGTCACACAAACACACATAGCTTTACTGATTGAATTTATAGGGGAATGGATGTTGACTAGACCACTCCAAGTAGGCTAGATTGTTGTTGTTTCCAGATTGACAGACAGACCCAATGCGGCTGATTGAAAGTGCCTTTTAGCTTGCTCTCACTGTATATTTGATTTGGCAAAATGGAAGGGGAGTTCAGTCTTTTCCCAGAATGCAAACACAGCTCTCTGTTTGTCTGAGAGTTGTGTGCAACAGTGGCTGCTTTGGTAAATGCTGAATAAATTGTGGCCCTTTCAGGTATTAATTGAATAATGCAGCACTCCTCTTGTCAGCCATCAAATGGGCCACTCTATCAGTGGCCTGCACTGCTTTCCCCACCATTGAATTGACTAGATTTATCTGTGTTGTTCCAACCAAAGGAGGCCATTTGTACCAAATGTTTGAAATAAACATGCAAAGAGCATAGGCATGCACTCATAAAATAAGCCTTGACATCGTCCCTTTGGGCTGTAAAACAACTAGGACGGTCTCTCAGCCTCTCAAATCATGTTGGGCCCTTGCAAAACCAATGGTGTGGTTAAAACTGATGCAAAGAAGGTGTGAAGAAATTGCCATCATAAAGAAAAAGTGAAAGGAGTGTGAAGAGAAGAATAAAGTGCAGTGTTGTGCTACACTTATTTTCCATTTCCATTAATGGGTCACATCTCATTGAGCGCTTTATGTCTGCTTCTAAACTGTCAGACAGATCTGGTTTTCACACCTGCTTTAAGGTTCCCATCATAAAATTAATATTGGCATATGGATGTTTTACTGAATTAACTCCATCTTTAAAATGTTAATAGATAACTTTAATTAGTAGAATTTTGGTGTTTTCTTCGTTTTGTTGTGTGGGTGGTTTGTAAACTATTTAAATTTTCTCTGATTTATTTACAACCCCATGTCACTGGTCCATCAAGCAACTTCACAAAGTACACAAGATGCATAAAAACTACTTGGTGGCAGGCGTTACTCTCGCATTGTGTACTAGCGTTTTATTGTGTATGACATGCCTCAGTTGTATGCATTACGCTGCACGCACAGTTCTGTGTGTAGTTGCGCACAGAGATTCGATTTGCTGATGGAGCACATCTCTAATTTTCCACAGGCTAATATTTGTCTCACCTGGTGCCATTTGTTTTTATTATCCGGCTGAATATGTTTGTCCAAGGATATCAATAATCATAAACAAAGCTATGACTCTTCCACCCTCAGTAGTGTCTGGAGCTCTCCAACAACTCATTACACTGTGCTGCTGTCAGCTGGTTCTGCATATCTTCGAGCACTGGTCAAAGCAAAGACGATGAGCTTTATTTCTGTTACTAGAGCATTCATACATGCAATTTAACATGTGACATAAATTCCCTGTGAGTGTGCTGACTGGGCTGTGGCATTGTCTCCTATTACCCACAGTAATTACCGTCAGTCACCCTGTGTGTCCATAACAAGCCAGCGTAATGCCCTAATCAGGACTGGATTAACTCAAGCCTCACTCTAATCATTTCAAAAGTGATTTATATTGTTTTTCCTGTTCAGAACAAATGAAATCTGTTGCCTAAATTAATGCTGGCTTTTCATCCCTAGGAATTTAAAGAGCCAGTAAGCATCACATTCTTGTCATTAGGGCTATGTCTGAGGAGGCAACTTTAAACCCAGGTATACGCAAGGAGTCTGACCATTTTTTATCTGTGTCATTAACTGAAATGTGCCCATAGCTATCATTTAGTTCAGGGGTACTTGTACAGGAGCATTAAAGAGATGCTTTATACTATATGAGACTTTCATCTGCAGCCCCTACATATAAAATATAAAATGAACAAACAGCATAAAAAAATGCAATGCATATACATAAATAGTACTGTCATTTCACAATTCTGAAATTATATAACATACCTACTCTCACATACCATATGTTTAATCGAGTACAGTAAAGTAAATAATGTTTCCTACTTGTCAAATTCACTAATGTCAGCACTTCTTGTTTCTTTTTGAAGTCTTTGCATAACTTTAACTGTGTTGTCAGTTTGTTCCATTCTGTTATATATTTGAAAGAGAATGCTGATTACCCTAGAGCGTTTTAGGTTTGCAACACTGGCCAGTGGGCAGTGATCTTGTTGTTCTGGTCATCACTTCAGAACTTAATGTGACAAACCTTTTGTGTGGTGGGGATGCTATATTTTTATAGCATCTCTGTTATATTGATCTTGAACAACAGACATAAATTTACAAATTGAATAATTTATCCAAAGCTTAGCTATGTCTTAGCTGTGCTACGTATTTTACAGTGATGATATTGTCATGGTTTTCTTCTACTTGTTTGTAGAAAGGGTTTTATTGTTGCCTCATTGGCTTGTGACCAGCATGAAATACCAAAGTTTGTCAAGTTAGTCAAATTTGAAAAATAAAAATTTCAGATTTAATATGACAAAACTTTTTTATATGATGAAGTTTGTGTTGAATCTAAAACTACAGCAATTTGGTCCATCAGAATCAGAATCCTAATTCTTTATTAAACTGTAAGAGAAATTATTCATATAAAAGTTACAATTAAAGTTCTACTGGGAATAAATATAGAAGTGCAAAATAAAAATGTGCAAATAGTCCTTTCTAGCCGGACGATGTCATCAACGCACATATGGACACCCACATCATTGCACACAGATGAAGATCATTGATATATAAACAGAAAAGAGTGGACCCAGGACAGAACCTTGTGGTACTCTCATGGTGCATGATTCCAGATGTGATACAGCACCATTTTGACTGACTAAGAGCGCCCACATGGGTCAGATTTTATCCAACTCAGGGTATCCACAGTTTATATTGTGTCAACTTGGATCAGAATCAGAAAAGAAAAGGTTTATTGCAATTGCCAATTAACAAAATTCACAAACATAGGAACTTGCTTTGGTGATTCGGTGAACAATAGTAAAACAACATATATAAAATCAAAAAGTGCATGCATTAAAGAAAGACAATTTGAATTTACTTTAGGATAAATGAAAGCAGGCTTACTATGTACACAACATTTACAGTTAAATTTACAGATGTAGAGCAGAAAGTGAACAGTGCAAACAGTGAGTGAGTGATTCAATTGTAGTTAAAGTGACAGGTGTTTAGAATTGTTCATCAGTCCAACGACAGAGAGACAGAAACGGTTCTGGTCCGGATGGACCGTAGCCTCCTTCCTGAGGGGAGTGGCCTCCTGCCTGAGGGGAGTGGCAGAAATAGTTCATGTCCAGGGTGAGAAGGGTCGGCTGTGATCCGACCTGTTCGTCCCAGAGTCCTGGAGACGTACAGGTCCTGCAGAGATGGAAGTTGGCAGCCGATCGCGTTCTCAGCAGAGCACACAATGCGCTGTAGTGAAGAGCTTATGGTGGGCTCCCACTTGAGGTCGTGGGTGATGGTGGTGCAGAGAAAGCGGAGGGAGTCCACGGTGGTGATGGGGGAGTCATAGTGAGGGGGGGCTGTGACTTTCCTGAAGTCCACGATCATTTCCACCGTCGTCTGGGAATTGAACTCCAGGTTGTTACCACTGCACCAGGACACCAGCCGGTCCACCTTCCTCCTGTAGACAGACTCATCCCTGTCCGAGATGAGCCCGATGAGGGTGGTGTCGTCCGCAAACTTAATCAGTTTTACGGAGTCGTGGCTGGAGGTGCAGCAGTTTGTGTACAGGGAGAAGAGCAGGGGAGAAAGTACACAGCCCTGTGGAGCTCCTGTGCTGGTAGTGTCCGAGTGTCTGAGACATTCTTGCCCAGTCGCATGCACTGCTTCCGATCTGTCAGGAAGTCAGTGATCCACCTGCAGATGGAATCAGGCATGTTGAGCTGGGAGAGCTTGTCCTGGAGCAGAGCAGGAGGATGATGAGGATAATAACACCATAAGACTCACTTTGTCAAAGCACCTTCCCTGTATCTAGGCTTAATTCCTGAAGATACTAAGATAGATAAGTCGTTGTATATGATGACCATTTTAACATTGACTGTGTTTGTCGATCATATTTGTTATAATGGGCAGCTGTGTTTGTAAATAACATTTCTGCATATTGTTACACTAAATGAAACAATTTACCAGTTTGATAAATGAGCTATACTCTTTCAGACAAGTCATTTGCAAAATTGTATCAGCTCCAATCTTGCAATCTCTTGGCCTCGAGTTTTCACTTATCATAGTATGTCTCCTATTTTGCCTCTGCCTCCTACTTTGTTTCATTTTCATTGTTAAACAAATCAATTCCAACCCTGACGCACTGTCCCACTGTTTTTCATTATGAGGAACGAAAGATGGACATGAATTGCAACAGAACCCTGAAATTTCCTGCTCACTATTCAGCTTGTGCTCGGCATACAAGGCGCCGGTTTAATAAATGCAAATTGTGAGCCAATCTCGTGGAGCTATCTGTGTTCCTGGTCATACGCGCATATCCTCTTTCCCACTGTTTGCCAACTTCAAAAACAATCCTGGGGTTAATAAGAAGTGAATAGGAAATAGAGTTCTGACAGTGTCCAGTATCTTTTTAGTTTTTTTTGGTTTCTTGCCTTCCTCTGGTGCGTTCACCTTTGCTCTCCCTCCCTCGGCACCCTGGACCCCGTTCTTTCCCATTTCTGCACCCTGTTCTCTTCATGCTGTGTAATTCTCATCTTACACACTCTGTTGCTCTGGACTATGAATAATGCATGGTGTGTGAGAAATCCTCAATCTCATGCTTGGCTCCCGGCGAGCATTATAGCGCTAGCATCTCTATTAAAGGGATGAATAGGAGAGGTGGAATATTGTAGAAGATACGGCATAACTTCATTGTTTGGGTTTTAAAAGTCAGCACAAAATATCAAGAACTAGTTATGGTGAGACACTTGATAATTTTGTTTATAATCTGCCGTGTTGTTTAATTTTTTCAGTCTTATAAAAAGTATAAACAGAACAAATTTGATCACAATGGTTGCAGCTCCAGTGAAATGTTATAAACTACTTTGAATCAAATAAAGCTCCACAACTGCAGGTGCCCTTTTTGGCTCGGTCTGTAATGTTTTCAGGTTGGCTTCTCTGTATCTAATGATAATAAGAAAAATTAAAGCCGCAAGCGGCAATGATCGGCCCTCGCCACGCCGCCGCCGCTACGCCGCCACGCCGCAAGAGGAGGGGGCGCTAACGCGCCCCAATTGTCCTTTTATTACGCCTACTGCTGAATCTGTGACGCTGTCACATCTTCTCCCCTTTGTTTTACCATCAAAAAGCTATTTTATTTTGAATTCTTGGCAAAATGTGCGGCTTTGCCGCACAGAGACCGTGACTTTTTGAATAAAAATGTGGATACCTTTTGATGGTCCACCCCTGAAGATGAGTCTCACCAAATTTCAGGTTAATAGGGCTAACGCCCTGAGGGGGAGGAGTTTGTGAAAGTATAAAGTGTAAACATGTTCTGGCGATTTCCCCATTGGAATAACGTGGGAGGTTTTGGTCATCGCTACGGCAACGCCATAACAATTATGACATGGGTCTCATTGACTTTTTTGATGGGGATGCTGAAATTGAGTTGTGTGTCAAATTTCATATAATTTCGCAAAACTAAACGTTTAACCTCCATATAAAATCTGTAGGGGGCGCTGTGGCGCCAAATTAATTTATTTCACTTCAAGTAGGTTTAGGGCAAAGAGTTTAACAAGTGATTCTAATTTGACGCAATTCGGACTTTATCTGCGCAAACGGCAGAAATGTTAAATTCGGGAGATTTCTGAAATTCTAGCGTGACCAATTAGACCGTGACAGGTATCACTGTAATTTAAGATAAGATATTCCTTTATTGTCCCACATGGGGAAATTTCATTGGTGCAACGCAGGTAGATACAAAGGAGGTAGATACAGAAGAACAGATCACTTATAGGAAGTCTGAAAAACACTTTCAGTAGAAGATCTCCTATAAATAAATAAAAACTCCCATAGACAAATAAATAAATAAATACCATTGCATGTGATCCCGACAGTAATTGCACATGAATATGTGTCACGACAGCACATAGATTGCACATGAATTTCACAGTAATTGCACATGAATTCCAACAGCAATTGCACATCAGTATTAGGTTAGGTCAGTATTGCGAGTGTTCAGTACTAACAGTTTTTGTTATAAAGTCTCACAGCAGCAGGAAGGAAAGACCTACGGAACCTTTCCTTCCCACAGCGAGGGTGGATCAGTCTCTCACTGAAGCTGCTCTCCAGAGCGGACAGAGTGTCCTGCAGGGGGTGACACTCATGGTCCAGCATAGATGTGAATCTAGCCAGGACCCTTCTGTCCCCCACCTCCTGCACCGAGTCCAGAGCACAGCTTTCCTACCTCATGGTGTGGGTCCCTGGTCACTGACGGGTACTTTCGTTAATTTTGAGTGGGCTCCGCCCACTTTGTGTTTTTGGCCCTCTATACAGTAATAATGTTCAATTTTTGCATTACATGCTTATATGCACGGAACATGCAAGAGATGGGGAACGTATTCGTGAGCTACTTAGCGCAAATGAGTGCTTTATAAGGGGATGACAATGTAAAGTGCTCGTTTAGTGCACACTTTTGCACGGGCTTCGCCCGTTTACAACGGTAATGTTCCATTTTCCTACAACTAATTAGTATGCACGGGGCGTGCGTGAGTGAAAGAGTGCGTTAGTGAGTGTTTGGAAGTGGGCGACACGGCCTTACGAGATTAATAGGCCTCTCGCCAGCTTGTGGCGCTCGGGCCTAATAAAACACACAGTGAATGCTGTTCATATTTCAAATTCAGTCAATGTGATGCTTTTAATTTTGCAACAAATTATGATTTGTTGCATTGCATTTTCGCTGTGTGAATTTGTAAGTGTTTATTTGTCATTTTGCACTCTGTTTTAATAGAATTGTCAGTCAAAATATGTTGGAAGTCTAAATTTTGAATCCAGACTTTTGTCACACTACAAAAGTTCACCTCTGTCAATCATATTTAGGATATTATTTCAAAATTAAATAGTTGTTTTTTGTCAGTGTAATTATGTTATTTGACAGCGCCTCTCTGCAGTTTCCTAAACTGTAGTTTGTCTATAAGGTGCAGCGAGACACTGAACCATGCTTTATGGAGTGCTACATGTTATAAAAGCAGTGAAGAGTTAAAGTGCTTTTCTACCCAGCTCAAAGCCATGTGTCAGCATCAGACCACTAAATCCATACACTTCTCCTTCGAGCACTTTCCCTTCCTCTCATGCCCCTTCATTGCTGTGTTTCAGGTGGCTGGACGCTGCGGCTGACGGCCCCGAGTCCTTGAGGAGATCATGTGTCTGTGGAAAGTACAGGGCAAGTACTCCTGTCACACTCTAACACCATTGTCACAGCGGCGTTCAGTGTCTCTGATAAGAGCTAGCTATCATGTTCGAGCTGCTCGTTGGAAACGAGCTATTCTTATGACATGAGGCAAAAAGCTCAAAAGTTACAGCATTCAATGATCTCACTGAAAGTCACAAAATAGGGCTCTGTCCAAGGTAAATAAGTAGTTGTAGGTTTTTATGCTGGCTTTGATTTGGCTCACAATTTGATCATACCGGTACATGCCTATTCAATTTATTATGTGAAACTATATTTATCAAAAATGTTTTAAGCCTTGGAGAGTTATGAAATAAAAACAATGGTTTATTTGCATGTCAAGAAATGTGTCAAAACACCAGACAGTCAGTCCTGGCCACGAACCGACAACATGGTGGCTTTAAACTCAAGTCTTTTATTCAAGAATGACAAAGCTTCGTACAGATAAATTTAAGTTTAATAACTATAGTTCACTTGAAGACTGACAAAGCTCTTTATAATATATGGCAACATGTTATTTTCACAAATGTGTGACTTTGCAGCAGGGATTCACACTCTCTTAACAAAGGAAAGATAAAATAAAACCTACTTGCACCAGTAGATACATTTCTATCACATAATCTCTTCAATAAATAACAATATATATTCAATCTATTAGAATGTTGTTGCTGTATATGCCATTTTTATCACAGAAATTAAAGCAGAAAATTCTAATTTGTTTATTGTATTCACCATATTGGGCATTTAGATTTTTACTAATTAAACTTTTTGAACCTTTAAAAATCAAACTGGTTTGTCCAACTTGTCCGCCATAGCGCCATGATGTATTAAAACCTCTCTATTATTTGATTTTTAAAAAACTCAAAGCTTTACGGCTCACATTTTGTAAGCATCTACACCCTACATTCTGTTTCGACATTTTGAACGAGGTCCAAATGAATCACACTAACGACCTGCCCTGCTTCACGGCACGGCTCTCAAATTAATATCTAAGAAATGGAGATATAGGGCAAATAGATGAGAATAGGAAGGCCGTACTCACTCTGGGGGCTACGTGCTTGAGCACACACACATGCACTCTCATACGCGCCACACAGCCATGACAGGCAGGCTATTATCCAGCAGCCCGGGCCTCCGTAATTGGCTATCGCTTTTTACAAATGTGACTCTGTCTGACTCGCATATCAGCTCCCGTCTCATCAAGCGTGTAGGGGTCACCATGTCCGCCGTGTGTGTGTCTGCTTGTGTGTCTGTGTGAGGGGTCACTGGTGCCCCATCTCACTCATGTCTCTATCACAGCACTCGCTCGTGACCATGCTAAACGAGCCGGCCACTGGGACAGCATTGCTACTGCCACTGGAGCACCGAAAAGTATTTAGCCATTAGCCGCTAATAGCATCCAGATCATTCCAACAGTAGAGCGCTGATGATGAAATATTAGCTAAAGACAAACCACCATTAGCTTGCCTTTGAGGTCAGGTAATACCATCCTTTATTCACACAAGTCTAGCCCTGTGGGTTTTGAAGTTATACAATTGAGTATTTTATATCAAATCGTTAAAAATTTTAGAAGTACTTTTATAATCAACCATAACGTTACCCATCAACAAAATGAAATGAAAAGATACAAGTGTTTTGGACACTTTATGAATACAGATGTCGTGAATAATCTGCAGAGTTGTAGTTCTAATTTTTAATGTGTATTTAAAATACCTTGCCAACAGAAATGATGGGATACAGCCTCAGCCTATACGTGTTTATTATTATTATTGTTTATATTTGAAATTGAAATTGTTGTCCAAAATGAAAAATCTGATGGTAAGACGCACATCGGCAGTGGCTGTTTCTGCTGCATGAATGTCCCTTTCTGTTCAGATTAAAAATGGGCCAATTATAATCAAATATATTTAAGTAATACTTTGTAACAATATTTTTTTTATTTTGTTTAAGTAGCTTAATTCTCTTCAAGGGGAATTTCTCCACCAGCAGCATTAATGAATTTCCCTTTAGGCGGGGCTCTGGAGCTGAGTTACATCAGTTGTAATGAGGTTGATTTAAACTTATATTCCAGAAGGTAAGTGCTTGCCTATCATACTCTTGCTCCTTGTTAATCCTTAACCACTGATTAACCCTCATTACCTGAGAGAATATATAGATGAGGTGCCGTGGATGAACTGCCTCCTCTCGGTGCCTCTCTGATGGGGACGTCTGGGGTCAGTGCTTCTGTCCTGTTTTGCCCCCTCTCAGTTCCTCCACATTCAGATGATTCTGACCCCAGATCAGCCCCATCAGCTGACCACTAAAACACTTCAGCCTGAGCCGCCAGCTGCTTCCCTCATGCTGAAATTGGCTGTAGCTCTGAAATGTGTCTCATGTGAACACAGGGACCAGCGCTGCCAGGAAGAAAAAGATAAACCAAATTTTCCATTTTCACATATTTATGAGATTGTATGTGTTGGCCCGGCTTGTCTATTTCTAAATAACATGTCCTATACCAGGGACTCTTTACTGGAGTCTTGTGTGACCAATTTGTGACACTACTTTACCTTACTTGAGCAAATATTTTCTTGTATGAAAATCCAATTTGATTTATGCTGAGCAGGAGCACAAATAACCAAATCCATCAAAGAAAGATTGGATACATTTTTTGTCTCTAGCACACAGAGCTGCCTGCTAAAGTAATTAACGTAATCCATACACAGAAATACTACAACGATATGAGTGAGTCAGGCAAGTAATTTTCTCTGTATGCACTGTAAGAAACCAAATGTGTGATGTTTGGATCCGGTCACTGTACAAAGACACAGTTTGAATGCAAGAGGCCTTTTTGCAGGTTTTTTTCAGATGGGCCTTATTGTGTGTGACCTCTGTCTTTTTGCTGGTCCTATCTCAGATAACATTTTGACATTCTGGTCTCTTTGCTGAGGCGCTGCAATCCTCTGGATCGACGGCGAATGGGGGGCCCAATGATAAGGCTTCACTCACAATTAGCAGGCAGCAGCAGGGAGGCGAGAGGGGAAATTGAACTGTCAGAGAGAGAAGAGAGGAGAGGAGGAGAGGGGGAGGGAGAGTGACCCCATCCGGCAAAATGGATCCCGTCATAATTTGTTCATTTGGTGCCCATCAGACTCGAGCTTCTCTTTCTAACACTGCTTGGCTGACCTCCTCCGTTGTTTTCACCATTCTTTCACACAGCCATTCCTGCATCACATTTTACTGCACCGATCTAATTGTGTGACACTATAGCTATTAATTCCTCTTTCAAAGCTATTCCTCTCCTGTGCTAGCCAGTGGTGTAGTGGTTTACTGCGTTGCACATCTGTGGTTATTAGCACCTCTGTGGCTTCACTTCCTGGCCTTAAAGAAGACCTATTGTGCTTTTGTCTTCGATAATTCTAATGATGCCCGTAGATCATTTTGTTGTATTTTGCAATATTGATCTAAAATAACATGTTTAAAAAAATAAGTCTGCTTACTTCTGTGCTGAAAACCACTGTTCTTATTTGTGCTGGCCCCTTTATGTTATGTCTTCTTTGGAGAGTTGCAGTTCATACAGAAGAATTATTTTAATTTGTGCCGAACTTGCACTGCTGCCAAAGCCATCAAAATGTTGTGTCACTGTTTTTGCTTAACGAAGTGCAGTAATTAAAGAACAGTGGGTGTGACACGGGGCGCGGTGAAGATGGAGCAAAGGTGTCTTGTCCACAGGAGAATAAAAGATTACTCAGAAATGCATTAATTGCTCGAAATAAAATGTTTATTAGTGTAATGACAAGGGGAAATAATTACAATATAGTTAAATACCGGTACTCCAAAAAGTCTCCTTTAACCATTTTCCGAACGTCTCTACCCTCTCTCTCCTCATTTCATGCTATGTCTGTCCTATCCTAAAAAGCCTTAGGGCCAGAACATTTTAAATACATAAATTCTCCTTAATAGTTTTGATTCTGACATGTTTTCTTGGCAAATGTCTGGTAAATACCTTGCTGTATTTTCTCTCTCACTCTCTCTCTCTGAGGTAGATATATCACTTAATTTCTGCAAACACGTGTCATTTCAACTGTAGGAGAATATAAAATCTGTAAGTTGCAATAAATACTGCAGTTTCTGATTTGTCATATTTTTAAAAAAAACTATGCAATTGGAAAAATAGAGACATCAATTACATTCTGACTTAATTTAAGAATAAACAAACTGATGGTAACTTTGGACCCGCTATGCTGAAGTACACGTTCAAGACTGTAAAATGTGTGTATGCTCTCTCTCTTTCTTTGTTTTGTTTCTGTTATTTTATGTTAAACCAAAAGACTGAAGGAAAAAAATCAAATAATAAAAAATAGATAATAAATCAGAACTGTTCTGGTGAAGGAATTATGAATCAATTAAGATAATTACTTTTTGTAATACATATTTTCAGTGAATAAATATATTCATGCACAAAAAAAGAAAAATGCTGCACTGTTAAACACAGAGGCTTTTAGCAGATCCAAATTTAAATGGTGAATGTAGATGGTCTGTAATTTTGTCAGACAGCTAAGAGCTGTTAACCTGCTGAATATTAACTCATACCATTAGTGCTTTCCTAATAGTGGAAAAAGCAGGGAACAATTTGGCTCTTTTTGCATGATAATATGGGCTCTAAAATAGATGAATAACATTCAAATTATTTTAATCTATGAAAAATGAAGGAAACAAATGAAAGAAAACATGTTATTTCCAACACTAGACATTTAAACACAAATAGTCCATTATGCGACTTAAAACCAAAACAAGTAAATGTGTTCATCTTGAGATGGTTGAAAGTACGTTTGTTTGTTTTTCATGTGAAATGAAAATGATGACCGTATAGATTTGCCCACCTTGTTTGTTTGTTGCTATACTGTCTACTTTTGATATGTCAGCACTGTGGCGAATGTGTGGGACACCGAGAGGATACAGGTGTTGTTAGTGAGCTCTGAAGGTGACTGCTGGTCTCATCCATCACTGCAGCTTTCCTCGGGCTGATCCCTAATGGATCCCCTCAATCAGAGCCGCTCACTGTCAGTCGCTCTAAACTAAACGAGGACTCAGGCAACTGGTCGCTTCGCCAAGGTTGGGAGTCATATAAAAGGACAAAGTGATAAAGACCAGCTTGTGTCCAGTGTGTTGATGAGTATTGAGCGGCCTCGGTCTTTATGCTAGAAAAGGACACAACAACTAACTTTACAGACAACTAGACATGACAATATTCAGATTCTGCAAGTGTATTTAAGCCTGGGCCTCTTCAAATGTATATATTTTAGTGCTTTAGTTTTTTTTAATTTTTTTTTAATCAAAAACCCATATCCAATTTTTAAATTATAATGGAAAAAATAGGATGGTGGGAAAGCGTATTTGTCAATGTACTCTTTTTTTTGTACCGTATCCTAATGTGTTCTTGGCCATTGTGAGGGAATAATAAACAAAGGCCCATATTCATCATTTTGAATTACTTACAGATAACAGTAATGAAAATGGTCAATGTTAAGCATTTTCTCTACTTAAAAAAGCAGGTTATGTGTTAGTAGTTATAGAGGGCAGGAAAGACTTGAATGGGGAATCCACTTCATCCACTTGTGCCCTGCGTCAAATGAGCGTTCTGTCTTCACTTCACAAAGATTTGAAAAGATAATCCACTGAAAGCCTCCCCTGGCTGTTTGGTGGCAGCTCTTCGTTCTCCCTGATTTAAAATCACATCTATTGAATTTACACATTCACATTGTAAATTTTCCCCGCATGTGAAGGCAGGATGAAAAGGTTTTTAGTCGGGTGGCCAAATTCATTATGCAGTGTGTCTGTAAATGAGCTCTAAATGAAACGGAAAGGTGCTATAGGGTACGCCACAGCAATTACATTAAAACAGCTTTTTGCAGGGCTTGTTGTCCAGCTTTCTTATATAGTCTTGTTCAATTGGAAGCTAGAATGCAAAATAAAATAGAATAAATAAAATATAATCTCAAGAAGTTGTTCTAAACTCTACAGTTGTACACATTGATCAGAAATGCACTGTTGAACCGTAGCTAATATAATTTATGATCACTGGGAATGCTTTAAACATCATCATAATAAATGGAAATCACCAAAGGCTTTGATGAATCAAATAATAGAACACACAGAAGTTGTCTTAAGTAAATATATATATAATTTTAGCTTTTAATACATATCTAACAGAAGACTGGACCTGGATCAATTATTAGGCCCGAGCGCCACAAGCTGGCGAGAGGCCTATTAATCTCGTAAGGCCGTGCAAAGCACGGCTGCGAAAGTGCGCACGTAGTGCGCACGAAATCGAGCGCGAAGCGCTCGCCCACTTCCAAACACTCACTAACGCACTCCTTCACTCATGCACGCCCCGTGCATACTAATTAGTAGTAGGAAAATGGAACATTACCGTTGTAAACGGGCGAAGCCCGTGCAAAAGTGCGCACTAAACGAGCACTTTACATTGAGATGACGACCGCGAAGCGGTCGTCATCCCCATATAAAGCACTCATTTGCGCTAAGTACCTCACGAATACGTTCCCCATCTCTTGCATGTTCCGTGCATATAAGCATGTAATGCAAAAAATGAACATTATTACTGTATAGAGGGCCAAAAACACAAAGTGGGCGGAGCCCACTCAAAATTAACGAAAGTACCCTTCAGTGACCAGGGACTCACACCATGAGGTAGGAAAGCGCGAGCGCTTTCCGAAAATGTATAGTTTATGATATTTGGAAAATGGGAAACATTGTTTTCGCATCGGAATATTATTAGGCCCGAGCCCCAGCAGGGCGGAGGGCCTATTGCTCCCGCAACGCTGCCGAAGGCAGCGTTGCAACTGTCTGACCAAACATGCGGGCGCAGCCCGCATGTTTGGTACCCCGTCGCCCCTGGCAAGTACAGTGAACTAGCCCATGCCGAAGGCATGGATCATGCATACTTACTCCTGCTATGACAGAAATAGTCAACAATTAGTTGACAACAATTAGTTGACAACAGCAGCGCGAAGCGCTGCATTCCTCCAAAAACCCTCCTGGCATCGTCCCGTACGCGAGAATCCATGCCGCAGGCATGGGCCATGCTTGTATCTGCTCAAATCAATGGAAGTCTATGGGGAGTGGGCGGGGCATCCCGACGGAATAGGGAGTGACGAGCGCGTAAGCGCTCGTAATGATGATTCCACCCCATGGCGGCATCGGGAAGGCTTAGAGCTTTCAAACGATGTATAATTTGTTGTTATAGTGGAAACGGCTATATTGTTTTTGCTAAAAATATTATTATTATTATTAGGCCCGAGCGCCACAAGCTGGCGAGAGGCCTATTAATCTCGTAAGGCCGTGCGAAGCACGGCTGCGAAAGTGCGCACGTAGTGCGCACGAAATCGAGCGCAAAGCGCTCGCCCACTTCCAAACACTCACTAACGCACTTCTCCACTCATGCACGCCCCGTGCATACTAATTAGTTGTAGGAAAATGGAACATTACCGTTGTAAACGGGCGAAGCCCGTGCAAAAGTTCGCACTAAACGAGCACTTTACATTGGGATGACGACCGCGAAGCGGTCGTCATCCCCATATAAAGCACTCATTTGCGCTAAGTAGCTCACGAATACGTTCCCCATCTCTTGCATGTTCCGTGCATATAAGCATGTAATGCAAAAATTGAACATTATTACTGTATAGAGGGCCAAAAACACAAAGTGGGCGGAGCCCACTCAAAATTATCGAAAGTACCCGTCAGTGACTAGGGACCCACACCATGAGGTAGGAAAGCGCGAGCGCTTTCCGAAAATGTATAGTTTATGATATTTGAAAAATGGGAAACATTGTTTTCGCATCGGAATATTATTCTTTCTTTCTTTCTTTCTTCTTCTTCTTCTCGGGACCAACCCCCCTATTTTTCACCCAGTGAACATTGACGAAAAGTCAAAAAAATTTGCACACCTCTAAAAATCGTGCCTCTCTACATTCTGGCTATTTCCCTTTTCTAAAATAAAAAAAATTGGCGCGTCAGCGCCACCAAATGTACCAAAAATGCATTGAGAGATGGGAAATGACCCAAAAAAAATCTGATCGTAGAATCATGAAATTTGGCGCAGAGGTAGATGGTGACAAGAGAAGTAAAAAATATTATTACGGCAACGCCGTCCGCCCAACCAAATGTCGGCCATATTGCTTCAAAAATGGCTAAACATGACTTCGGAGTTTTTCCAAACGTCGTACTTTTACGAACTCCTCCCAGGGCGTTGGCCCTAAAAAGCTGAAATTTGGTGAAAATGCTACTGAGGAGTGGGACATCAAAAGTTATCCAAATTACATTGATACCTCTCACGGTCTCTGTGCGGCGAAGCCGCAAACTGTAACTAAAATTTCAGAAATCTCCCATATTTAAAATTTCTGCCGTTTGCGCAGATAAAGTCCGAATTGCATCAAATTAGAATCAGTTGTTAAACTCTTTGCCCTAAACCTACTTGAAGTGAAATAAATTCATTTGGCGCCACAGCGCCCCCTACAGATTTTATATGGAGGTTAAATGTTTAGTTTTGCGAAATTATATGAAATTTGACACACAACTCAATTTTAGCATCCCCATCAAAAAAGTCAATGAGACCCATGTTATAATTGTTATGGCGTTGCCCAACGATGACCGAAACCTTTCATGTTATTCCAATGGGGAAATCGCCAGAACATGTTTACACTTTAGACTTTCACAAACTCCTCCCAGGGCGTCAGCCCTATTAACCTGAAATTTGGTGGGACTCATCTTCAGGGGTGGACCATCAAAAGTTATCCACATTTTCATTCAAAGAGTCACGGTGTCTGTGCGGCAAAGCCGCACATTTTGCCAAGAATTCAAAATAAAATAGCTTTTTGATGGTAAAACAAAGGGGAGAAGATGTGACAGCGTCACAGATTCAGCAGTAGGCGTAATAAAAGGACAATTGGGGCGCATTAGCGCCCCCTCCTCTTGCGGCGTGGCGGCGGTGTGGCGGCGGCGTGGCGAGGGCCGATCATTGCCGCTTGCGGCTATATTTTTTATTATTTTTCTTGTTCTTCTGCTTTTTGAGCTCTAATTTGACCCCCTGAACATGCTCAAAAACTCACCAAACTTTGCCCAAAATTCAGAATCGGCGAAAAATTAGATTTTTTCAGGGCCATTTTTTTTTTCGTCAAAAAATGGCGCGACAGCGCCACCGACAAAAGTCAAAATACATTGCGCCTATGGGAGACGCCCCGAGGTCAACTTTGTCGTAAAGCTACGAAATTCGGGACACGCATTCCTCTCGTGAGGACAAAAAAAAAAAATCATTGTGACCACGCCCCCAGACTTACCCTATGGCCGCCATCTTCCTTTTGAAAATGAAAACACGCTGTGTTAGCCATTTTGTTCACGTCAAACTTTGACGAACTCCTCCTAGGGCGTTTTGCCCACCGACTTCAAAATCGGCGTACGTCCTCTGGACAAGTGGGGCATCTAAAGTTATCCAATTTTTTGAGATACCTTTTACGTTCTGTGTGCGGCGCAGCCGCAAAGTTGGACAACTTATTTTGGAATATTGCAGATCTAAAAATTGCTCCCATTTGATCAAAACGAGTCCGATTAGGACCAAATTTGAATCAGTTGTTAAACTTTCTAGTTTGGACCAGTTTATGATGACAAAATTGAAATGGGCGCGATAGCGCCCCCTACAGAGTGACCTTGAAATTAACATTGAAGTTCAAAAATTAGTTTTACCAAAATGTTCTAAACTTTACCCAAAATTCTATTTTGGCGTCCCGATCAAAAAAGCCAATCAGACAAATGCCTTATTTTTTACGGCGTAGTCGTAGCGATGACAGAAACCTCCCATGTTATCCCTATGGGAAAACCGCAAAATCTCTCAAATATCCACATTTTTATGTTTCACACTTTAACGAACTCCTCCTAGTGCGTTTTGCCCACGAACCTCAAAATCGGTGTACGTCCTCTAGACAAGTGGGGCATCTAAATTTATCCAAATTTTAAGGATAACTTTTACGGTCTCTGTGCGACGGAGCCGGCAACGTTTCCCAGAATTCTGACTATTTGGCCTTCAGAGTGGCCTATAAACAATAGAGTTTTTTCCAAATGACATGATATTTTGAACAAAATTCTAATTTGCCATCCTGATCATAAAAGTATGAGAGCCAAAGTCATATTTTGTACGGCGTAACCGAAGCGTTGACAGAAACATCCCATGTTATCCTTATGGGAAAATTGTAGAATCGCTCAAATCACCACATTTTTACGCTTCACACTTTAACAAACTCCTCCTAGGGCGATTGCCCGATCAAGCCCATATTTGGGGAAAATCATCTTCACAAACGGGGCATCAAAAGTTAGTCATATTTTGATTTTAAGTGGTACGGTCTCTTTGCCGTGGAGCTGCAAATATACTGTCACAAATGGGAAAAACGCCAAATCCTTGAAATGTTCACATTTACGCTTCACACTTTAACAAACTCCTCCGTGGGCAATAGCTCGATCAAGCTTTACTTTGGGAAATATCATCTACACAGGCGGGGCATCAAAAGTTATCCATATTTATATTCCAAGTGCTACGGTCTCTGTGCGGCGGAGCAGCAAATTTGACTGACACTTTATCAAGTCGAAAGCGCAGAGTCGGAAGGCCGGCGGCCCGCGAGGGCCGTTGGATGTCGCTTGCGGCTTTAATTCTTTCTTCTTCTTCTCGGGACCAACCCCCCTATTTTTCACCCAGTGAACATTGACGAAAAGTCACAAAAATGTTCACACCTCTAAAAATCGTGCCTCTCTACATTCTGGCTATTTCCCTTTTCTAAAATAAAAAAAATTGGCGCGTCAGCGCCCCCAAATGTACCAAAAATGCATTGAGAGATGGGAAATGACCCAAAAAAAATCTGATCGTAGAATCATGAAATTTGGCGCAGAGGTAGATGGTGACAAGAGAAGTAAAAAATATTATTACGGCAACGCCGTCCGCCCAACCAAATGTCGGCCATATTGCTTAAAAAATGGCTAAACACGACTTCGGAGTTTTTCCAAACGTCGTACTTTTACGAACTCCTCCCAGGGCGTTGGCCCTAAAAAGCTGAAATTTGGTGAAAATGCTACTGAGGAGTGGGACATCAAAAGTTATCCAAATTACATTGATACCTCTCACGGTCTCGGTGCGGCGAAGCCGCAAACTGTAGCTAGAATTTCAGAAATCTCCCATATTTAAAATTTCTGCCGTTTGCGCAGATAAAGTCCGAATTGCGTCAAATTAGAATCAGTTGTTAAACTCTTTGCCCTAAACCTACTTGAAGTGAAATAAATTCATTTGGCGCCACAGCGCCCCCTACAGATTTTATATGGAGGTTAAATGTTTAGTTTTGCGAAATTATATGACATTTGACACACAACTCAATTTTAGCATCCCCATCAAAAAAGTCAATGAGACCCATGTCATAATTGTTATGGCGTTGCCGTAACGATGACCGAAACCTTTCATGTTATTCCAATGGGGAAATCGCCAGAACATGTTTACACTTTAGACTTTCACAAACTCCTCCCAGGGCGTCAGCCCTATTAACCTGAAATTTGGTGAGACTCATCTTCAGGACCATCAAAAGTTATCCACATTTTCATTCAAAGAGTCACGGTGTCTGTGCGGCAAAGCCGCACATTTTGCCAAGAATTCAAAATAAAATTGCTTTTTGATGGTAAAACAAAGCGGAGAAGATGTGACAGCGTCACAGATTCAGCAGTAGGCGTAATAAAAGGACAATTGGGGCGCGTTAGCGCCCCCTCCTCTTGCGGCGTGGCGGCGGCGTAGCGAGGGCCGATCATTGCCGCTTGCGGCTATATTTAGGCCCGAGCGCCACAAGCTGGCGAGAGGCCTATTAATCTCGTAAGGCCGTGCGAAGCACGGCTGCGAAAGTGCGCACGTAGTGCGCACAAAATCGAGCGCGAAGCGCTCGCCCACTTCCAAACACTCACTAACGCACTCCTCCACTCATGCACGCCCCGTGCATACTAATTAGTTGTAGGAAAATGGAACATTGCCGTTGTAAACGGGCGAAGCCCGTGCAAAAGTTCGCACTAAACGAGCACTTTACATTGGGATGACGACCGCGAAGCGGTCGTCATCCCCATATAAAGCACTCATTTGCGCTAAGTAGCTCACGAATACGTTCCCCATCTCTTGCATGTTCCGTGCATATAAGCATGTAAGGCAAAAATTGAACATTATTACTGTATAGAGGGCCAAAAACACAAAGTGGGCGGAGCCCACTCAAAATTAACGAAAGTACCCGTCAGTGACCAGGGGCCCACACCATGAGGTAGGAAAGCGCGAGCGCTTTCCGAAAATGTATAGTTTATGATATTTGAAAAATGGGAAACATTGTTTTCGCATCGGAATATTATTCTTTCTTCTTCTCGGGACCAACCCCCCTATTTTTCACCCAGTGAACATTGACGAAAAGTCACAAAAATTTGCACGCCTCTAAAAATCGTGCCTCTCTACATTCTGGCTATTTCCCTTTTCTAAAATAAAAAAAATTGGCGCGTCAACGCCCCCAAATGTACCAAAAATGCATTGAGAGATGGGAAATGACCCAAAAAAAATCTGATCGTAGAATCATGAAATTTGGCGCAGAGGTAGATGGTGACAAGAGAAGTAAAAAATATTATTACGGCAACGCCGTCCGCCCAACCAAATGTCGGCCATATTGCTTCAAAAATGGCTAAACATGACTTCGGAGTTTTTCCAAACGTCGTACTTTTACGAACTCCTCGCAGGGCGTTGGCCCTAAAAAGCTGAAATTTGGTGAAAATGCTACTGAGGAGTGGGACATCAAAAATTTATCCAAATTACATTGATACCTCTCACGGTCTCTGAGCGGCGAAGCCGCAAACTGTAGCTAGAATTTCAGAAATCTCCCATATTTAAAATTTCTGCCGTTTGCGCAGATAAAGTCCGAATTGCGTCAAATTAGAATCAGTTGTTAAACTCTTTGCCCTAAACCTACTTGAAGTGAAATAAATTCATTTGGCGCCACAGCGCCCCCTACAGATTTTATATGGAGGTTAAATGTTTAGTTTTGCGAAATTATATGAAATTTGACACACAACTCAATTTTAGCATCCCCATCAAAAAAGTCAATGACTCATGTCATAATTGTTATGGCGTTGCCGTAACGATGACCGAAACCTTTCATGTTATTCCAATGGGGAAATCGCCAGAACATGTTTACACTTTAGACTTTCACAAACTCCTCCCAGGGCGTCAGCCCTATTAACCTGAAATTTGGTGAGACTCATCTTCAAGACCATCAAAAGTTATCCACATTTTCATTCAAAGAGTCACGGTGTCTGTGCGGCAAAGCCGCACATTTTGCCAAGAATTCAAAATAAAATTGCTTTTTGATGGTAAAACAAAGGGGAGAAGATGTGACAGCGTCACAGATTCAGCAGTAGGCGTAATAAAAGGACAATTGGGGCGCGTTAGCGCCCCCTCCTCTTGCGGCGTGGCGGCGGTGTGGCGGCGGTGTGGCGGCGGCGTGGCGGCGGCGTGGCGAGGGCCGATCATTGCCGCTTGCGGCTATATTTCTTGTTCTTCTTCTTCTTCTTCTTCTCGGGACCAACCCCCCTATTTTTCACCCAGTGAACATTGACGAAAAGTCACAAAAATGTTCACACCTCTAAAAATCGTGCCTCTCTACATTCTGGCTATTTCCCTTTTCTAAAATAAAAAATTGGCGCGTCAGCGCCCCCAAATGTACCAAAAATGCATTGAGAGATGGGAAATGACCCAAAAAAAATCTGATCGTAGAATCATGAAATTTGGCGCAGAGGTAGATGGTGACAAGAGAAGTAAAAAATATTATTACGGCAACGCCGTCCGCCCAACCAAATGTCGGCCATATTGCTTCAAAAATGGCTAAACATGACTTCGGAGTTTTTCCAAACGTCGTACTTTTACGAACTCCTCCCAGGGCGTTGGCCCTAAAAAGCTGAAATTTGGTGAAAATGCTACTGAGGAGTGGGACATCAAAAGTTATCCAAATTACATTGATACCTCTCACGGTCTCTGTGCGGCGAAGCCGCAAACTGTAGCTAGAATTTCAGAAATCTCCCATATTTAAAATTTCTGCCGTTTGCGCGGATAAAGTCCGAATTGCGTCAAATTAGAATCAGTTGTTAAACTCTTTGCCCTAAACCTACTTGAAGTGAAATAAATTCATTTGGCGCCACAGCGCCCCCTACAGATTTTATATGGAGGTTAAATGTTTAGTTTTGCGAAATTATATGAAATTTGACACACAACTCAATTTTAGCATCCCCATCAAAAAAGTCAATGAGACCCATGTCATAATTGTTATGGCGTTGCCATAACGATGACCGAAACCTTCCATGTTATTCCAATGGGGAAATCGCCAGAACATGTTTACACTTTAGACTTTCACAAACTCCTCCCAGGGCGTCAGCCCTATTAACCTGAAATTTGGTGAGACTCATCTTCAGGTGTGGACCATCAAAAGTTATCCACATTTTCATTCAAAGAGTCACGGTGTCTGTGCGGCAAAGCCGCACATTTTGCCAAGAATTCAAAATAAAATAGCTTTTTGATGGTAAAACAAAGGGGAGAAGATTCAGATTCAGCAGTAGGCGTAATAAAAGGACAATTGGGGCGCGTTAGCGCCCCCTCCTCTTGCGGCGTGGCGGCGGTGTGGCGGCGGCGTGGCGAGGGCCGATCATTGCCGCTTGCGGCTATATTTAGGCCCGAGCCCCAGTAGGGGGAGGGCCTATTGCTCCCGCAACGCTGCCGAAGGCAGCGTTGCAACTGTCTGACCAAACATGCGGGCGCAGCCCGCATGTTTGGTACCCCGTCGCCCCTGGCAAGTACAGTGAACTAGCCCATGCCGAAGGCATGGATCATGCATACTTACTCCTGCTATGACAGAAATAGTCAACAATTAGTGAATGGGCGTAGCCCATTCACTAATTGTTGACAACAGCAGCGCGAAGCGCTGCATTCCTCCAAAAACCCTCCTGGCATCGTCCCGTACGCGAGAATCCATGCCGCAGGCATGGGCCATGCTTGTATCTGCTCAAATCAATGGAAGTCTATGGGGAGTGGGCGGGGCATCCCGACGGAATAGGGAGTGACGAGCGCGTAAGCGCTCGTAATGATGATTCCACCCCATGGCGGCATCGGGAAGGCTTAGAGCTTTCAAACGATGTATCATTTGTTGTTTTGTAAAAACGGCTATATTGTTTTTGCTAAAAATATTATTATTATTATTATTATTATTATTTTTCTTGTTCTTCTTCAGCGCTTTGATCTCTAATTTGACCCCCTGAACATGCTCAAAAACTCACCAAACTTTGCCCAAAATTCAGAATCGGCGAAAAATTTTATTTTTTCTGGGCCATTTTTTTTTTCGTTAAAAAATGGCGCGACAGCGCCACCGACAAAAGTCAAAATACATTGCGCCTATGGGAGACGCCCCGAGGTCAACTTTGGCGTAAAGCTACGAAATTCGGGACACGCATTCCTCTCGTGAGGATAAACAAAAAAAATCATTGTGGCCACGCCCCCAAACTTACCCTATGGCCGCCATCTTCCTTTGAAAATGAAAACAAGCTGAGTTAGCCATTTTGTTTACGTCAAACTTTGACGAACTCCTCCTAGGGCGTTTTGCCCACCGACTTCAAAATCGGCGTACGTCCTCTGGACAAGTGGGGCATCTAAAGTTATTCAATTTTTTGAGATACCTTTTACGGTCTGTGTGCGGCGCAGCCGCAAAGTTGGACAACTTATTTTGGAATATTGCAGGTCTAAAAATTGCTCCCATTTGATCAAAACCAGTCCGATTAGGACCAAATTTGAATCAGTTGTTAAACTTTCTAGTTTGGACCAGTTTAGGCTGACAAAATTGAAATGGCAGTGATAGCGCCCCCTACAGAGTGACCTTTAAATTAACATTGAAGGTCAAAAATTAGTTTTACCAAAATTGTCTAAACTTTACCCAAAATTCTATTTTGCCGTCCCGATCACAAAAGCCAATCACAAAAATGCCTAAATTTTTACGCCGTAGTCGTAGCGATGACAGAAACCTCCCATGTTATCCCTATGGGAAAACCACAAAATCTCTCAAATTACCACATTTTTATGTTTTACACTTTAACGAAGTCCTCCTAGTGCGTTTTGCCCACCAACCTCAAAATCGGTGTACGTCCTCTAGACAAGTGGTGTATCTAAAGTTATCCAAATTTTAAGGATAACTTTTACGGTCTTTGTGCGACGGAGCCGCAAACGTTTCCCAGAATTCTGACTATTTGGCCTTCAGAGTGGCCTATAAACAATAGAGTTTTTCCAAATGACATGATATTTTGAACGAAATTCTAATTTGCCATCCTGATCATACAAGTATGAGAGCCAAAGTCATATTTTGTACGGCGTAACCGTAGCGTTGACAGAAACATCCCATGTTATCCTTATGGGAAAATCGTAGAATCGCTCAAATCACCACATTTTTACGCTTCACACTTTAACAAACTCCTCCTAGGGCGATTGTCCGATCAAGTTCATATTTGGAGAATATCATCTACACAAGCGGGGCATCAAAACTTACCCATATTTTGATTCTAAGTGCTACGGTCTCTGTGTGGCGGACCCGCAAATATATGTCAGAAATGGGAAAACAGCGAAATCTCTAAAATCACCACATTTTTACGCTTCACACTTTAACGAACTCCTCCTAGGCCGATTGCCCGATCAAGCTCATATTTGGGGAAAATCATCTACACAAACGGGGCATCAAAAGTTATCCATATTTTGATTTTAAGTGGTACGGTCTCTGTGCCGTGGAGCTGCAAATATACTGTCACAAATGGGAAAAACGCCAAATCCTTGAAATGTTCACATTTACGCTTCACACTTTAACAAACTCCTCCGTGGGCAATAGCTCGATCAAGCTTTACTTTGGGAAAAATTATCTACACAAGCGCGGCATCAAAAGTTATCCATATTTTTATTCCAAGTGCTACGGTCTCTGTGCGGCGGCGCAGCAAATTTGACTGACACTTGTGTTCATTTGCACTGGATTGGCCATGTCCAATGTGTCGCCGTCTGTCAAGTTCTTTTTTTATTCAAGACACAATAAGGGCGCCATCTTTATCAAGTCGAAAGCGCAGAGTCGGAAGGCCGGCGGCCCGCGAGGGCCGTTGGATGCCGCTTGCGGCTTTAATTATTATTATTTTTCTTGTTCTTCTTCAGCGCTTTGATCTCTAATTTGACCCCCTGAACATGCTCAAAAACTCACCAAACTTTGCCCAAAATTCAGAATCGGTGAAAAATTTTATTTTTTCTGGGCCATTTTTTTTTTCGTTAAAAAATGGCGCGACAGCGCCACCGACAAAAGTCAAAATACATTGCGCCTATGGGAGACGCCCCGAGGTCAACTTTGGCGTAAAGCTACGAAATTCGGGACACGCATTCCTCTCGTGAGGATAAACAAAAAAAATCATTGTGGCCACGCCCCCAAACTTACCCTATGGCCGCCATCTTCCTTTGAAAATGAAAACAAGCTGAGTTAGCCATTTTGTTTACGTCAAACTTTGACGAACTCCTCCTAGGGCGTTTTGCCCACCGACTTCAAAATCGGCGTACGTCCTCTGGACAAGTGGGGCATCTAAAGTTATTCAATTTTTTGAGATACCTTTTACGGTCTGTGTGCGGCGCAGCCGCAAAGTTGGACAACTTATTTTGGAATATTGCAGGTCTAAAAATTGCTCCCATTTGATCAAAACCAGTCCGATTAGGACCAAATTTGAATCAGTTGTTAAACTTTCTAGTTTGGACCAGTTTAGGCTGACAAAATTGAAATGGCAGTGATAGCGCCCCCTACAGAGTGACCTTTAAATTAACATTGAAGGTCAAAAATTAGTTTTACCAAAATTGTCTAAACTTTACCCAAAATTCTATTTTGCCGTCCCGATCACAAAAGCCAATCACAAAAATGCCTAAATTTTTACGCCGTAGTCGTAGCGATGACAGAAACCTCCCATGTTATCCCTATGGGAAAACCACAAAATCTCTCAAATTACCACATTTTTATGTTTTACACTTTAACGAAGTCCTCCTAGTGCGTTTTGCCCACCAACCTCAAAATCGGTGTACGTCCTCTAGACAAGTGGTGTATCTAAAGTTATCCAAATTTTAAGGATAACTTTTACGGTCTTTGTGCGACGGAGCCGCAAACGTTTCCCAGAATTCTGACTATTTGGCCTTCAGAGTGGCCTATAAACAATAGAGTTTTTCCAAATGACATGATATTTTGAACGAAATTCTAATTTGCCATCCTGATCATACAAGTATGAGAGCCAAAGTCATATTTTGTACGGCGTAACCGTAGCGTTGACAGAAACATCCCATGTTATCCTTATGGGAAAATCGTAGAATCGCTCAAATCACCACATTTTTACGCTTCACACTTTAACAAACTCCTCCTAGGGCGATTGTCCGATCAAGTTCATATTTGGAGAATATCATCTACACAAGCGGGGCATCAAAACTTACCCATATTTTGATTCTAAGTGCTACGGTCTCTGTGTGGCGGACCCGCAAATATATGTCAGAAATGGGAAAACAGCGAAATCTCTAAAATCACCACATTTTTACGCTTCACACTTTAACGAACTCCTCCTAGGCCGATTGCCCGATCAAGCTCATATTTGGGGAAAATCATCTACACAAACGGGGCATCAAAAGTTATCCATATTTTGATTTTAAGTGGTACGGTCTCTGTGCCGTGGAGCTGCAAATATACTGTCACAAATGGGAAAAACGCCAAATCCTTGAAATGTTCACATTTACGCTTCACACTTTAACAAACTCCTCCGTGGGCAATAGCTCGATCAAGCTTTACTTTGGGAAAAATTATCTACACAAGCGCGGCATCAAAAGTTATCCATATTTTTATTCCAAGTGCTACGGTCTCTGTGCGGCGGCGCAGCAAATTTGACTGACACTTGTGTTCATTTGCACTGGATTGGCCATGTCCAATGTGTCGCCGTCTGTCAAGTTCTTTTTTTATTCAAGACACAATAAGGGCGCCATCTTTATCAAGTCGAAAGCGCAGAGTCGGAAGGCCGGCGGCCCGCGAGGGCCGTTGGATGCCGCTTGCGGCTTTAATTATTATTATTTTTCTTGTTCTTCTTCAGCGCTTTGATCTCTAATTTGACCCCCTGAACATGCTCAAAAACTCACCAAACTTTGCCCAAAATTCAGAATCGGTGAAAAATTTTATTTTTTCTGGGCCATTTTTTTTTTCGTTAAAAAATGGCGCGACAGCGCCACCGACAAAAGTCAAAATACATTGCGCCTATGGGAGACGCCCCGAGGTCAACTTTGGCGTAAAGCTACGAAATTCGGGACACGCATTCCTCTCGTGAGGATAAACAAAAAAAAAACATTGTGGCCACGCCCCCAAACTTACCCTATGGCCGCCATCTTCCTTTGAAAATGAAAACAAGCTGAGTTAGCCATTTTGTTTACGTCAAACTTTGACGAACTCCTCCTAGGGCGTTTTGCCCACCGACTTCAAAATCGGCGTACGTCCTCTGGACAAGTGGGGCATCTAAAGTTATTCAATTTTTTGAGATACCTTTTACGGTCTGTGTGCGGCGCAGCCGCAAAGTTGGACAACTTATTTTGGAATATTGCAGGTCTAAAAATTGCTCCCATTTGATCAAAACCAGTCCGATTAGGACCAAATTTGAATCAGTTGTTAAACTTTCTAGTTTGGACCAGTTTAGGCTGACAAAATTGAAATGGCAGTGATAGCGCCCCCTACAGAGTGACCTTTAAATTAACATTGAAGGTCAAAAATTAGTTTTACCAAAATTGTCTAAACTTTACCCAAAATTCTATTTTGCCGTCCCGATCACAAAAGCCGATCACAAAAATGCCTAAATTTTTACGCCGTAGTCGTAGCGATGACAGAAACCTCCCATGTTATCCCTATGGGAAAACCACAAAATCTCTCAAATTACCACATTTTTATGTTTTACACTTTAACGAAGTCCTCCTAGTGCGTTTTGCCCACCAACCTCAAAATCGGTGTACGTCCTCTAGACAAGTGGTGTATCTAAAGTTATCCAAATTTTAAGGATAACTTTTACGGTCTTTGTGCGACGGAGCCGCAAACGTTTCCCAGAATTCTGACTATTTGGCCTTCAGAGTGGCCTATAAACAATAGAGTTTTTCCAAATGACATGATATTTTGAACAAAATTCTAATTTGCCATCCTGATCATAAAAGTATGAGAGCCAAAGTCATATTTTGTACGGCGTAACCGTAGCGTTGACAGAAACATCCCATGTTATCCTTATGGGAAAATCGTAGAATCGCTCAAATCACCACATTTTTACGCTTCACACTTTAATGAACTCCTCCTAGGGCGATTGTCCGATCAAGTTCATATTTGGAGAATATCATCTACACAAGCGGGGCATCAAAACTTACCCATATTTTGATTCTAAGTGCTACGGTCTCTGTGTGGCGGACCCGCAAATATATGTCAGAAATGGGAAAACAGCGAAATCTCTAAAATCACCACATTTTTACGCTTCACACTTTAACGAACTCCTCCTAGGGCGATTGCCCGATCAAGCTCATATTTGGGGAAAATCATCTACACAAACGGGGCATCAAAAGTTATCCATATTTTGATTTTAAGTGGTACGGTCTCTGTGCCGTGGAGCTGCAAATATACTGTCACAAATGGGAAAAACGCCAAATCCTTGAAATGTTCACATTTACGCTTCACACTTTAACAAACTCCTCCGTGGGCAATAGCTCGATCAAGCTTTACTTTGGGAAAAATCATCTACACAAGCGGGGCATCAAAAGGTATCCATATTTTTATTCCAAGTGCTACGGTCTCTGTGCGGCGGCGCAGCAAATTTGACTGACACTTGTGTTCATTTGCACTGGATTGGCCATGTCCAATGTGTCGCCGTCTGTCAAGTTCTTTTTTTATTCAAGACACAATAAGGGCGCCATCTTTATCAAGTCAAAAGCGCAGAGTCGGAAGGCCGGCGGCCCGCGAGGGCCGTTGGATGCCGCTTGCGGCTTTAATTATTATTATTTTTCTTGTTCTTCATCGCTTTGAACTCTAATTTGACCCCCTGAACATGCTCAAAAACTCACCAAACTTTGCCCAAAATTCAGAATCGGCGAAAAATTTTGTTTTTTCTGGGCCATTTTTTTTTTTCTAAAAAAATGGCGCGACAGCGCCACCGACAAAAGTCAAAATATATTGCGCCTATGGGAGACGCCTCGAGGTCAACTTTGTCGTAAAGCTACGAAATTCGGAACACGCATTCCTCTTGTGAGGACAAAAAACAAATATTATTGTGGCCACGCCCCCAGACTTACCCTATGGCCGCCATCTTCCTTTGAAAATGAAAACACGCTGTGTTAGCCATTTTGTTCACGTCAAACTTTGACGAACTCCTCCTAGGGCGTTTTGCCCACCAACTTTAAAATCGGCGTACGTCCTCTGGACAAGAGGGGCATCTAAAGTTATCCAATTTTTTGGTATACCTCTTACGGTCTGTGTGCGGCGCAGCCGCAAAGTTGGACAACTTATTTTGGGATATTGCAGATCTAAAAATTGTTCCCATTTGATCAAAACAAGTCCGATTAGGACCAAATTTGAATCAGTTGTTCAACTTTCTAGTTTGGACCAGTTTATGATGACAAAATTGAAATGGGCGCGATAGCGCCCCCTACAGAGTGACCTTTAAATTAACATTGAAGGTCAAAAATTAGTTTTACCAAATTTTTCTAAACTTTACCCAAAATTCTATTTTGGCGTCCCGATCAAAAAAGCCAATCAGACAAATGCCTTAATTTTTACGGCGTAGTCGTAGCGATGACATAAACCTCCCATGTTATCCCTATGGGAAAACCGCTAAATCTTTCGAATATCCACATTTTTCTGTTTCACACTTTAACAAACTCCTCCTAGTGCGTTTTGCCCACCGACCTCAAAATCGGTGTACGTCCTCTAGACAAGTGGGGCATCTAAAGTTATCCAAATTTTAAGGATAGCTTTTACGGTCTCTGTGCGACGGAGCCGCAAACGTTTCCCAGAATTCTGACTATTTGGCCTTCAGAGTGGCCTATAAACAATAGAGTATTTCCAAATGACATGATATTTTGAACAAAATTCTAATTTGCCATCCTGATCATAAAAGTATGAGGGCCAAAGTCATATTTTGTACGGCGTAACCGTAGCGATGACAGAAACATCCCATGTTATCCTTATGGGAAAATCGTAGAATCGCTCAAATCACCACATTTTTACGCTTCACACTTTAACAAACTCCTCCTAGGGCGATTGTCCGATCAAACTCATATTTGGAGAATATCATCTACACAAGCGGGGCATCAAAACTTATCCTTATTTTGATTCTAAGTGCTACGGTCTCTGTGTGGCGGACCCGCAAATATATGTCAGAAATGGGAAAACAGCAAAATCTCTGAAATGTTCACATTTACGCTTCACACTTTAACAAACTCCTCCTAGGGCGATTGTCCGATCAAACTCATATTTGGAGAAAATCATCTACACAAGCGGGGCATCAAAAGTTATCCATATTTTTATTCCAAGTGTCACGGTCTCTGTGCGGCGGACCCGCACATTTGACCGACACTTGTGTTCATTTGCACTGGATTGGCCATGTCAATTGTGTCGCCGTCTGTCAAGTTCTTTTTTAATCCAACACAATAAGGGCGCCATCTTTATCAAGTCGAAAGTGCAGAGTCAGAAGGCCGGCGGCCCGCGAGGGCCGTTGGATGCCGCTTGCGGCTTTAATTCTTCTTCTTCTTCTTCTTCTCGGGACCAACCCCCCTATTTTTCACCCAGTGAACATTGACGAAAAGTCACAAAAATTTGCACACCTCTAAAAATCGTGCCTCTCTACATTCTGGCTATTTCCCTTTTCTAAAATAAAAAAAATTGGCGCGTCAGCGCCCCCAAATGTACCAAAAATGCATTGAGAGATGGGAAATGACCCAAAAAAAATCTGATCGTAGAATCATGAAATTTGGCGCAGAGGTAGATGGTGACAAGAGAAGTAAAAAATATTATTACGGCAACGCCGTCCGCCCAACCAAATGTCGGCCATATTGCTTCAAAAATGGCTAAACATGATTTTGGAGTCTTTCCAAACGTCGTACTTTTACGAACTCCTCCCAGGGCGTTGGCCCTAAAAAGCTGAAATTTGGTGAAAATGCTACTGAGGAGTGGGACATCAAAAGTTATCCAAATTACATTGATACCTCTCACGGTCTCTGTGCGGCGAAGCCGCAAACTGTAGCTAGAATTTCAGAAATCTCCCATATTTAAAATTTCTGCCGTTTGCGCAGATAAAGTCCGAATTGCGTCAAATTAGAATCAGTTGTTAAACTCTTTGCCCTAAACCCACTTGAAGTGAAATAAATTCATTTGGCGCCACAGCGCCCCCTACAGATTTTATATGGAGGTTAAATGTTTAGTTTTGCGAAATTATATGAAATTTGACACACAACTCAATTTTAGCATCCCCATCAAAAAAGTCAATGAGAGCCATGTCATAATTGTTATGGCGTTGCCGTAACGATGACCGAAACCTTCCATGTTATTCCAATGGGGAAATCGCCAGAACATGTTTACACTTTATACTTTCACAAACTCCTCTTAGGGCGTTAGCCCTATTAACCTGAAATTTGGTGAGACTCATCTTCAGGGGTGGACCATCAAAAGTTATCCACATTTTTATTCAAAGAGTCACGGTGTCTGTGCGGCAAAGCCGCACATTGTGCCAAGAATTCAAAATAAAATTGCTTTTTGATGGTAAAACAAAGGGGAGAAGATGTGACAGCGTCACAGATTCAGCAGTAGGCGCAATAAAAGGACAATTGGGGCGCGTTAGCGCCCCCTCCTCTTGCGGCGTGGCGGCGGCGTGGCGAGGGCCGATCATTGCTGCTTGCGGCTATATATTTTTTATTATTATTTTTCTTGTTCTTCTGCTTTTTGAGCTCTAATTTGACCCCCTGAACATGCTCAAAAACTCACCAAACTTTGCCCAAAATTCAGAATCGGCGAAAAATTAGATTTTTTCGGGGCCATTTTTTTTTTTCGTTAAAAAATGGCGCGACAGCGCCACCGACAAAAGTCAAAATACATTGCGCCTATGGGAGACGCCCCGAGGTCAACTTTGGCGTAAAGCTACGAAATTCGGGACACGCATTCCTCTTGTGAAGACAAAAAAAAAATATTATTGTGGCCACGCCCCCAGACTTACCCTATGGCCGCCATCTTCCTTTGAAAATGAAAACACGCTGTTTTAGCCATTTTGTTCACGTCAAACTTTGACGAACTCCTCCTAGGGCGTTTTGCCCACCGACTTCAAAATTGGCGTACGTTCTCTGGACAAGTGGGGCATCTAAAGTTATCCAATTTTTTGAGATACCTTTCACGGTCTGTGTGCGGCGCAGCCGCAAAGTTGGACAACTTATTTTGGAATATTGCAGATCCAAAAATTGCTCCCATTTGATCAAAACCAGTCCGATTATGACCAAATTTGAATCAGTTGTTAAACTTTCTAGTTTGGACCAGTTTAGGCTGACAAAATTGAAATGGCCGCGATAGCGCCCCCTACAGAGTGACCTTTAAATTAACATTGAAGCTCAAAAATTAGTTTTACCAAAATTGTCTAAACTTTACCCAAAATTCTATTTTGCCGTCCCGATCACAAAAGCCAATCACAAAAATGCCTAAATTTTTACGGCGTAGTTGTAGCGATGACATAAACCTCCCATGTTATCCCTATGGGAAAACCACAAAATCTCTCAAATTACCACATTTTTATGTTTCACACTTTAACGAACTCCTCTTAGTGCGTTTTGCCCACCAACCTCAAAATCGGTGTACGTCCTCTAGACAAGTGGGGCATCTAAAGTTATCCAAATTTTAAGGATAACTTTTACGGTCTCTGTGCGACGGAGCCGCAAACGTTTCCCTGAATTCTGACTATTTGACCTTCAGAGTGGCCTATAAACAATAGAGTTTTTCCAAATGACATGACATTTTGCACAAAATTCTAATTTGCCATCCTGATCATACAAGTATGAGAGCCAAAGTCATATTTTGTACGGCGTAACCGTAGCGATGACAGAAACATCCCATGTTATCCTTATGGGAAAATCGCAACATCGCTCAAATCACCACATTTTTACGCTTCACACTTTAACGAACTCCTCCTAGGGCCATAGCCCTATCAAATTCATCTACACAAACGGGGCATCAAAAATTAGTCATATTTTGATATTAAGTGGTACGGTCTCTGTGCCGTGGAGCTGCAAATATACTGTCACAAATGGGAAAACGCCAAATCTCTGAAATGTTCACATTTATGCTTCACACTTTAACAAACTCTTCCGTGGGCGATAGCTCGATCAAGCTTTACTTTGGGAAATATCATCCACACAAGCGGGGCATCAAAAGTTATCCATATTTATATTCTGAGTGCTACGGTCTCTGTGCGGCGGAGCAGCAAATTTGACTGACATTTGTGTTCATTTGCACTGGATTGGCCATGTTCAATGTGTCGTCGTCTGTCAAGTTCTTTTTTAATTCAACACACAATAAGGGCGCCATCTTTATCAAGTCGAAAGCGCAGAGTCGGAAGGCCGGCGGCCCGCGAGGGCCGTTGGATGCCGCTTGCGGCTTTAATTCTTTCTTCTTTCTTCTTCTTCTCGGGACCAACCCCCCTATTTTTCACCCAGTGAACATTGACGAAAAGTCACAAAAAATTGCACACCTCTAAAAATCGTGCCTCTCTACATTCTGGCTATTTCCCTTTTCTAAAATAAAAAAATTGGCGCGTCAGCGCCCCCAAATGTACCAAAAATGCATTGAGAGATGGGAAATGACCCAAAAAAAATCTGATCGTAGAATCATGAAATTTGGCGCAGAGGTAGATGGTGACAAGAGAAGTAAAAAATATTATTACGGCAACGCCGTCCGCCCAACCAAATGTCGGCCATATTGCTTCAAAAATGGCTAAACATGACTTCGGAGTTTTTCCAAACGTCGTACTTTTACGAACTCCTCCCAGGGCGTTGGCCCTAAAAAGCTGAAATTTGGTGAAAATGCTACTGAGGAGTGGGACATCAAAAGTTATCCAAATTACATTGATACCTCTCACGGTCTCTGTGCGGCGAAGCCGCAAACTGTAGCAAGAATTTCAGAAATCTCCCAAATTTAACATTTCTGCCGTTTGCGCAGATAAAGTCCGAATTGTGTCAAATTAGAATCAGTTGTTAAACTCTTTGCCCTAAACCTATTTGAAGTGAAATAAATTAATTTGGAGCCACAGCGCCCCCTACAGATTTTATATGGAGGTTAAATATTTAGTTTTGCAAAATTATATGAAATTTGACACACAACTCAATTTTGGCATCCCCATCAAAAAAGTCAATGAGACCCATGTCATAATTGTTATGGCTTTGCCGTAACGATGACCGAAACCTTCCATGTTATTTCAATGGGGAAATCGCCAGAACATGTTTACACTTTAGACTTTCACAAACTCCTCTTAGGGCGTCAGCCCTATTAACCTGAAATTTGGTGAGACTCATCTTCAGGGGTGGACCATCAAAAGTTATCCACATTTTTATTCAAAGAGTCACGGTGTCTGTGCGGCAAAGCCGCACATTTTGCCAAGAATTCAAAATAAAATTGCTTTTTGATGGTAAAACAAAGGGGAGAAGATGTGACAGCGTCACAGATTCAGCAGTAGGCGTAATAAAAGGACAATTGGGGCGCGTTAGCGCCCCCTCCTCTTGCGGCGTGGCTGCGGCGTGGCTGCGGCGTGGCTGCGGCGTTGCGGCGGCGGCGTGGCGGCGGCGTGGCGAGGGCCGATCATTGCCGCTTGCGGCTATATTCATTTTTTATTTTCTTAATAAAAACAAATAGAGCATAAACAACACACACTTTTAACAGAGGATTGGTTGACTGGATTAGAAAGCAATTCATCGACAATTTTTGAATCATGAAATCTAGATTTGATTAAAGCTTGATTAATTGCTCAGTATATTTACATAAGGGAAACTGTCCACTTTAAAATATAGTGTATTGTACTATCCTGACCGTATTGCTTGCAGTGTTCTCACTGTCTGGTCCTGTAGTGCTTTGGCCTTGGGGTGATGCTGCCGTTGTTTGCTGTGGTATTAACACTGATGCTAGTTATTGATCTGGAGGCCTGCACACAGTCATACATACAGCTGTCTGCTGGTGACCTAACTAATCACAATAAGTCAGTGTCTTCTGGGAACACCGGAGTTGTGGTGGAAACCCATTAAGAATTCATCAAGAAAGTGTTGTGCGTTTCATTCCTTTATTTTGTACCTGTGTTTGAATATAAGGCCTGATGTGCTTTCAACATCTGAACGCTTAATGTACAGCAAAACTGGCAGTTATTGAATACCTTGCAAATGAAGTCTGTTGTGCAAGGATGAGGTGTGTGATAACTGTGAAAGATGGATTTATTATTATTTTTTCATTATAGGCTCTATCTATATGTAACGTTTCTGGTGGCGAGTCCTTAATTCATTACATTTTTTACCTACCCCGAAATGTTCCAAAGTCTGGCATTAGACTCTTTTTTTCTCAATGAAATGTGTGTAATTGAAAACATGGATGTTTAATGCCATGCTGTGAAGGCAAAGGTATAGTGCACCTTTAATGCAATTGTTTTATCTAAAGTGCATACGACAGGTTTAGGTTAGTAACGGTTTATCAGAGTTTTTACGGCAATTTGATAGGAAAATTTGAAAAATGAATGTTGAAAATTGTTAAGTTGTAAAACAGAATCCGTCTATCTACGTCATCAATACAAATGATCAAAGATTTCTTGTTTAAATTTCACGATAGCTACATGGTTAAGTTGGGTAAGGTTAATAATTGAGTCAAAGTATACGCTATGGAGCTCTACTCAACCTGGTGGTGCATTCTCAAATTAAGGGACAATTGACACACAACAACACAATTTTCTGACCATTTAAACTATAATTTAACAAAATAAAGGGGTTATCAGGCATTATTATTTGTTAATCATAACTATTGTGTAATTTATATGACTTATAAAAGCATAGTAATACTTTTTTCAGCTAAAGTGATGATCAGTGGCATCAGAGCATTGGTTGTCATTGGTCGCATATGTACCGAATTACCTGGATCAATTATTATTTGTATGTAACTACAGTCAAAGGTCTGAAAACGCATTGCTCCGAATGTACCTGAGCGCCCCCATAATGAAAGCTGTTTGCCCGGTGTCCACCATTATCATACAGATAGGCTCATATCCCATTGATTTTATGCAGATGATCACCTTTGTGTGTATGCAGGGCTGATAGGGGTAGTAATTTACACAAGAAAATCAATTACCCTTCTCGTCTGCCGCAGTAATTGTTTATTATTTTCCTATTAAACAAAGAGTGTAGATCAATGTTATGGAGAAGATAGCCCATGAATACTATCAACATAAACAGATTTGCCTTTGACATTTGCAAGTTTTCCTTTTAATAATGTGTACAATGTCAACCAATAGAACAAAGGAAAGGCGCTCTATTTGTTACATGTTGCGACGTGTTGAGAAAACAAGTAAGAGCTTAATGGAAACCTGCACCGCCTGCTTTAAATGGGTTTGGTAGTACAATAAAACAATTACAAGCCAGACAATAGAAGGTAGTCAGCATCGACACTTGTTGTTGCTTCACAAATGTGCGGTTGATGTAAATAGTCAGAAGATCCCCAGGCCCTGTCCGCTCACTCTGGCTCTGAATCAGTTTGGATTGATCTAGACACAAACTAATCACTTTTACTCACTGAAGTAATTGGCCCGGCCCAGATCTGAAGAAGCAGTCCATTGACCGCTGCTGTGATCAATACTCCGATCAGAAGAGTCGGAGGAGCAGAGCAGAGGCGCAGGGGAAAGAGGAGGGATTGGTTGTAATGTGCCTGATCAATCTGAGCAACAGCACACGGTCTGGGTGTGGAGAGGTTCACCCATCAACTCCTGTGGTCTTTTGAAAAATGCTCGGCTCGTCACGGATGCTCTGGTATTGCAAATATTCACCAGTCAATGTGTTTCTCTATATATCCTTGTATCGTATTTCAGGATTTACGCCATTTTTCACTGTTCTCGCTAAGCCATTTGTCTTCACCATAAAACAGTCTTGTCTTCTTAGCTATGTTAAATAAAACGGTTGATTATAGCCTTAAAGATTGGTACAGGAGTGCAGTTTAATGTGTGAATATATGTATAATTCATTTTTTCATTTCTACTGGGAGAAAACCAAATGCAACATTGTAATAGCCACATTCTCTGGTTGGCTTATTACCAAGTTTTTGTACCCTGGCCTGGCTAACCAAAGATATAAAAGTGTTTTACCAGATTGTAAAAGAAAATCAAATGAAAAGCTTTTTTTTTTTTGTATTTACAAATAAAAAGTTATTATAAGGACCATTATAAACCTCATTTTTATAAAGTCATATAAATCAGAACTTTCAAGTGAGATAATCAATTATATAAATGCATTAATAATCTGGACATCCAGTCTACAATATATATCTAAATAAAATAAATGGGAAAGAGAGGGTAGTTTTGTTTTGACCGATGAGGAATGGGAGGACCACAAACTCATATGTTTGGAGAGAATTCGGTTGGAAAAATGTATCTCGTTTTTGCCACGTCAAACTGCCCATTACTCACAAGGAAATGCTAACTGCCAAGAGGCTCATCATTGCCATGTGTTTTGGGACTGTCCTGTTGCTCAGAAAAAATTGGCCTGAGATTAACAAACCGATGCAGTCGGTTTTGGACATCACCATCCCATTCAATGTCACTATATGGGCCTCAAAATCCCTACAATGGACACAGTGAATGGATACCTCTGGAACATTCATCTGGAAGTAGCAACAAATGGATGAGACGAACTGGACCAATGATCAAGGAGTGCCTCAATTTGAAAAAGGACACATTTTACTACATGTTTATGACTTTAGCGTCATGAAATTGTTTGTAGGAACTCTGTCTTTTTGTTTTCATTGTTCTGTTTACTTTTGTTGTAAAAAAAAATATGTAATTATAAAGAAAAAGAAAAAATATTCTAGCTTCATTCTCTTCTACATTTACGAGTTATGTGTTTTAGTCCGGTCACTACATTCATCTTACTTCATTCAGCTTACTCATGTGTCATTTAGAACAAAACCAAACTTCTCTCACTTCAGCCTAACAATGTTTATTGCTTATATTTTTGATTTGGTAGGAATCTCATTTCAGTTTGCTGTTTTATTTTTTGGTTTTGTTTCCTTTTTTCCTTTTTGTTTCGATACAGACAAACCATGAAGCGTGTGTTCTTGGCTGGTTGGGCATCCATGATATAACCAAGCATTGTTTATTTTACATGTGATTTCATTCAAACCTTTATTTGTCTGGTTAATCTTTGGGTTTAAACAGGACTTGACCTTTTGGCTGAGCAAACACCCACTGAACCTGTGTGATAAAAAGAGCAGGTGCTTCTAATATTCAGAGCTTTGAGCGTGTTTACAGCACTCAGCCTTTGCTTCTCCCTTCAGACTCCGTCCTCTTTCATCCTCCTGGTGCTTTTAGGTGCTTCCTGCTCGACCAGACAGAACGCTGAGCACAGATCCGGAGCACTGGCCCTCTCCTTCACAGTCCCACTCCTCAGACGCTTCCGTCGCTGGCTCGCTCGCTCTCCTCTTCACTCTTTCTTCACCTTCACCACCTCTCCCCCTTTCTTTGCGCCCTGTGTTGTTGATTGGGTGTCTGAGTGCTTGTGGCAGCTGTATGTTGAGTGTAATAGAGCAGAGAGGCTAGACTGAATACAGCAATGGGGAGAATTTGTTTATGTGAAAGATGCAGAGACCGAAGACGGGTCCCTGGGTGCCGCCGCCCGCCTCTCCTCCCCTGTCATTCTGCATTCGACCGGTGACAGCAGATCTGAGATGGTCCAAATATGCCAGGCGCGCACCCCAAATCCCCCAGGGTGCACGAGGAGAACCGAGCCTGTGTGTGTTTGTTTATTCAGATTTGACAGAATGATTTGCAGGGGCGGCGTGTCAGGGCTAGCATGCTTGATCAGATCCTCCCTTTGCCACAAACCGGGCCTGTAGGCTTCATTACCACTGTGTGAAAGTGCCCCCCAGTTCCATTCCCTTTTCATCCCACCCCAGTGATCTAGTTCCCTGTGTCTGATACGTTAAGTTCAGCGGTGCCAAAGATGCAAGCTCGCTCTGTAATGTGTGTCCAGCCTCAAACAGCTCATTTAGCCGTGCCTTAACGCTAGCTCCTTGGTGGATCGCAATAGTGGTATTTGTATTTGAATGTTCACAGCAGTTTGTCCAACTTAGTCCTGTCACTTTGGCTCCATGTCTTCTGGGAGTCCCTGTGTTTTGCTGGTGTCACTATGATGTGCAGTGATGTCCTATTTAAATTAGATCTGATAATTGAATCACCAAAGCTTTTTTGTCTTGTTTTGAATTTTAGGGAAGAGTCTGAACAGCCATTTGCAAATGTTTTTTGCTTGCACTTAAAAATTTGCAGGTTTTAGTTTCTAAAACACAATTAATCAATAAAATAACCCGTTAAAAGCAACATGGTTTTATCAGTTATGTATTGAACTATAAAATAAGTAGATTATCATTTTACAAGCTGTTCATTGTGAACCGCAATATTGATAAAACGGCTTAGTAATAAAAAACATTGACTTCCTGTTTAAAACTGCAGAACCGATAAGCCTCTTCATAGCGAACAGCGGATTGTCATTTACATGTTTTTTAATTTTGAAAAGTGGCTACATGAGTCATGACATTATAGAATCCATCATGTATCACTCTGAGTCGTAACTTTTCAATAATCAATAATCTCATAAATACATAAGTACAGGAATGTGGGTGGAGATAGGGGGCAGGTGAAAACAGGAACTAAGCCTTAGTTGCAGGACAAAACAGGATTACTCAAACATGCATGAATCAATCACAATACAACTTTGAATAAACTAATGATGAGGAAACATTGTTGTAACAAGGTTAAAAGCTCATTAAAGTTAACAATATATGCCCTTTAGGCAAAGGCAACGTTTATTTATAGAGGAGAATTACTCATGCATGGCTAAACAGAACTGTTTTCAGTCTAGTTTTATAGTCTCACATCTTCAGGAAGACTTAAAACTGAAATGTTGATTCTCCATGTTTACTGTAGTCTAGACTCTGGCACCAGCAGGAGGCCGGTCCCTGAGGTCCTCAGAGTCCGAGATGGTTGAAATGTACTTTGGTGCTAGGCCATGTAGAGACACAAGCAAAGCTACTTTAAAGTCAATTCTCTGAGCCACAGGGAGCCAGTGCAGAGACCTGAGAACAGGACTAATGTGATCGTACTTCCTGGTTCTAGTCAGGACCCGAGCAGCAACTTTCTGGATGCTGTTATACAAAATATAATACATCTTTTTCATTCAGACTTTTGCAGTGTTACATTATAAGTGTAAGAAGTACTCAAGTTACTAAGAAGTACTAAACTACTTCATAATACATACAAACTTAAAATAAAATAGAATTGTATTAAATAACTGTATATATACATACTACTACTACTTTACTACTTACATTTGATTAACTTAATAGTGTGAATTAGCTTAGTACCAAAAATTCCTGTATCAACAAAAAGGTTAATGGACTATAAAAGTCTGCAGAGATACAAGCCATTTTACATGCAGCTGTATTTGGCATATTGTGGCCTACACTCTTCATTTTTGATGGCCTTTAATTAGCCCACAATTAGAGTTCCTGGCTGGCTTCCTTGTCTTCTGCCAGGGGAGATGCTGTGCTTGCTTACCTCGCTGCCTCCCTAAGTGTTCCTGCATGTAAATTAATCTTGATTCACTTCAGCCTGCCCTACTGAGTGCTACAAATTACCCTATAGCCGTGTAACGGTGCGAGTGAAAAAGCCAAATTGTGGCACTTGATAGGTAGTTGCTCCTCGTGCTTTATGCTATTACATTAGCGCAATAATGAATGCTCTCCAGTAAAATGTAGTGTATTGTAGGTTTTTAATTCATCCTGAGAATGTTTGTGCGTCTCTGTGTTTTTCAAATGAGGCTCTCTCTAGGTAACCACGTGGCGCACATCCACTTAAAGCCAAGCCCTCCCCCCTCCTCCCCCTTCCCTCCCTGAACGCCAGCATCCATCTTTCCATTTACACAGACCTGACAAAATGAGCTGCCTTTGTATTGTCTAATTAGAGGAGGAAAAACAGGCTTTTGACACAAACATAGTCAACACATTCACTTACGGCGCCACTTGTCTCTCAGCAAATGTGAATGCTTAAGGGCTTTAAGTTTTATTTCAGCTCAGCACAGTCAGCTGTCAGTTAACCTTTTCTAATTATGCCTAGAACCATTTAATGTGATCAGTGGTACATCTCTGTTGTAATGTTTTTTTATTATAAACTTGAAATATGTAAAAATATATAATGCAATTTGAAACTTTGTCTACGATATGTAACTCCTGGACAAATGCAGGATTATGCAGACTAATAATAAAACCATTTTGAGATGTGTTTTTGTTTTTTCTCACTTAATGCTGCATTGCATTATTGTTTATCAATTATATGCATTTATTTCAGCAGATTTCAAATAAAAATATGATATAGGATTTCAATTAATAAAAATTAAGAGTGATTTTCTAGCAAAATTTTCTGTTTACTGATCTTGGCGGAAAAGGTTTATGTTTTGGCCTCAGTTGAGAAAAGAACTGTCATTTTACCGTTTGGGCCATGTTTTTCTTCATTTATAAGTGCAGGCCAAACACTAGACAGAAGCTGTTGTTCATCATTAACACATTTTACATATTATAGAGATGTAGAAGCTGTAAAAATGTTGTCATGAGAAAAAAAAAAAAAAAAAAAAAATATTGTTTACTGTCCAAATATAAGTTGAATCCAGAAATCCATAAGAAAAATAACCTTGAGTATTGACAATGCAAGGACGCAGAGTGTGGGCATGTTTATATATGTGTGTGCAAATCAATGGCAATGAAAGGGAGGAACCCCTGGACAAACCCTCATCTTTCATCTGGAATAACCGATATGATAAAGAGACGCCGCTCATCAATCTCACCAGTGTTCTCCAAACAAGGACCAGGGACCACTATTTCCCTGCTCACCTGATGGCATTTACTAACTCACCCAACGGTATCATGTTTAGACTCAGAAAATGTTGATCAATTGGAGTTAAGTGGGCAGTCTGCTTTTCGATGCTGATCTTTGCTTATTCCTCCAGCTATAGCAGGAGAAAGTTGCAGGTCTGCCAGGATCCACTGAGGGGCAGTGCAGTAGTTGTCAGCTTGCAGGCCAGAAAGAGAGACTAAAATATAAGTGGGGATGAATCAGGAAAAGCTGCTCGTATGAGGAAGAAGTAACGATTGAATTATGTTTAATGGTGTCATTTGCGAGGGAGTGCTCTTTATTATAACAAATGATAAAAGTGTGTGTTTTAATGAGAGCTCATAAAGACTCCGTAGACAACCTTATTCAACACCGTTTCCATTGTTTTGCACGGCTCTCAGGGTTAAGAAAGAACAGAGTGACTTTCAGACAGGCCTCTCATTCTCCATTTGAGGCTGGCCCCAAGGTCAAAATAAACACAGCCCTCGGCTTAAGTCAGCGTCATAATCCTCCAGTAAATAATAGCTGGTGTCTATAAATCTATTAGCCAGGACAAGGGTGATAAAGACATGGACCCTTCAGAGGCGGATTACCAAACAAAAGCCCCAACGCGTCTGGGTGAAAGTCCATAAAATACAGGGGATTAACCTGCGATTTGTGCCAAACTTCAGGGATATTTGTGAGTCAATATGTATTTATTTGTGAAAAGTAAAAGCTTTAAAATAACCCACTTGAAGATAATTATTATGTACTAATCAGGGACCAGATTATTGGTTTATGGATCAAAGTGTGTTGCTCAAAAACATTATAAGCTTGTGTTCATTTACATAAAGGTGGCTTGTATAATTAAATGGTAACGACACTTTTCACTCAACAGTAACTATAAATTGAGATCAAAATAACAAATTAGGGTCATTTAATTACCTGCTATTTGCATAACTTTGCATCTGATTCTAGTCTCAGTAGACTCATTTGATTGCCGTTGATATTACAAATATTGGAGAAGTTAATAGAATTTTATGGCTAATATCAAAGAAAATAATTTTATAATGTTGTCATACATGGGTAACAAAGTAAATCTTGTCATCCATTTTTTGCTAAACTCCACCTAAACAAAGTCCCATCTGCAAAACAGAGTAAAACACAATTAAACATAACAATTAAATACAATTAACTATTCATTAAATCCTAATTCCTTATTAGAATAGAAAGAGAACCGCGTCAATATTGTGCTTTAATCAGCAGTGATTGACAGCATGTTAAAGAGTTAGAGTGTTTGACATGCCCTGAGTGAGCGGATTATTCCAGTAGGTAAAGATAAACTCCCCTCTGTCTGTTTATGGTAATTATCTCTGGTCCCAGTGGATTTCTACGTTTGACCGGGGCTAGGACTTGCTAATTGTGGTACATGAGAGTCACTTTTGGCTCTGATAGGAACAGCGGGGGCCCAAGGTCCGGGGTGTGAAAGTGAATGGAGCCATATGACTACAGGTCACAGCCCGAGTGCTGTTGCTAGGATACGGCGTGTGGGGAGCAGGACGCGGGGGTGGCACCGGGCAGTCCATCTTGAGACTGTCCCCCCCAACCAAGCACCGACACCAGCCCGTCCCCTGGTCCTCTCCCTGGGGCTTTGGCTCAATGGGCTGCGCTGACGGAGGCTGAATGCTACGGGTGACAGGGGGTGGTGTCCTATTTGTCCCTAAATGCTTTTCTATAGACCCCCGATAATAGACTGGCTGGCTGTCCTCCCCTCCCAGAGCTGCGCAGCCTCCTTCGCCGCACCCTCACCCACTTTGTCTCTGTCTGCTTGGCCTCTTCACCCCCACTGTCCCGCTTTCCTCCCTATCATGTCTCCTTCTCTTCTCATCTGGCCCTCCGTCTTTCTCATCTTTATGTTGCCTTGTGTCCTACTATCCTATACACCCCTTAAAATGTGTCGTTGAAGCGTTCAAAATTCCAGAAAGGTTGCGACTGGAGGAAAAACATGAAAAACAATATAATTTCAATGATAGGCTGACATTAGATCTTGCTGCAAATTGTTTTAAGTCTTGTAAAATAAACAAAGCAACATTTTTATTTCCAGGGTAGATACTGTATGTCAGTTACTTTGCTTTTCTAGCACAATAGATGGAAAGAATACTATTTTTTTGCCTCAAAATTGTATAAGGTGTTTCAAATGATCCAAAACAAGGCCAATGGTAAATCAAATGCATGCTTTGTTATCCTGCTTAAAGGTAAATCTGACAAGAAACATTGTTGTAACTAAATCACCAAATGTGCTTTATCAAGAGCTACGTTTTAGTTCTGACGACCACAATTATGAAACCAGATATGCCTCAGAGGGAAGATTTAAATGCCTCAAAGTAAAAGCAAATAATGAAAAAAGCACTTTAAAATACAGATCCATGTCTGCTTAGAACAACCTGCCAAGTGAATTATTTAATGCAAACAAATATCATTTTAAAGTCCTCTTCAAAAGGCATCTTGTTAAGTGTATTTCCTTTTGAAATCTCTATTGCACTATTCTATTGTATTTATACCACTAGTATAATAATATCAACTAGGTCCTGTGTGTGCGTGTGTATTAATGTTATTTTTGCAATCATATCAGTGTAAATGTACTGATATGCATGTGGTTGATTGATGGACTCCAGAGAGAATATTGTGCTTTCACATCTAATGGAGATCAATATAAATAGAAACGCAAATGTGATTTGCGTTTGTATTTTCATGATTTTGCCTTCATCAGTGTCGTGTTAAATGAACAAATAATGTAAAATATATGGTAAATGCCTTTAAACTTATTAAAGTTATTTTCCTATTTTGTGATATTCTGAGGTTAATCCCAGCTTCTCCATTGAAATAACATTTGCTTCAACTTCACTTTTGCCTCCATTCCAGAATTTAGAATATTTTTGTTAATAAACTTTTAAAGGGTCTATAGAAGTCACTATTTATTGTGTGCATCTTTCTGTCCTGCGTTGTCCAGCGGCCGGACGCTCTAATGGTGCGGTGTTTGATGTGGCCCTTAAATCTTCCTTTACACACATCTCCGGGGCGAGCTTTTGACGGCAGCCGCTTGTTAGTGATGCTGTGAAGCCGCAGGAAGACTCTTTTGATGACACAGTAGTGATCAAATAAAAGCCAACAAAGCCATGAAAGCCACTGGAGTTGTCGCTCCGAGGAGAATACAGATTGTGATTCTTTATCATTGCAGTGATTCAAATTAACTTTGGGCCCCTGTGTAAACAATCAATGTGTATTTTTGTCAATAACGTAGGAGTGAAAGGTTTTATCATCAACTACAAAAATGTCAATATGTATGATTCTGGGGGTGAAACACAGGGATTTCAAGAGTATTTTGTCAACCAGAAATCGTGATTATTCTGGTCACTATATTTGAAAAAGAGCTAAAAATGAATAAAATAATCAGAAGAATTGTGGGGAGCAACGTGTCATTTCAGTTCAATATGGTCCAAAATAATTTCTGTTTTTATTTGGCTGTTTCTGTTACAATTTCATTACTTTTTCATTCAGAAAGTTTGATTTCAGAACAATAGACTTGTGAGAGAAAGGAGATTAATGGTGCTAACAATTGTGAATAATTGTGTGAAATTGTCTCATTTCTTCTGAAAATATTGGTAGCACTCATTACACATCAAACAATATCTAATCCATGGGTTTGACAATGATGACAAATTTGGACTTTTTCCACCATTGATCTCTTGAGTCAAAGAATAGCAAAAGCCATAACAATTACAAATAATACAATTAAGAAAATGAAAAATACAGGGAACCACAAGGCACAAATCATGATAAATACTGTATGCACCAACTCTTTCTGGGGTTAATAGCCAAAGAGAAAAAGTATGTTTTTTAAAGAGTCGTAAATGTACATGGTAAATCAGCCTGTTAAAGGTAAAAGAAGTGCATAAGTGCATGTGTTTTTTTATTATTACGTTTGGTGGGATAGAACTTGTGGTATACTGTATGTATCATATTATTTCATCAGTCAAGTGGCAGTTTGTGAATAAAAAAATGAAAAATAAAAGCTGAGTTCAAAAACAGAATCCAAAATGTTACACACAACGGACACATTTTTCGTCACAATCATTTCACAAAGTAAAGGTGTTATGAGCTAATATTATTTGTCAAATCATATGAACTATTATGAAATGTCTTTAGATTTTGGCCCTTGTTAACACAATGGTTGCTAGGTAACAGTTGTGGAATTACCTCACCTCTGTCACATCTCCTGCTCATGTCCAACCAGGGAGTCATATTTTAACTGTGGAAAAATAGGCAAGATTTTTTAAAGTAAAAGTTAAAATATAAATGAATATTTACGTTCACAACATTTTAGTGAAATGTGTTCTATTTTAACCTATCATACGCTATGACTATATGAGAAACAATATGTAAGATAACATATTATTTCGCTTTATTAATAGCACATAACAATACATTTACTGTGCTTTGGACTATATCCTAACTAGTGTGTGCATTCATGGTGCAGAAGTCTGTTTACTTACTTGCCTGTGTGTGTGTGTGTGTGTGTGTGTGCGCGCAGTGTAGGGGTCAGAAGTGAAGATGTTAGCCTCTGGTCATTCATCACAGGTATGACACGCTCTTCCCTGCGCTGCTCTACGCACAGGCAATGTTTTATAAAAGAATAACACGTCAGCGGGTGCTCACTGGTCATCCATTACCCCTAACACCCTGCTCTGTGGGCGCAGTAGCCGCACCGCAGCCTCCGTACACATCTGCATATGTATCACACTGTCATTATTTCTCATTTCAGCTCGGGACTCGAAAATCCCCCCAAAAAAACAAAACAAGTTTACTATTTGCGCTAACAACAAAATGTGTAAATGGGAAAAACATCAGGGCCTCATCCAAATACAGCCATTTATAACAAAGCCAGACTTTGAAAATATCTACAGTAGGTCACAATGTGGTTATGAACGAAGTACGATATGGCTACATTTTCTGTTCATTTTGTTTGAATATGGAGCTCAGCAACGATGGAAACACCTATAGACTACTGTCCCTTAAGCAATCTTTAAAAAAATTGCATGTGGATAAAAATATGTACATGACTTTCCGCGTTTCAGATTTGAGATTATTACAAAAAACAATTTGAAAACAATGGACGAGAGCCCTGAATATATAAGATTGTTATTTGTGAACTAATTCTATCACTTTTACAGAAACAATACTTACTGACTAGTGGGCGATGAAAAAAATAGAATATCTCAATCTTTTTTGGGGAGAATCCCGAGTCGAACGTTATTATGTCAATCCAACAGAAATGTGTTAAAACATGTCTTTAAACATATTAGTTGAGGTTTAATTATCAGACGGATGTGAAATGTCAGTAAAAGGAATCACAAAAATGCAGAAACATCACCTTATACTCTCATTTGCAAGTTTGCAACATATGTTTTTCATGTTTTAATATGTTTGACTCTTTTGTAGCATTTTTATCATAAACAATGTACTCGAGATTCAAATTGAGCATATCTTCAAAACAACATTTACAATATGATCTACATTTTGATGCATATCCCACCTCTACCACTGCTTAAAGGTGCACCATGTAACTTCTCTGGTGAAGAGTCAACTGCTTGTCTCCACGGAGATGTTGTTGCTTTGACACTACGGCATTAACCATTTCTATATTACACATTCTTTCAGCTTTGGATGTTTTTATTGCTCAAGAGTAGATTGAAAAAGCGACTTTCTCATAGATCTGGCCTGTAACTTGGCCTGGTGGCGCCTTCTGCTTGTCTCCATGGATATAGATTAACATTTAATGCCATGCTGTGGAACATTACAGGTAAAGCAGTAACATCTCGACTGCAGGCGATGATGCACCTTTAAATGTTGCGTTTCATCAGTGTTTTGGTTGCGGCAGCACGAGTCGAGGACGTTGTGAATTATTGAGCTCTTAGAAGAGTTTACGAGGACTATTATCTCTCAGTTAGTCTCGGTTTTATGTGCATTTTCTCTGGGCTGGTCTGGAACCATCAATTTAATACTTTCATAAAGCTCGGTGGTTCGACAGCCCTGAATCAAACATGAGCCTCTGCGACTCCTCTGTTGAGCGCTCAAGTCACCAAGAGGAAAAATTGTGTGAGCCGCAAAACCTGCCAGACACTTTAATGCATCTTTTTTACAACCAATTTAGATCAAAAGTTTTGCTTCCTGTTGCAATAATCGTTTGGAAAGTTGTTCCACAGTCAACACCAAAACATACACCACTTGTCTCAGATGCTGCAGCAGTGAGGGAGAAAAGACAAAAGATTCCAGTTTGTGAAAGTGCCATTCTCTTGGAAACAAATAACAAGCAGGAATCAATACTGTTGGAATCAAGTAGTGTTTGAGGCCACAGCAACGTTTCTAAAGCAGCCATTCAATAAAAGTCTGATTCCATTTCACCTCGTCCCACCTGTGTGTGAGACTGTTTGTGTGACACCTTCATTTGGACACACGCTGCACCCAGGCTCCCACGAAGAGGTTGATCACATTTATCACTCATCATGTGTTGTGTTTTAAGATAAGTTTGAATAATTGGTTGCAATGGAGAATAAGGGAACATTTTCTCACTGTTTCAGCCTTTTTGCTTGTGACATTTGATCCGACATTATTAAAAGCACATTTCCGTCTGTTCTTGATGATTTAGTCTTTCTCATTTTGAAGTATGCAAATGTGTCTTCCAAACAAAAGGTTGTTTTGAGAGCACATGCATTCTTTACTATAACCAATAAACGTGCATTTCTCTTTTCCCTGGTTTGAGTCATTGTGGGAGTGGGACCAGAAACAAAGTCACCAAACTGTATTCAGAATACGCTCTAAAGAACAGGACAAACCAAAAGGTAGAGTAGAACTGGCTTAATAGTGTTTCTCATTTGAATGAGAAAGCAGCTTAATAAAAGAGCCATCAGAAGGAGAGAAGCAAAAAGGTTTTAGCTCTAACAAGCTGCTGCACTAAAACAACTCTAGTCTGAGAGGTGCTCTGAAAGGATGGATAAACCTTTTGTCTGTGTGTTTTCGGAGCATGCCACATCACACGAGCAGAGCAGTGATTTATCCTGGGCTCTGCAGGTAAATTGAAGCGGTCTTTCAGGTTGGTTTTCAGGTGCAGGGCTAATGAGAGCAGTGGTGGCTCTGCTCCGGCGCACGCTCCTGTCTCTTAAGAGCTCTTCCCTGTGCACCCGGCCCTCTCCACATTAGATCTGTGGCCTGCACATCACTACAGTGAAAGGCCTCCGCCTCTGAAATGGCTGTTTGATTCTGTCCCTGCTTTGCCTCTAAATTAATGATTTATTGGCTGTCAATGAGGAGGCCAAGCGTAATGGACAAAAGCTGCACGGCAGAGCTCCAGTCAAGAGGATGTTTTTGTGGATGTTCTCTTTGAGAGCCTCCCTCCTCTGTCTGGAGCTGTAATGAAAAGTAAACAGTGCTGCTATAGTGCCACACTAAACTTGGGCTCAATTAGGAGTCCTACAACTTCACGTTTTGTGTCAAATGGAACCATACCTCATATTTATTGGAAAGAAATTACAAATATGATATTACACTGTACTGAAGTATACAAATGCAATGGCGTTCATATTCATTTGTTCTGGCACTGTGGGAATATTATTGTCTGTATTATTTTCTTCTATCTGGTGTGGCATGTGGATCTTATTGGAAACATTCTTTTTTATCTTAGTAATAAAGCTTGATAACCATAATAGAGCTAATGATCATAACTATCCGTTCTTGTTTAGGTTTATGGCAGTACAAATCCTCAAATGCCTTTAACCCAATAAGGCCCAATAATAATGATTGTATTTGTTTCCTTCAAGTTAACGTCTATGCAGTAGTCCTTTATTCAAATACAATCAAACCGGTAAAAGTCCCACAGCTTATTCACACTTAAAGTAAATCAAGTCATTTCTAAATTATTATTATTATCATTTGTTGTTGTTGTTGTTTTTCTCTGAAGCTATGTCAGTGCTAAGATACACTCTTCAATGGTGTTAAATGGCCCCTTTAACTGCTTTCACTCTATAACTTAAAACACAAAATCCCCATTGCTTTCATGCCATAAACGGTGGTATTAGCAGGTTCTTCTGTTCGGGTCCTAATCCCCGGGAGACAGTGGTGGTTTGAGCCGGCCGCCCTGGGCCTCAGAAGCAGAGCGTCAATGGGCTTTCAGGGCTGCCGCTCTAAACGGGCCATTGTTTGCATGCTGCTCCCCAGTGTCCTCCTTTCAGCACCGCTAATGATAAGTGACAGGCCATTAATTGAAACTCTTTAGGAAGCCATCATCAGACACACGTCCCCACTGAGACCACGGGCACTACAAGCTGCTCCTGAAACCTCGCCCTCGGCCTGATCTGTCTGCTTTTATTGACGCTTGTAAATCTGTATTCAGACACATCACAACAGATAATATTTCATGTTGGCGCAGCAATGAAAATAGTTGTCATACATATTGAGTGGTGAAATTCTGTTTAGACGTATTCATAATTTATAGGTATAGTAAATTGTGAGTTGACAAAGCCCTATAAGCACACCATGTTTTGCATTTATCATTCTATTGTCCCTAAAGCGCCTCTCCCAATTCAAACTGAAGATGAACCTTTTGGAGTGTGAACAATTGGCTGGACTTTGTGTAAATCAGAGACTCTGTGGTGTTGGTCTCTGATGTTTGATTTACTTTTAAAGTGGAAACTTGCTCAGAGAAAACTTGTTGGGTTTTCATTTTCAAAGATGAAGCTAATTTAACAAAAAATGAGATTTAGGGACTTTTGATCAAGTAAAAACTGTTTGGCGGAATAAAGCCTATTATATATTTTATTTTTTTTCCATTTCATTTCATTTCATTTCTTTTTATTTTATTTTATTTCATTTCATTTTGTTTCATTTTATTTATTTACTTATTTGTGGGTTTTAGAACTTAAAGGGTTTTAAACTTAAATGTATAACTTTTGACAAAACATTGCAAATAAGTGTGACAAATGCTAAAACCACAAAACTTTATGCAAAGATTAAAACTGTGGATATACAGACACACAATAAATGAATTGTGAATGTTGTTTTGAGGCTCACAGAAAAATGTACAGCACAACATTTGTTTAGACAGATTCTGTGAACGAACAATAGACTTTTCACAAGTAAGCATTTTATGACTCAAGGTCAGAACAGTCACTGGCCACAATAACTGACCTGCTCCAGTGTGATTCAGAGGAAATCTTCACTGGATTCAGCCTGTACGCACCATTCCCCTGCAGCCCATTCACCATCTGTGCATCCCTCCATCTTCTGCCTAAACCAGGGAAGGAAACAGTTGTCCCGCTTTGGATTTTAGAGGCTAAATGATGTTGCTAATCACTGGCTTTTAGTGTCTTTGATTTATGGAAGGCATGAATGGTTATAGGCTATGAATGTGTGTGTGTGTTTGTGTAGATGTCAAAGGCAGCCTGCGGGATAGCCTAAGTAGCCCTATTATTTATCGCCTCCGAGCGGCCTCTCTGAACGGAAGAGCGCCTCTCCAAATTGAAATATAGCTGAGTTTACCCTTCTGATTACCGCAGTAGTTTACTCCCCAGGCCCAAGGAGATCATTAAACAATAGGCGCCACCAGCAACTCAGCGCCATTATGGGCTGGATAAATGCACACGGCCAGACATCCAACATCGCTGACGGGCTATAAGTGGACCTTCAAGGCATTGTTCCCCCTCTTTTCTCCCCATCACTATTGTGTCGTCGGACCAGGTGCACAAACCATAACTGGGCCTGACTTAGAAAGCGCACAGTCACAAAGATTTATTCATTTCCTATGAACGAAAAAGTCACTCAAACTGTGGCTAATGGACGGCGTTGTTTACTGTAAAACAACGAATGCACGAAGCTCGAGTTGAACATAATTCATTATTCATTCAAATATTTTAATGGGTTATTAACACAGGACATCTAAGTGCCTTCTTGGACTCATTGTTGTTTAGCGGCATTCACCTAATGATGGTAAAAAGACAATTACATCAGACTCTCTCACACAGTCATGGCCTTTAAATACAGTATTAAGTGTAGTTACTGTAGTAGCAGGAGAATGATAGTACATCTAAAATAACCATGTTTTATAGAAAGGAAATGTCAATAATGGAAAGGTTTAAATGAATAGGATTGTCCAACAGCATGAACCTGTACAAATACCTAATATAGAAGAGAATGGATGTCTTTGCTGAACTGTAGGCTTAAGTACAAGCCAAAATCCCAGACATGAGTGTTTGCATAGAACTCTACTCGCAATATTTGTAATTGATCTTTTTAAAATATGAATTCAAACTCCCTCCTGACTGTTTAGTCAGAGTTTAAGCCCATAGTGACCTTTGAGGACCGTAGAGCTCTGTTTTGTTTAAGCCCTTCACACACTGGCGCTCTGATTGCTGAACATCTGTAACATCAGCACTAACAGCCATAGCAGGACATGAGTGTGCGAGCTGAAGACAGCAGCAGAGACGTCTGAACACTGGTGTAAACATGGGACAGGTTTAGTGTCACAAAGGCCTGACATGTGATTACTTGTGTGATTAATAGCAGCCTCACTAAGTAATCCTTATTGGGTTGTGGCACAGTCTGCTTTGTGCTGCAACATGTTACCCCCAGAGAAGCCCAGGGCTTATTAGAAATTAGTATGTATGTCCGCACTCACGCCAGCCCAGACCGGCTGGAGAATCGCCACCAGTAATAATCAGCCTTATTCGATAATGGCAACACAGAAGAGAAAAAGAGGTGCGCATACTGGCCAAACTGGAGCTAATATGATGAGCTGACTCTAGAGAGGAATTTTACTGAAATAAAAGCCCAGAATCTTTCAAGGGCTAAATGAGAAAGACTTTGCAAAATAACACTTGCCATCATTAGCTACAGTCCTAATGCTGGAAAGGTTTGGAGCAATTACATTGTAATACTTAGGAGAGCAAGTTCCTTTTGAGTATATATAGTGTAACATGGAGCTTCGGCTTTATCGTTCAGATGTGTCTGAATTAACTATTAAAAATATGTTTTAAAAACAATGTGAATATTTAGTAAATCCACATGCAGTGGTGTGTACAGGCAGTTTACTGCTCTCTCTCCAACTCTCCATGTAGCAGCCTGTTTTTGTGGCTGTTGTTGCTGTCTGTCCTAACACATTTACCTTAAAGCATCAGCTCTCATTAAATGCCTGCTGGTGCAGGGAAACAAAAGGCGCCTGGCGAGTGCCTGTGCGCCTCTGACATGTCAGCCAATCCCCAGACGCTCCTCGAGCCAGGCTGTGCCGCCGAATTCTCCAACATATTTTTCTAATTTATGGATGGATAATAAATCAACATTAAGGTTTGGACAACGAGTTATACATCAGAGGGAGATTGCTGCAAACTGGGCCAGTGCATGAGATGGGCCCACATCTGCACTAAAGTCACGCCGCACTTTGTCATTATGTGTAAATAGTGTGTCCTCTGGACATACTCACTTTAATTTCACCCTCAGACTTGGTGGAGATGCAAACATTTTTAATGTGACCGCTTAGAGGTGGTGAGTGAGTATTATGAATAGGAAATAAGATCATTAGGATTTACTACTAGAGGGAAGGAGCTTTAAATGCTTCATAAAACTTAACACTATGAAATATGTGCACGTTTGCATTTTAATGTTCATGGATTGGCCTTTCACTGATGTGGTAGGTCACTGCTTCTGTCTGTACTTAGGGCCAGTGAAAAACACCAAAGAGCCATTGAAAATGTAGGAACACACCACACATGCAACATTCTGTATGTTCCTGCTGGAGGTGAGCCAACAACATGACTGTAACTGCACTGAAGACAGTATTTATTTTAATACAAATTAATATATAATATTGCTTATTAACCAGTTCTGCAAAAACTTTTAAAACAGCAATGATGGAAAATGCAGGCTTTTGCAAGTGATTATTGAAAATGGGTAAATAAATTTGATATAAAACATACAATACATACAATTTATTTTAAAAAACATACAGGTATAATGAATTATTATATTGTTCACTTGGCATTGTGCTTTAAAGTGGTCATGTTGTTGGGAAACCTCCAGCCAGAACAGAGCACAGGTAATAAGAAACATTGTGCAGAGTACACATTTGGTCCGCACAGTGTATCCTGTATGAAAAGGCAGTTTTTTTCCCATCCATACAAGAATGAGTGTTGTACATGTGTGCATGGTCTCTTACTGTTCAGGATTTGATGCATTGTGTGGTTAAGCGGGAGCTCCACTCTAAAATTATTAGACCTAATCATTCATTAACCTCCATTAGACTGATAGGAGGGTAAAGCTAACGCCTGATTACATTCCCATTGTGTGTGTAGATGTTGTGAAGAGAGATGCGTCCCATACATTTCTGCACATGTCTTCATGTAGTTGTGTGCGCATGGAGGCTTTGTCATTCATTAGCCTGGAGCACAATCAGAGCTAAACTAGCCATGGCGGCCTGACTCATTACAAGCCGCAGGTTTATTCAAAAGCTCGCTCCAATCTCCTCTGCACCATATGCGTACAGTAATTACACAAGTGAGGAGGAGGAGAAGGTTAGCACGCCATGTGTGTGTATGCGATTATTTTTCATTCCATGTTTCGCCTGAGTTCTGCCCCTATAACTGAGGATCTAATCAATCTGCCGGCTATTAAGTTTGTTAATTGATAATGCATACTAATTAGGCCTGGCTCCGTTGCCACAGTGACGGTGAGAAGGTGATTCTAGGCAGAGGTCCAAATGGACTTTTAAAGCGGCGAGCGTGAGGGGGTAGTCAATGACTGAACACACTCACATCTAGTTCAAATATGTGTGGAAAAATGAATGATGACTGTTTAGGGATTGCTACATTTTCTCGCTCTATTATTTGACTGTAAAGAGTTAAAGTCTTATATTAGAGGTAAATTTAACTTTTACCACTAAAACAGTCTCTGTATTTTAACTAGTCACTGCGATGTACATGGGGCACTTTTTAGCAGTTTCTCCTGTCTGAGGATATGAAGACCTAAGAAATGAAAAAAAAGATTAGTTCCTTGAATAAATACACATTTTAACACTTTTTATTAGTTTTGTCCAGTGGAATTCAAACCTCTATTTTGTTGTAATTATATACCAAGATTCCCATTCCTGTCCAAGCCAATATTAAATTATTTATTTCATGCTATTTTTTTCCTGGTCTTTTCTATAAAGGTGTTGAATAATTTAAGATTTTAACACAATATTTATCTCAGTTTGACCAGTTCATTGTCTTTTCATTGGTATTTTGCTCTGCACATTCACACACATTCACTCACACACACGCACACGCACACGCACACACACACACACACACGCACACGCATACGCACACACATACACACACACACACACACACACACACGAACACACATCCACACCTGGGTGCACACAAACCATTCATCACTGTGGACCCTGACTTATTATCTGCGCCGCTCAAGGTCAAGGAGATGCAGCAGGTAAATGGAAGTGTGGAGGTCAGTCACTGTGATCTCTCTGTTACTTTGTTCAGCCGAGGAAGCAGAGCTGTGACAGTGATGATAGAGACATGGCTCTGACAGCGCATGTTCCTGTTGTGTCTGACCCGCTGACACACTGCTGTCCAACAGGAAGTAGCTGCGCACTCCACACGATGAGAATGCACATCTGTTCTCATGTCTCTCTGACAGGAGCAACTATGCTGCCATCACAAGCCTCTAGATGAATCCAAACTGACACCATGTTCATCAGGACCAGCAGATCTGGAGATGGAAAAGTACTGGTTTATGCCATCTTTGTGTAAGGGCTGGTGTGAATAAACAGAACTAAATTCCTTTTAATTGTTCATTTTACCAGCTGCAAATGGACAGATTTTTAAAAATATTTTACAACAACAGAACATCTTTCTTTTACTTTTTTGAGATTATTCTTTTGTTGAATTGTCAATGCATCCGGGATCACGTGGCAGCAGTGCCTAGTTAGATTCCCAGAATACAGTGAATGTGTGCCGGAGTGTGCCTGTGTGAGGGGTGTGTGAGGGGGTAGAGCAGCCAGCTGGGCTGAGGGGTAATAAAGAAGGAGAATCAATAGGCCATGCAGTAGAGCCAAGGTGCTGCCATTTATCACAGCGCCTCTCTGACTTCCATCATTCATCATGCCCAATGAGGCAGCAAATAGGAAAATGACTATTTGTATCAAACACATCTGCACTCATCCACCGAGGTATTTTATTCCCATTAACTCAAAGAGTAGAATAGGCCAGTTTCAGTGCTACCTCTGTGCCAGTGTTTATGTGTGTGTGAGATTGTATTTGTTCAGCCTTGTTCCTGCACACTCATTGGGAACACATTCATGTGCTGTTGTTCTTCTCCTGAAAAATCTCATGTGCTCTGAGCTGTCCTAATGCTCACTCGTGTTCACTCCGTCACATGACCACTCTTGCTCAAATATTACAACGTGTTTCCACAAACTTAAGCAAATCAGTTTAAGGTGCGTTCAGTCATCTGTCGCAGCATATCTTTAATTTAAATATTTTGTTGTACTTTTACTTAGTTGACTAACACTAATTAACACATTTGTGGTCTGCTGTAGCTGTTTTGTTTGAATTTAATAATGAACTTAACTAATATATTTTCTTGTGCACAGATCTGCCACTGCATTTCTTATAGAATAATGGAAAAGTTTGATACTGAAGTATGAACAGTTTTGTACAGTTTTATATTTTGCTGCCTGTCAGACCTATTTTTTTCTTCTAAAAGTGAGAGCCAGATAATGGCTGGTGGCTGGAGGAGTCGTTACATTAAGCTTGCCTTTCATGTTCATCTATAAATTAGGCGGCCAGCGCTCTGCCCAGGGGCTGAGGTGTATGTCTGCAGACTGTAGCGCTGTGGGCTGCAGAGGCTGGACTGTGCTCATTATGCTCTAATATCCCATCAAAGAGTCACATCATTATGCACTGGTTTTATGAGCTGCCTGAGAATTTTACTGGATTCTTTGAGAGACATTCATAAATTCATCAATTTTAACAGAATGGTTTTAAAAAGTAACTAAAACAAACTAATGAATATGGCTCTTTTAAAATATGTTTTTCATATTGTTGCATCAATGTATGTATGTTTAAAAGCAGCAAATGGATAGTTCTGACTTGGTTGAATTCGTTTGGTATTATTTCCTGCAAGACTTTTTTTTTAAAGTCAAAGTTGTGCTAACGTTTGGTGCAAAACAACTTTATAATAGTTCTAATCTAAAGAATAGAAGCGTATTGTAAATTTGCATTTTTATAACATGCAAGAAAAAATGATTCAGATTTCTGTGAAAACAACACAAGTCTTGACTTTCAAATTGAGAATAGCAGGTGTATATTATAGTGTTCAGAGTAAATTCTACACACATACATGCAGGTGATAAGGTGAGCTGAAACTAGACTAATCTTCATTGCAATGGCCTGAAGGAGAATATAATTTACCAAGGTCACTTAGCACATCTAAGCTTTGGTCCTTGAGGTACAGTCTGAATACGACCAGCACCTGGCCTAAGCTTAACATATATTTGTATACCTTTTGCCAATCACTATTTTAAATCGGCTTATGAAGGGGGTGAATTGGGTTAATGTAATTTGCTCCAGAGTGTCATATCATTTCTAATAGGACAAATTTGTAATATTACCTTCTTTATTACCAATTACATAGAACACTTAGTTTTTTCAATATCAATCAGGACACTGCGATAATGCATAATTAAGTCTCACTCGCCACTCTAAATCTGTGAAGTATCTAATATAAATCTAATAACAAAATCAAAGGCTTTTTGATAAAACCTATCCAACCATATTGTTGGCTAAGTGGTGTGAAATGAATAAGATAAGCAAATGCCTAATAAATCAGTGAATGAGAATAAAGGCGAGAAGACAAAATATGTGCTTTTCTGTTGGGATGCAAACAGTGCTGTGAAAATATGTTTTATTCTTTTATACTCATTAAAATGCATGGAATGCCTCACAACATTCTGGCTCTCCCAAGTGGATGAGGTGCGTTGGGAAAGTCACATAGCGTAGGGGTCGGCTTCACATTCATAAAATTCATAGAATTTTTCACAAACGAGTGAACACAATTTCTTACCAATTTTCCCATTATGCAAATATGCAAAATATCAAATCTGAAGCAATTAGAGGAAGCCACTGCTTCAAATTTGCCGCTTTGTGGCGTAATTGCAGAAACCTTCAAATAATTACGCAACTAATTGGGAATATTTGTGACAGATACAACAAATTCTCCCCACAAATTGCATTTCATCCGAGGAAGCAGTGTGCCCCATGAGGTCTCATTTTTGCAACATAATGAAGGGAAGTGGGAACTTGTTATCGCATTTGAGCATTACGCCATTTTGTAATGTGGAATGATCAAATAAATCAAGCTGAAATTTATACATATTTCTGTAATCCTCTTTACAATTTATTATTGCCGGAAATAAGTCTCGTTCTGCTGATATGAGCCATAATAACGTGCAGGTTCAAAGGAGGCACCCACTGGGACGCGCTTGAAGTCGGACGTCACCTTCAAAGCTGCACTGTGCCGCACACATCCGGGCCTTCGCCTCTGTTAGACCACGTCCTCCCCGTGACCCCTCCAAGGTTAGTGCTGTCTGCGGACCTGCTCCTGCCTGCACGCGCGCGCACACACACACACGCACGTGTCCACACGCCCCGTGGACGCTGGGCTCTGCTGTTTGTAAACAGGGAGCGCACTGGCGGAGCGGAACTGCGCATATTTATCACAAAGTCTCCTGATATCTCCATTCTCTCGTGCGACGGGGACAAATGCTGTCGCACAAACGGTATCGACAGGACTCCGCATAAAAATGTATTGGTTTTGAAATATCTTGTTGACTTCATGAATTCATTGACAAAAAACGCTATTACTGGAAAAATGAAATAAGAATTGCAGCTACTATATGTGTAATTCATGCAGGGCAAATATACAAAATGCCATTTAGCCTATTGAATGTTGTCAGGTTATTAAACTACCAAAAACATTGTTAAATACAAATTGTACAACTTATTCGAAAGTTAATTTGCTATTATCTCCATATTAATACTGAAATCCCCACTATAAATTCACATGATGTAATTATTTGTCGCTTGAAGAAGCCATTGTAGAGTGTTATGACACATATATTGTCTTCGATTATAATTTCCATTTTTCACGCCATGCCTATTTTTAGAAGTTATTACATTTCAGCTCCGTGTTGAAATCCCTCTTCAGATCAATGGCAAAGCTGGTTTTGTTTAAACAAAACGTGCTTACACACATAGCCCTGTTATTTATGAACCCAAATATCCTTGTTGTGTGTCCAGCAGGTGTGATTGATGAAAAGACAGATCCGGATCCAGAGGGACAGGATGTGGCTCCAACCACGGGACAGCGAAGTGTGCTCTGCGCTGTCACAACTGCACACACAATCCATCCTTCCAGCCACAAGCTCCCACTGCACCGCGCACTATTTCCTGGTCCTTTTATTACAAATCCACTAGCCTCTCTTTCACGACGCATTGTTTTGTTGTGATTGACCTATAGTTGGTATGTCGAAAACTGGCTCATATAGGTACCATTTTTGTGAAGTTTGTAAAGTCTTACGTGCACATCATTCGCTTTCTATCCAAATATCGTCACTAGGTTATCTATATCTATTCATGCATTCTAATACAAAATTCCTCATAGCCTACAAGCTATATGAGTTGATCCAGATTCAAACCCGGCGGATGTTGCGCATGCAGCACCATGGACAGCAGCCCTTCTGCAATCAGCGGTTCTGTGGATCTGAAGGACAGCGCCATTAGCTCACACACATCCCTTGTCTCTAAAAAACCAACACCTCCCGCTCTCTTTTAATGGTGACAATTAGAGGCAATATTTTCCCGCGGAAGCTGACAGACGTTGCTTGTAAGTCTCTTTCCGTGTGCGTATACCGCCACTCTCATTACACGCGCTGATTAAAGCATAGATTAGCCAGCAGTGGCCCCTTGCTCTTCCCACCACCAGCTCGCTCAATATCAATTAGCGCCTGCGCCAAAAGCAGCGTGTCCACAGCAGCCCTGACTCACTCGGGTTAAGCCCACTCACCATGCGCATCAACCCGATAATAGCAGACTATCAGATGGGGAGATCACTTGAACCTGAGTGAAGGAACACGGCGATGGTTTGGGCCAAATCACATGTCACTAAAACCAAGGCAGGAAATTGCAGTGGGCCACGCTTCACCAACCTATTTGAATCGGGCCAGTCATAGCATTCCCGCGCCCACCTAAAGGAACTCCAGGGTGAGTGGTTCCGGTATCTGGAGTTCTCCAAATTTTCCAAATTTTTAGTATTTATATAATAACACTTAGAACAGAATCAACATAACTTTTTTCACCATTAAGGAAACATTGTTATTATTATTATAGACATGCAGACGAAAGAGAATAGACAAAAAAACTAAAAAACTTTGTAACTAACCCCCTGTATACTTAACTTGTAAAAAAAAAACAAGTGAGTGCACAATGACATGACAGCACAGAGTTGATCAGTGTGATGGTTACAGCAGGAATGGTTTCCATGAGCTCTTGCAGCTGACCAGCACTTTGTGGAGTGTCATTAAGTGTAATAGTCCATAGTTTATATAAATGTCTGAAGAAAGCAAAAGAAAGCTCATTATGTTTAGTTAGTTAGAGAGAGAGAGAGAGAGAGAGAGAGAGAGAGAGAGAGAGAGAGTGGAGGGAGAGAGTGGAGAGAGAGAGAGAGAGAGAGAGAGAGAGAGAGAGAGAGAGAGAGAGAGAGAGAGAGAGAGAGAGAGAGAGAGAGAGAGAGAGAGAGAGAGAGAGAGAGAGAGAGAGAGAGAGAGAGAGAGAGAGAGAGAGAGAGAGAGAGAGAGAGAGAGAGAGAGAGAGAGAGAGAGAGAGAGAGAGAGAGAGAGAGAGGAGAGAGAGAGAGAGAGAGAGAGAGATGGGAGTAAATAAAGCTCCCCCTCTGTTTAGGGAAATAACCTTATACATGTTTTAATGGTTTTTTTAAACTTTATCAACAAGGATGCTAATTATGCTCCATTATAAAAAATAAAATACAAAAATAAGGCTCACTTGCCCAAAACAAACAAATAAATGTTAAAAAGTTGACTTTTTTTCATGAACCATATTTTTTTCATACAATTTCACAAAGGGGACAATGCACCCGTATATAATTCAACACTTTAAATAATTAGCATCACAAACACTGGCATGACAACCGCAGTTTGGTCCATTAATGGGTTGGTTTGACCTTTTGAACTGATCACGGATTCAAACGTGCCGTGGCTAACGCCTTGAAACTTGGTCTTTAGTCTCCAGAGCGAGCGCTAAATGGGGTTCCTACACCTACTTTTCCCGCAGCTCACAAACAGACAGCCTGTCCAATTAAAATTAGCAATTGATTATAGATATGTGCCCGTGTTTAAGGCAGGAGGTGCTGGTGCTGCGCCTCTGCCAATAGCGGCCTGGCGAGCGCGCGCTAACCAGAGCTGACATGAGCATATTAGATGTGGACTGGGTTAATTCACGCGCACTTGGCCCTTGTGTTTGCTCCTACCTGCCCAGCTTAAATGCTCATCATCTAGGTGCTTCCAGATTGTGTCGAAGGGCTCCAGCATTGATCTGAAGGGGAAGTGGACACTGTATTATATAGGCTACTATTTTATGGCGTGTGGCCTATCGCCCTTCTCAAGCAGCAGTGAAAGGAGTGCATTTGCTTTTAGTGGCCGAAAGCTTGTTCAAAATGTTCAGGAAAAAAAGTCTGAAAATTGTCGAATGCACGGTAAAATATTATTAATTAAACAAATTTCTATCTATAATTAATGTTGTAATTGATTTATAAATATTTGTTTTCTCTATGTTATTTTATTGTGTGTTTCTTATTGGTGGTGCATTTTACTAAGACTCGTCCTCACCCATATACTCTTTCATGCTAGAGCCAAATACCTGTCCCAGTGTGTAGCTAAATAAAATTGAAGATCACAGTTGGTTAATAGGTTGAGGGGATGACAGCGCTGATGTGTGTGTTTGCGTGCGCGTGCGTGTGTCACAAACAGGCCCGTGGTTCACACATCCCCTGTTATCGTGTGTGAAAGCTCCTGAACCTAATTCCAATTGTTCCCTCGCCTATTTTCCAGCGAGCTGCTTTCCCATTTACTCTGGAAAAACACGGTGGCAGGTTCATTTAAACGCGCGCGCTCCACCCTCGCCATAAGCGCCACTGCTGAGGAGGAGCGCAAATTAAGAGCAGGGCCCGTTTCATCACGAGCCCAAACACGGAGGGTGGGACAGACACACGGCTACCTTAGCATATGTTAACCATTACAACGCGTAGTGATGGAACACAACGGGATCACCGCTAATTGACGTAAAAGATGACAAAGCGTCTCGGAGTTAGTGGGAAAAGCGTTGCGTATTATGCCGTATCAGCTCCGTAATGCAACTGATTAATGAAAGATCGGCCCCTACTCACTCAACTGATCCGGTGAAAAATGACTTTTGTGTTGTCATTCCGACAAGCCAGCAACCACAGCCGGAAAAGACTATTAGCTGGAATCATTATCAATAGCCATATTTTCAAACTCTATTATGGCAATCAGGCTTGAATTTATTCAATAGATTTAGTTCATTTGGCTGTAATTGATAAATAATCAAAATTTATCAATGTACTTGCACACATTTCACTAACAATCAGGGAAAACTGGCCCATTTACCAGCTGACTTGGTCCAAATTAGAGCTAAATTGATGATCAATTAATCTTGGTAGGGAAGAATGGTGTTCAGCGGCAGAAATGTGTGGAGTGGGAGGGGACGAACAATGTAAAAGGATGGATGAGTGGCAAAGTGTGGCATTTGGAGCTGCAGCTAACAAGCGTTCACTGTGTCTGTTTTGGAGACGTGAACTTGCTCTGCGCATGCACACGTGAGACCAAAGCATGTGGCCAGTGGGAGTAAGGTTAAATCCATGATTCATTAGCCTACGGAGTGGCAGAATTCAGAAACTCTATTGACCCTTTCGTCCTCTTTACCAAAGCACTCTGTGGACATCTATAAAAAAGATTAGGCCTAAGTAAAATGTACATATTATTTTCAATTCATAAAACGGTCCTCTATTTTCAAAATTGACAGGTTCCATAATTATAAACATTTATAGTACAGCCTCTAAACATTCTGTGACTATTATTTCTGCATGTATATCATGTTTCATCTTCTAGGCCAAGAACAGCGTGATTGTTACATTTTCTTGACCTGCTAGTCATGTAAATATGCCCTATGTGGACTTGTAGGGAATTACTGCTTGGCTAGTTAGTTTCATTGTTCCTTGAGTCACAGTTGGTCTCTATAAACTGTAAGAGATTGAGTTTAGGTATATTTATTTTTGTTGAACATAAGAACATCTAAATAGTTGAGGCTGAAACAGACATTCATCAGTGATCAGCGACACCACGAAACATAGATTTCATCAGGGAATTCATCATTTTGTAATTAATAATGTGCATATTTATGACCACTCATGATCAGAAAAAAGCTCTGATGTCATTGTCAATAAACAAAACATTTCAGAAAACAAATGGCAATTTGGTACAAACAGACAAGGACAGGACACATTTCACTATGGGGACAATAAACCTTAACAATAAACATGTAGCTGACTAAAATAAAAAATAATACGCATATCAACTGCACTGATCACTTCACATGTCACGCCTCATGATTCCCCCAGAATCTAAATGTTTGTTCTTTAGTATTTTACAGAAATGAAGGTGGGTTTAGTTTTGGTGATGTGTTTGATAAAAGGTATCATGAAAAACAATGGCCTGAGCAGTGTCTGTGACTCAGTGGAACCTGTAATATAGCACTCATTACCTCCAATCATGCATTGCAGCCTCATCATGACAGAGCTAAATGGGGCTAACTAATGAGCGGACTTACGATAGAACATATTCTAACAGCCAGAGCATAAAGAGGGGAAATCAAGGGGAAGAGTTAAGCTCCTCTAGTTCACATATACAACTAAAAAGTAAAAGTAACATTGACTGTGTGGAGCTGACTTACAATTTTGAGTCAATTAGGCAACCACATGTAATCACACACTTGTATGTGTGTGATTACATATATGATATATATGATTACATATATGATATATATATATATATATATATATATATACATAATAAATAAATAAATATATATATATATATATATATATATATATATATATATATATATATATATATATATATACACACACACACGCGCGCATGGAATGTAGGCATAAGGCTGATATGTTCAGTGTTTCAGTGTTTATTTATTATTATATATTTGATGAGCCTATAGTCCTGATTATTATTTCTTCACGTAAAGTATGATACTATAGCAGATTTGTTTAAAATAGTCAGTTATTAATTAAAGTTCTTCCGCAGATAAATGCGCACCTTCAGTCACAAATTGGTGCAATAGAACGATGGAACATGATTTGTTTTATTTTTTATTTCCTTGGCACCTTCTGCACACCCTGCCATTTTAATCAGCTTTTACTTGTACCAGTGCATGCACACGCACTCACTGCACAGCACTATCCGTGACACACTTCTCTGCTGCCCTATTAAGAAAATGGCTCTTGTTTGCTTATTATTTTATTCCAGGTATAATTAAAGAGTAGCGCAGAACATCACGCAGCAGTGAGGGCTGCACGTATCTGACGCATATAAAGTTGTGATTTGAGCGCAGCGGCTGCGACTGACCGCAGATTGACGTGTGTTTGGAGTGATGCGAGTCCCTGTGTTACAGAACCACCTTCACTGATTCATCTTTAGCATCTATGTGATAGAGACCCCTAAAAGCGAAATCCTTTTGATGTGGCGGTGTAAAATGTGTCAGTCTTATGCTCAATAGATTTAACGCAGTTTGATTACCAAAACCCGCGAAAAGAATGGACACGGGATTCTTGATCTCTGAAATTGCTTTACGAAAATTGCATTTGTTTTTGGTGCGCTTCCATTAAAAGTGTCTCCTCGCGTGTAAACAGGCGACGCGCTGCATTAACCCGAAAGGATTGTGTGTGAGCGCTATTTAACTGAGACAAGATTGATGTGGTCCAGTTAAGAGACTGAATGAGACATAGGGCAATTCAGTGCGTTCCTCTTTTTGCATCTGGGCCCTATAGGATGTTGCCTATATCTCGTTTAGAAAAACGTGACACATAAGTTTTATTCAATTAAATGAAGTCTTTGCTCGTGTGCACACTTGGGGATTTGGAGGGTGTATGTTTTTGACCATGCTCTATTGCAGGTGGGACCCAGAGAGTGATGGCTGGCCTATTGAAACCAATGATTGAAACTCATCTGGCAGAAGCGCGCTCCTAACGGTGCGCCCTGGATACGCACTGATCAATGGCTGTCCTGCTAATTGTATAATAAACACACTGATGGCGCCGCTACAAGGGCACTTGTCGAGGCACCACGTGTGATTTGGTTTGCCCCTAACAAGCTCAATACCTTTAATTGCGTGGGCACTGGTAAAAAGTCGATGGCGGTGAAAGAACAGATCACTAACGTGTAATAATCTGCTTATTTCGGAACATATGGCAGCGGGCATGATGGCAGTGTCACACATATTGTTTAGGAGAGAAACCACTAAATATAGCGAACTATTTATTTTGACATGAACCAATTTGTGTTTGCATCATGTGAAAACAGCCTCAGCTAAGAGAAGGCTTAAACAAACACAGTGAGATATTAAACAAAGAGTAAATTAACCACGAAACGGGAATAAATCAAAAGATGAAATGGCATAGGTTTAATTCAATTGTAGCGCCTCGTCCGTGCGCGTGATGGCGTGTGTGTGTGCGTGTGCTGTGGCAGAGAGGTGAGAGTGTGTGGCACGTGGAGGGAGGGGGACGCACGTCTCTCTGACTTCTGTGAGGGTGCACTCTGATTGGCTCTTATTTGAAGAAGCGCAGGACTCTTTGAACTAATAAGCGCCTCCCCATCGCTCTAAAGGACATTATAATGCAAGGGACCCCCTTTTTATCCACAAACCGAATTTTCCTTCATTTAGAGCATATATGCTTGGTAAATTGGTTCAAAGTTGCAGTAGTAGTTTTTGGAACGCTTCACCCTGGAGCGTTACGCGATGCTTTCTCATGCCGACCTCCTGGATGCTCGGCTCGGTGAGTTATCAGCTCTGAACACCGGCCCTAAACTCCACTGTAAGACTTTTTACTTATCGTTTTACATTGTCATTGCATGTGTAGTTAATGCTGTTGGTCACTAACTGCTTTGGTGTTTTGTAATAACCGTATGCTATTTGATGATCAACTGAGTGGATTTATTGTCTAAACAGCTTTTCCTGAAGCATGGACTTGTTTAAGAGCGCACGTTAAGCTCTGGTGTTGTGTGTTGGCCAGGGATGAAGGATGCTGCGGAGCTGTTGGGACACAGAGAACCCCTTAAGTGTCGTTTGGGTGGGATGCCAGAACCGGGCCACCCGGGAGACATGGCCCCTGGCGTGGACTCTGTAGAAGGCACCACAATGCTGCCCGGTGAAGATATTGCCACGGTGGGCTCCAATGCGGGGAACATGACCGTGAATGGCAAAGAGCAGGAAAAACAGCAGCCACCACCGCAGAGCTCGAGTCAAACCGCAAGTCAGAAACAGAAGCGGCACCGGACGCGGTTCACGCCGGCACAACTCAACGAGCTGGAGCGCAGCTTCGCCAAGACGCACTACCCCGATATTTTTATGCGAGAGGAGCTGGCGCTGCGCATCGGCCTGACAGAATCCCGAGTCCAGGTAAGTCTTCATTTAGCTGTTTGTTCTTTTTCCCATATAGGCCTAAATAAAAGCACATATTTCATCGTTTAAAAGTACTCATACTTAAATCATTACCATATGAGTTATTTTTGTGTGGTTAGTCTTATTTTGTGTGTGTGCTCTTAAGGTAATTTGGTTGTTTGTGAATGATTATTATTATTTTGATGATAATTCACAGTGGGTCAGAGTGCAAATGTTTTTTTTTAAACGTGTTATAGACTGAATGCTTTGAGGGAGTATTGATGTAGATGTAAAATATATAATAATAATAATAATAATAATTGCAGTGTCATATTTATTTGAATTTAATGGGCTCGAAATATTTAATATATAGATAGATTTAAAGATTTAAGACTTATAGATTTAAAGGAAAAAAATGAAATAGTCTTGTCCCCAAACTGGGCTTTGAGTATTTGTTTTTATGAACGCCTTATTAGCAGCTGATGTGGCATTGATGCAAATGATCCCATTGAAAGCAATAAAACCAGCGCCACTATTAGTCACTCAAACAATGTGTGCTGATTGCTTGTGTTGCTGAGAAACAGGAGCCACAGAATTCGGTGATGCGCTGTTGGTAAACACAGAGTAGGTCGGAATGCACGTGAGGACCGCGCGTCACTTGTTCTAAAATGCTCCATCAGCGACGTCTTAATAGCACTCCAGAATATATTGTACTTTTTTAATGGAATGAGAAATTGCATTTTCTTTCCATGGGTGTAATGGGTTTGGGACGTTTCACGGATGGCTGCGCGAAATGAGAGCGAGATCTCACTTTTAATATAGGCGCTGCTCACAGCCTCGCGCGCGCATTAATCACGCTGTAACGTGGTGAAATCTCTATAAAGCTCCATGGCTGGGCCGCGTGTTGTTATTTCTATTGACCATGCCCTTATAGTTTTATCTCCACACCGATTATTCACAGTTCTGTTATAGATGTATAGGTCTAAGCTTTGCTTTGCACTCTCAGATATTTAAAGAAGTAATAGTCGTTAATAAGCTAAAGGAAACAGTCGCTTTCATTTAGCCAACACGGGGTCGGTGTAATTGCTCATTTATCCATTGTAATACACTGGCGACTTTTTCACTAAATATGTTATGCCTATATTTAAGCTATACACACACTCAGGCCGCAGAACACATAGAAACCCATATCTATAGATTAGACATTTTCCGATCAATTGACCTTACTACCATAATGTCAGTGAATATGTGAAGTTTCTATATCCATGGGTCTGCTTTTGTCATGGCTCATCTCGTGTTTTTCTTGCAGGTCTGGTTTCAGAACAGACGCGCAAAGTGGAAGAAGCGGAAGAAGACCACCAACGTGTTCCGCTCTCCGGGCACTTTGTTGCCCACTCCAGGTTTGCAGCAGTTTTCTGCTGCAATGGAGAACAGTCTGTGTTCTTTCCACGCAAATGACTCCCGTTGGGCAACGGGCATGCCGGGCGTATCCCAGCTCCAGCTGCCACCGGCCCTGCATGGCCGTCAACACGGTATGGGGCAGTCTTTGTCCCAGTGCAGCTTGGGACCTGGGAATGGTAACTCCATGGGCCTGTCCAACGGTCTAACCTCCAACGGCTCTGGACTGCAGTCCCATCTCTACCAGTCACCATTCCCTGGCATGTCGGCGTCTCTCTCTGGTCCAACAAACGTCTCGGGCTCACCGCAGCTGTGTACTTCCCCGGAAAGTGACATGTGGAGAGGGACAAGCATCGCATCATTGCGGCGCAAAGCTCTGGAGCACACAGTGTCCATGAGCTTTACCTAAAGTGACGTTTCACAACCTCTTCTGAGGCTCTCCGCGAGAAAACATGCTCTCAAACTATCAAACTGATGCACGGACTAGAGTGGGTTATTTATCTTGTAATTCAAACGGATTTTAACACCTTGATGGTGAACACTGTTGTAATGACATAGACTATAGGCCGTTTTGCGAAGAGCCAAACAGTCGTTGTAATTAGGTTTGGGGTGAGTCATGACGCACACATATTTGAGTGTTCAGGTGAAGTTGTGTTATGTCAAACGGTTATTTATGATTCTGGCTGTACTAGGACCTACTGCACACGCGCCACGGGACTTGTGCGTTTTGTCCTCGGGTTGTTCGGACTGTTGGCCTGGGGAAAGTCTCAAGAAGGAAAAAACAGCGCGCGTCAGTGTCCTGCGCTGTGAGCGGATGTTGTGTACATAAGACATTCTTACTGTGTTCCCCTGGTCTTTTTGTGACATGTTTAACTTATTGTATGTGCCATTATTGCGGCATTTCCTAAATGTTTGTTCTCATATCAATGCACCACTGACGGGTTTGTACAAATTTAAAATGACAAACAATAAAAGTAATTTTCAAGATTGTCAAACCAAGAATGATTTATGTCTCTTTACGTCAGATTGTGACGATGCGATGGTAGATGGTGATGGTAGATTTTTGAACGGTTTTATGGCACGTCCGGAGGCGCACGGTCACTGTGTGCTCTGAGCTGCGCCAGTCGCCACGGCGGCAGTCGTGCTTCATATCAGTCATCAACACTGGCTGGATGCGTGTGTTTATCTGTTGTTTGAAGTGATCAATTAGGGCTCGTTTTTTACATTTGCCAAATTCAACATCGTAATAGCATAAGCCTGTATAATAAAAAAGTGCATCCTGAATCGAATCCTTCGTCCAATAACAGCATTAGAATTAAAAGAAAAAACAGATAAATAAAACATAGATAAAACTATTGGTGAGAGTGTCACCTCGGTTTCGGAAATGTTGTTTCTTATCACCACATTCATCATTAGTCCCCCATTAATCAGGCTATAAACCCGCCTTATTTGTATTGTAGACAACAGATAATTCTGACGTTCAAAGCTCAGAGTCAGTAAATACATTTTTTCCATTATGAAAGCGCGCATCCGTTGCTGTCTGTGTCAAAGTTTGTAAGTGTCAACTTGAGGCTGGAATCACAGCAGCTCGGATTAATCAGCGTGTTAACCTCATCTCGTTGTCAGCGCGGAGGCCAATTTATGGTCACGGAGTGGTAATTGATGAGATACGGCTTAGCAGTCTCGCTGCCTGTAAACTTATAATTAGACTTTCTGTAACAATGCAGCGGGTTAAACAAATAATTAATCACAATTATCAAAAGAGTATGACTTTTCTCATATTAAACAGTCGGTTTCCACCTTTTCTATTAACATAAATTGTTTGCAGTAATTTGCTGATTTTTTGAAAACACCAGCTCAAGTCAAGACCCTGTGAAAAAAATAAAAAAATAATGTATTCCTTTCAGTTTTATACGTATAAGCCTGGTGTTTCTGCTGTATCCAATTAAGAACAACGACAAACAACAACTGTATTTCTGACATTACTTTACACGCAAGTGTATGGGGTTAAGTGTAATTAATGCCACATTTATTCTTACATTTGGAATAAATAACAACGATATAACACAGGCCTATCATGTCATTGTTGAACGGCAAAGATATTTAGGTAAGAGGTTAGATTATTTTAATCGTGAAAATAACTAACCAATAATGTTATAGCTCCAAACGTAAACAGTTTGTTCTGATGATGCACATCACTGCTTGTTTTGCATGTTATAAAAATATCTGTGATGCAAATTTGGTTCCAGATTAATCACAACAGTGTATTTACCTGACCGGTCTTATGTGTGGTCCTGCTCAGCACATCGAGGCCAGTTGCTGTGTCCTGAGCTGCAGTAACAGATGTGAAATCACATTACCCAAACGCAGCAATTAGTCTCACTCGCTTGTGGGTTAATGAGTTTGTGGAAATGTGCGACCCATTCCTCATTAGATAATTTCTCATGCACTGATGAGAGAAGGAGAGGGAGACACACGGATGGTAACTGTGTAGTTCTACTGTCAAATGCTCCCAGATGTAAGGGGAGTAAACCTGAAACCTCAAAACCTCTATGATTGAAGTACAGGACAGATATTCTAGGATGGTTCTCTGACAATAAATGGGAAATTCCAACACTCAGCCTTCTGCAGTTGCAGTTAAAATGTCATTAGTGACTGGTGCTTATGTGTTGTCCAGGTCAGTTTGTGAAAGTGTGGGTGGAGAAGGCTCTGTCAAGACACAATGGAGAACTACAAAAGAACCAATTAGCAATCAATTAGTGACATGTTTGTGTCCTGCACCTTTTATAGCAGGTTACCACTCCACAGGTCCCATTCACACCCACCAGCTGCTAACCTACACACACTGCATGCTTTTCACTGCATGATGGTCGCCCAGTGATGCTGTGTGTAGCAGACACACGCTGCATTCTTCTTCAAAGTTTTCCACCTTTTGTTTAGGGTGTTTTTTCTATTAATAACTTAATTATAACCAATAGAGCATTTCCAAATTATTCAATTAGAAACTGCTATGAGATAAACCTTTATTTGTCCACACAATGGGGAAATTTTGGTGTTGCAACGCAAGTAGGTACAGAAGTAAAAGAACAGATAACTTATAGAAAGCTATAAATGTTAATAGAATTATTTTTATTTTTTTAAATAATTATTTAATACAACTTCTTCTATATAGCATATATGTATTGATCAAATGAAATGTTTTCCGAAACATTTATAGTAAGGTGATTTTTATGTTAGGGTAAATAATGTGTTACACAATGGCTATTGGCTAATCCCATTATAATTGTTCATTTATAAAATCTGCAGGCTGTAATTATTTATTTGCATTATTTGCAACTTCAATAGATTAAAAATATGGGTATAAAGTCATATTTGTCCACTTTTTTTAAATTAACAAATATCATCATGCATATTTTTGTCGGCATACCCAAAAAAATAAATATTAATTTTAATCAATATTGCCCACCCCTTAGTTTCAAGGTGCAGACGGAAGTTTTTCTGATAAATCTCATATTATTGGCAGCGCGGCTATGGAAATACATCACTATTTCCAGGTAATCCAGGTTCTGTGTTCTGATTCTAATGGTCCCCTTTGAAAAGAAAAAACAAAGAAATGAAATAAATACATTTACATTGAACAGCCATAAACTTACCCATTGTTAAAGTTATTTTGCATTAGTTGTGTAAATACTGTAAACATATACGTAGTTTTATGCACAACAGACTGAAAGCACAGTGACATCTGGAGGAGAAGTGGCAAGAGAAGCGAGTGCCTCTCATAATTACAAGTCTGCATCTCAACCAGCTCCATCCATCATCATCAGGACCAACATCTGCTCTGAGCCTCTGCCCCCTTTAAATCTCCCTCTAGCCCACCTGCATACCCCCCCACTCTCTCCCCCCTCTCCTCTATACTGTCCTGCTCCAGCCCCTTACACCCAGCCCTGACTCACATCCAAAGTAGTCTCATTACAATTTGTGGCATGTGTGTGTAGATTTGTTTTGCTTGCAACCATCCTTAAAATCAATATTTAATGATGATGTTATCAGTGCTTTTATGTGTAATTTAGCCCAAGTGTCAGTATGAATGAGACACTGTCAGTTTTATGGCGTCTAACATTTATTTTCTGTTAATGGCTGTTCCTGCTGCTACACAAAGTGAAGCCCAGTGGAAGTCTGATGGATCTGTCTGTTTGCTCTGCTCATGCAAACAGGGCCCTGCTGGGGAACACTGCATATTTTATCACCTACGCCTATAGCCCAAAGACTGATAGGACTTTTTATAGTATATTTTGTATAATATTATATTTATTTAGATTTTTCTGCACGATGTGCAGGGGTGCACGGTGCACAGTGGCAAAGGCGGTTAACGCTCTCCCAAGAAGGAGATCATGGGTTCGATTCCCGGACCAGACCAACATCACATGATCTCTCTGGGTGGAATCTGCATGTTCTCCCCGTGTTACTCTCCGGGTTCTCCGGCTGTGTTAGAAACTCTAAATTGGCCCTAGTGAGTGAATGTGAGAATGAATGGTTGTCTGTAATGTCTATGTCTCTGTGTTGGCCCTGCGACGAGTTGGCCACTATCCAGGGTGTACCCCGCCTAAGGCCCAAAGTCACTGGGATAGGCTCCAGTCACCCGCGACCCTGAAAGGGAACAAGCGGTAGAAAATAGATGGATAGATTTGTCTGTAGACAGGACATCTGAAATGTGTCTCTCGAAATAGGCAAGAGAAACATTTTGGCAAATGTTTGCACATGTGCAACGCCCTAAACTACTACTACAAAAAAGAATACTTCCTCAATCTTAAATATCTCCGTAATCGTCTTTTTTTTCCCCCTTTTCTTTTTTTTTTCTTTAAAATAAAATAAAAAATGACACATTTGATTTGATGATTGTGTCACTGAATTGATCATAAACCTCCTCCCACCGCCAAGAAGCCTTTTGTGCAAAAGTGTTGATCTCTTGTCTGTTAATAGTTGTTTGAACAGGGATTTTTGAACAAAACAGTTCCTGCAAGAAATCTGGTGATTTGAGCTTTAGGCCGGTGTGTGAGGCACATCTGTTGCTCCAATACAAACTTTAGCATTTTATCTGACGACCGGCATTAAATTGATGAAATAAAGGCTTTGGGTCGAGACAGTTGAAAGAGGGAAAAACATAACTTAATTTTTACATAATCCTACTCCTTTAGAGCACTGCAAACTGCCGTGCTCTAAAAAGGCTAAAATAATTTTGCTTGTTTTGCTTTTAGCAATGACCGTTAAAGGCTTTTATGTTTCATATCCCACACTATCAGTGCTGGGAAGTAACTGTGCCAAAAATACGTATTCGGAATATTCATTTTGAGTAACTGTATTCTGGTTCAGTTTAATTTGGTGGTATTTCGAATACTGTTGCTTTTCTTAAATCAGAGGAATATATTGAGGTATTTGGTAATGAAATCTAGGCTTTGCATTGCACTGAATTAGTGAGAGAAATAGAAAACAGAGCTCTTAGAACAAGTGCATTTCTCCCTTCTCTTACGTTTTCTTATCTTATAAATAAATGCATAACCATGTTTTTACTCAAGGTGAAAGTATTCTGAATACAATACTCTGAGTTGACTAAGTAACAGAATATGTATTATCAGGTCCCCATGCAGTTCTTTCCATGGAAGCACGTCAGAAGTGGCTGGTAAGGTCCCAGGTAGTAGAAAAAGCTTCAGTTGTAGTCATCTGGACTGAGTTAGAAAAAATAGACGTTTCGACTCTCATCCAAGAGTCATTGTCAATAAAAGAATTTAGATCGAGAACTCCGATATTAATACTGTTCTGTGGTAAGACCCGCCCATTGGGTGGAGCCTTCCTGAAGTAGAAAGAGTTGTTTGTTTCAACAGAAACTCCCCCCTTGTATCTACCGAGCTAGCCTATTCAGAATTTTAATGGGCTAATAGAATCCTCTTTGTCTTTGTGAGACCCTGGCTCAACCACCCTGAGTACCTGATTAGCATCTAAATGCCCTTGTCCTGGTCCTCTACCTTTCCAGGGGTTCAGTAACCCATTATAAATAACAGGCAGATTGAATCTTAGCCCTCCATTTCTGTTTAAAGAAGGTCTCTTGGATGAGAGTCGAAAACGTCTATTTTTTCTAACTGAGTCCAGATGACTACAACTGAAGCTTTTTCTACTATGGAACACGCCTGGACGAATGAGGGATTACACCGACATAGTCCCAAGTAGTGCAAAAGGTTCCTACTATGTCTCCACATGAAGACAAAGGGCATTTTCACAAATAACAGGAACAAAGTCCTTGCAATCCCCCAGTGCCTCTTTTTAGTCAGAGGAGCCACTCAGTTCCCCTTGCTCACGTTATTATTCAGTTATTCTAATGATTTTTGTTACTATTTACTAATCAAGAATTTTAATTTAACCAAGTAATTCCTCTTGTGGATCAAAAAAGCGTGTCTGAATCTGAAAATGAATGAGAAATGCAAAGGCAGTGTAGGAAATGTCACCAAAAGGTTCTTGGTCTGACTGTAAAGTACCTGCTTATGAACAGGAGGTTAAAACAGAACCAAAAGTGTGGCCCCTGTCACTAGTTCCTATATAGGTTCTTAGAAACTGAAAATGTTCCTATATTGCAATAACCAAGGGGGCAAAACCCTTTTTAGAACTGTAAGAACCTTGTTCAGTTCCTAGTACTTTTTTTAGTTCCAGTGCTCACACAGGGGAGGATAAGGACCTTCTCTGTATAAAGAATACAGTTGGATGTATGAGACCTTTAAGGCCCAGAGTTTCAGGCTCCAGCCATTGACAGCATGAAGAATGATCTGAGATGTACATTTGATGTGATTTCTGAACATCTGTGCAGGCTTTACATTTGAATATAAAATATTCCATATTCTTTTTGACACATTTGGCCATTGGAGACATTTTTTCAAATCCACTGCAATTACTTTTAGCGGTGTGATGGCCAACATTGTTGAGTGGTAATAATCATGATAGTTTCCTCAGTCATATTCCTCCCAATAACAAGCCATTTTTAATCCAATTAGGAACAGTAGCGTGAGAGGCATAATACCACAGCCCCTGGGACAGATGAGAGAATACGCAGGACATTTATCCCGACAGTCAATATTGGATTTCTCACCAAGCAGCTGTGCCTGACATTCTCTACCTCTGCACAGTGATCCGTCCTGATTAGAGCAGCTTTTCTACTTTATCAACATCCATTATGCAAACTGCTCATGCATGGACACAAAAAGCAGCAAAGTCAAACCTGTCATATTTATTTTCCCCATAGAATGTTTTTTAAATGCAATGGCTAAGTGTATAAGTGTATATTTGATTTGATATAGGCATGTGCAAGGTGCTGAACAACTGTTTCAACTGTAAACACCATATTAGTGTTGAGTGGAAATCCCCAGAAAAGTCTACAACTGAAATGTAGAAACCATTTAACCAAGGAAACTGTATTTTGAAAAAAATGAACGTAGAATTTGGACGTAAATCTGGATGAGAGTCTTATTGCCCAACAAAGATCAACACCGCCATCTTGTGGTCACTGCATGTCTGTGTGCGACCGCATGATTTCCCATTAGGGTCGCGGGTGACTTTGGGCATGAGGCGGGGTACACCCTGGACAGGGGCCAGCTCGTAGCAGGGTTAACACAGAGACATAGACTCACAGACGACCATTCACTCTCACATTCATTCAGTAGAGCCAGTTAACCAAACACATGCATTTCTTTGGGCGGTGGGAGGAAGCAGGAGAACCCAGAGAGAACCCAGAGAGAACCCAGATAGAACCCAGAGAGAACCCATTGTAACTCGGGGAGGACATGCAGACTCCACTCAAAGAACATGTGATGTTGGTCTGGCCCGGGAATCGAACCCACGATCTCCTTCTTGGGAGGCTAACCACTCTGTCACCCCATTTTCATGCATTATTTCACTTTTAATTCATAAACGAGACAGATGATCAATATATTTCATCCCACCTCGGTTTAAGTTAATGAAAAGTGCCTGTTATGCCAGAGTGGTACAGTTATCTTCCCATCAGAATAAAGCTGATAAAACGTAGAAGAAATTCATGGGAAAAAGCCTGTCTGTTTGTGACTGCCTGTGGTCAATACATTTATGCAGTGCACTGAATCATTGTCATTGAGTCCATTGATTATGTGTGTTAATCAATGTTTATTACAGAGGCCAGACCACAGTGGAGGCTGAATGATGAAGAAACACGTTTAAAAAGGGTCAAAGGCCCACCCACCTAAACCTGATTGTACTCACGATACATAACTTATCATTTGTTTTACTGCTTTCTTTTGCAGTGTTCAGCAAGTTTTCAGCGATAAAGAAACATTTGTTTAACCCCGGATACCTACACAAAACTGGTCTGCAGCAAATAAGTAACAAAGCAGACAAACATTTTGATAATATATAGACTAGGCTTAATTATGGCAAAAATGGACAACATATGGAAAGCTGAGGGTTAGTGACGCTAGAATGAAACAGTTTACACAGTAATTATACAATTGAGCAGTCATGAGTTTAGGCAAATTCTATTATTTTTTGACATGGTTTAATCTTTATTTATTACTGGTTGGTTGTGCTTAACGTCCAGTTGTGTGATTTTTGATCCCATTCTCAATTCTACTAACACGTATGCAGTGCGCACGGTCTTGGTGCAGTAAAACAGGGAACGTCCGTGATTTTAAATGCTAAAATAAAACACACAGTCATTTTTGTTCTTCATGAGCATTTGCTTTTGCCTTACTTTGCTTCTACAATCACTGAATACATTTTAAGGCACGAGACGAGCCAGCTGATGGGCGCCTCCTCTGAAGAGCTGCGCTGGAAGGTAATTAAAAGTCGAGTGTGTTATCCATCGCTCCTCATTAATGCATTTGAATTAGACCCATTCGAGAGGGAGGCTTGAGGAGGAGGGACGTGGGAGAAAATCTATGCCGGTTTGGTGCTCATCTCTCTCTGTCAGCGCGGCCCAAACGGGGAGTGTCGGCTCATTATGCCCCCGCAGGAGATGAATGGCTCGGTCAGGCAGTTGCGCAGAGCCGGGGCTGGACAGGAGCTGGACAGAAGCGCGTGTGCGTCAGGCAGCAAACACGGAGAATGTCAGGGAGCAGGTGTGGACAAACAGGATGCATGCTGGGATACGAGGCAGGCCGAGTGTATCCCTCCTCTCTGCACTTTAACACAGGCGCTGTCAATTACACCCTCGGCCGCCTGGACCACTGACGCAGCCGGGACGCGCGTACGAAGAGCACATGAAGCGTCTCTGGCCCCGAGTTAGAGCTAGATTAGGAACGGCACATTCACAGCATGGCCAGGTTACTTCTGTGCAGGATACAGGTGTCTGTCAGACTATGGTACAAGCTGGAAGGCGATTGGCTGCATACAATAATGCGACTGTTCAATTCAAATGTTCTATAAAACTTACATGAGATACGAGCCATAAGATAAATGACGTAGTACATTTCTTTCACCAGCAGAGGGAGATATAGACGCACAGCAGTGAAACGACATTGTATCTGAAAATTGGTTCGGTGCAGCAGAAGTGGGACAGAAATTATACTGAGAAAGAGGAACGTCACTTTCAAATTATATGACTCAAGTAGAAATATAAAGCATAGTGGTCCAAGATGGAAGGAAATAAAATAATTTGGGGAACAAGGATTAACTGTGTGAGTAACTATCATCTGGTTTATGATGTCAAGTTGTATTGGCCTATTGGGAGGAAATACACATCAATTATGCTAAAAATATTTTTTTTTATCAAAGGAAAGACAAGAAAATGGAGAAAGACCAAATCATATGTGAAGAAGCAGTGAAAGAAACACAATCTTTCAACTAACTTATTATTGTCAACATAAAGCGTTTGATAAAAGAAAGCTATAATTTAAAACAACATAGAATAATTATGAAGCCAGTCTGAGACACATACACATACCCATGGTGACCGTTCCCAATATAAATCTCTTCAGACATCTTGTTAGCATATGATATTTCATGAGCATTGTTCTTAACAAACCTAACGCAGCTTGAATAGGTCATAATTAATGTTACCGCCAAATGAGGGGGATGTTCAAGTGAATATCGCTCAGTGGGTGCGTCCAGAAATGTGGCCTTTTTAAGTTGCCCTGCTTGTGGCGTCACTGGCCTTCATTAATGTGAGAGAAATGTCAGCTACTGTTAGCCCAAGTACATCTCACATCAGCCATTCAGCACAAGCTCTCCACAGGGATCAACATGAATGAGAGGGATCAGAACCAGCATCATTGTAACTAACAGTGTGACCTTTAACAACGCCTCCTTCGAGGTAAACAATCAATTGTTGGGTTTCAGATGACATCACAACATTATAGGCCAATGATATTTCATGCAGATGGTGGGCAGCTGAAATAAATATAATAATACAAATCTGATTTTTGTTGCAATACAGTGAGTTCTTGGATGTGGTCGCATATACAAATGATCAGAATAAATACATATATATATGTATTTACCTTAAAAATAATACAAAATACAATGTTATCAATAGGAAAAGCTGGCTCTTGCCTCCCATCTGACATCATCACTTTCTATAACCTGAATATACACATATCTTTATCGCGGTACTTTTTCCACAATAGCCAATTATATTAGCTCCACCCACATTTAAACCCACGTTCAAATGTATTTATTCCATTCATAGGGAACAACATTGTATTAATGGCCTGAAATAATCATGAACATAAATGGCCTGTGACAGTTTTTATGTCAATGCATCATAATGTCAAAAGATGATCAATACTAAAGCTGTAACATTATCATTTGAACAAAAATCATTACAATTAAAAAAAGGACAATTTTCCACCTTTTCTAAGTTGATGTTTATATGATTTATTTAAATGGTACTTCCTAAAGAGGCCACAAATAATCACAAAAGTGAGGAGGGACATGTATTAGTTAGTTCCGGCAAAATTAAACGCTAATAGTACATATAACTGTCAACTGTAAAGAGTTGTAATGTTAAAGATACAGTGAATTTTAAGCTTTGTCCTCAGTATCGGAATTCTCGCTCAGTTACAACACTGTTTGTGATTGTGTGTGATGCCATTTGATGTCATTTTAGAATCCTGACAACACTAGACAATCATGCGTGTTTCCATACCGTAAAATGTGGCAAAAGAACATACTCAATGTGTTATTAGTACATGAGCAGAGATGGCCAGTTACATTTACACATAGTAGTTTTAAGACACCTGTTACTACTTGAGCAATATTTGACAACACTCTTTGTTGAGTAAATGTTCTGATTGCTGTTTTGTCCACACACATTTTCAATTCTAATGTTATAGTTTCTCTTACAATTACTTTAAGAATGAATGTACAGACAAAGTCAGATCAGTAGATTCTGTATTGATTATGTTGTATTTTTCATGTTGTATCTGATCTGTGTGTATTACAAACATGTTCCCTCTCCATGTTAAAGAAGCCGACACAGTCTCTACATTTAAGAACCGGCTTAAAACATTCCTCTTTGAAATAGCTTATGGTCAGGCTAGTTAGAAACAGTTTTAGCCATACTGCCTAAGGAGCAACTGTGCTGAGGGAAGTATGGCTCCTCTGGTTACCCCTAATTTCCCTATCAATAATGTGCAATAGTTTAGTTCAGTAGTAGTAGTAGTAGTAGTAGACATAGTATTGTAAAATATTGTGAAATATTTTCACATTCTTTCCAAACATGAGAGATATTTTGTGCTCTGTGTATATGTTCCCATCGGTTATTACAAAATGTCTTTCCCCACTTATCTATAATATATAGTAGCGTGGTTGTTAAGATTAGTAAGGAATTTATATATATTTGTTTAGATATGATTTCCCTGGAGAGTTCTGATGTGTATGTTTTATCAAGATAATCAATTATCCAGTATGTATATATATATACTGGATAATAGTATATATTATTATTATTTTATATATATATATATAAATAGTTACTGTTACTTTGTTTACTTTTGTTGTAATTCTGGTTCTGGTTGATAAATCGACATACTCCAAATGGCTCTTATGCTGCAGAGAAAAGAGGGAGGGAATGATAAGACAGACAACTTTTAAAGGTGCCCAAAGTCGAGCTTAGAACTACTTCAGTTTCTAGTTGTTGTTTTTTATCGGACAGTGCCTGGAATAAAAGTGTTTTTATGGGTCGTGTTGGATTGTTGAGGTCTTGTATGGATGATTAGCTCTGGTTCAGTGGTCAACTGGATTGAAGTGCATGGATGTAACACAGCGTAGTATGATAAGGATCCCAGATAGTAGCGATGGCATTATTTGAGGCGATGATCTTAGCCTTCTAGATTCCATCGGATGAAGTAGTTGCTTTCTGCGGTACTGTGTTTACTTGTGTTTCCCACTGCAAATCACTACTAATATGCACGCAGTAGTTGGTGAAGTCGGACTCTGACAATACATGATCACATAATGTTTAAAATCTTGTCCATGGTGTTACTGAACTATGAGTGTTCAGCTTGGGTATAAAATATACATATTTTCCTTGGTGTACACACATTTAAACTCCCTGGGTAAGATGTCTGCTTTAGCAGCAAACAAAGTGCCTCCTAATTTCAGTGGAGGGGTTTTCCTAATTACTGTGGGATAAGCTGTAAAAATATCAGATTGATAGTATTTTATTCCTACTGTGATGATATGAATCTTTTGTTTCTTATTTTTTGATAACTACATTTCTTCTGGTTGTCAGCTTCATGTATGTACTTAACAGAAGGATTTTCCCCTTGGGAATGAATAAAGGTCATTTTGATTAATTTTGAATTTGGGTATAGAAATTTCTGTCTTGTGAAAAACAAAAGTATATTATAGCAGACTAGTTTATGGTCTATTTTGTATGTAAATCTACGAACTGATTTTGTTTGATATTTGTTTGGCCTATGCCAAATACAAAGCAAACAAAAGGGGAGACCAGGCACAACCCTGTCTTACAACTGTTTTTTAGAGTCAGATAACTTATAGAGTCAGATTACTGTTATTCTTAATTCTTGAGCCTTATTTATTATCAATTCTCCTGAGTGTTAAGGAATTGATTTAATCTTTTTTTTATCTCTGTTTTTCTCAGTTTTTTTTCCTGTAGAGTTCAAGTATTTTTATTCTTGGCATGTTTAGCCAAGTAATAAAAAGTTTTTCAGCATTCACATCATTTAAATATGTGCAAGCCATTTCAAATAAAATACATGTATAATTAAATTATTATTATTTACAATAATTAATGAATAATGCTCATAAGTAGCGTACATTTTAACGTGTTAAAATCAAATGTTCATCCATATATTTCTGACCGTTTCTGACTAGACAAGCAGTCTGAACAGGGAGGGCCAGACTTCACTTTCCACATGATTCTTCTAGCTCTTCCAGGGGATCCCAAGGCATTCCCAGGTGGAGGGGACATTCCCAGGTGGAGGGACAGCATGTCCTGGGTGTTCCCTGGGGTCTCCTCACAGTGGGACATGCCAAGAACATCTCAGGTATCACTTCACACTCAGTTGCAAACCGTCCCAGTCCTGGTTTGATGAAGAGACGAGATCCTGTGGAACCCAGACTAGACACCCTCCAACCCCTGACCTAGAAATGTTGTCCATAAAAACAATCAAGCACCCACTGGAGAGTATAGAGCTGGTCCAGACTTCCACATCTGGAACAAAACCACACTGCTCCTCCTGAATCCAAGGTTCCACTATCGGTCCAATTCACCTCTCCAATACCAGTCAAACTAACTGTATAAAGCAAATAGTTTACACAGCATACACCTTTAGTTTTGTGTCGTAAATATCACCAGGAGAACAAAAAACCTTCATAAAGTCGTTACCCATGTCAGACCATCATATCACTCCATGTTACTGCTCTTCATGGCTCGAGACATCCTGAATCCTCTGGAGGATCACATTCTCTTGCATGCGTCTTACCCCCATAAGCCACTAGAAGCGTTGCTGGGTGGATCGCCAGATGCTCCTCTTCATCAGCTCTTTGCAGATGGGTTTGAACTCTTTCCACAGCTGAAAAACTCCTGCAGTCAAATCTGGATAAAAACTAACCCACTGGTTGTTGTAGCTGATTACCTTTTTGTCCTGCGCAGCCTGTAAAAACACCTGCTTGTCTCTGTAGTTACAAAAAAAAGTATTATCAAGGCTCTTGAGTGTGATGAGTTGTGCCAGTTCGGTATGCCCTCTCCAAGTTGAACAGAACCAGCGGCTTAACAGACAGTGTATTATGTTTTCTGCATCAAATATGAACTGAAATCACGACCATTCTTTGTGTAATTATTGGGTTAGCGTCACACAACATTTAATTTCATGCCTTCTAAAAAAACTGCATCCATATGACAGAATGTAGTGCATTTGGCTTGTGGAAATGTAGAGAAAATGGTTGTGGTATTGAGGAATGAGGACGTTTAAAGAGACAGAAAATGTAACACAGCAGATGAGAGCAGGCACTGATGAAGTGGGATGATGTCAGCCAAGAAACCCCATATACGGTGGGGAAAATGGTCTGTGGAGAAGGCAGGTGGGTAAAATCTACAGGAGGATATGAGCACTGGGAATATGAGGTATGTTCTTCACAGCAGGAAGTGCAAGATTTTCAATGGTCAATAGTTCAGTTAGTTAGTAGATGTAGAAAAGTACAGGCAGACTAAAATGAGGATAAATACAGGTCTGTGGGGTTTCAGATTCAGAAAACAGGTTTTGATCTTTCTTTGTGAGCAGAAGCAGAGCAGATGTGATGATATATTACAATTACAGTAGGTTAACGAGTTTTATGGTCAAACAAGGGAACGAAATGTGTTAGTGAGAGCTAGAGGATCTCAGATCTCTAAAACATATAAAGCCTATAACTGCAGATGTTAAAAGTGCACTATGAAACATTTCTGGTGGAGGTCCTGCTTTACCTTAAATTCTCCATCGTTATTACAATGTTTTATTTGACAGGACAGTAGAATTAAACATGGCCTACAAATAGCTAACTGATGTGACTGTCCCTCTTCTGCCTGAAGAGTGGGTCCAGCTCGACTCAGACGGTCCCTCATCTGCCTGAAGAGTGGGTCCAGCTCGACTCAGACGGTCCCTCATCTGCCTGAAGAGTGGGTCCAGCTCCAGTCTCCTTGTGTCCGTCTGTCCGTCTGTGAGAGTCGGATCTCTCCTTCACTGGAACTCCTCCAGGTTTCTACGCTTTTTTCCCAAAGAGGTTTTTTTTGTAGTTTTTCCTGGCCGAGAAGGAGAGTCTAAGGACAGAGGACCCTGGGACATCGTCCCTCGCCACCACAGACATTGTCTGACTTCATCGCCACCACAGACATTGTCTGACTTCATCGCCACCACAGACATTGTCTGACTTCATCGCCACCACAGACATTGTTGATTCATTTCTCCCTGTGGCCCTCAGAGGCAACTGTTGTTGTGATTTTGGGCCTTACAAAAATAAATTGATTTGATTTGATTTGATGTAAATGAGGCTTAGACACTTGGACTAGAGTTGCATGCTTTTATTGATGGAGTTAGTCAGTTTGATTTATTGATTTTAATTTAACCAGGAATCTGTGATTTGGTATCTCTTTGAGGGGAGTCTTGGACTCAGAGCCTTATTGTACACACTGAACACTCTATAAGTGTTTTACTGTCTTACAAATATTCCAGGCAAAGTAATAACATACAGCAGAAGTTCTTAAAGTGTGGTACGTGTCTCACTGGTGGTACGCGGAGTTCAATTGAATCAGAATGTTTGTCTTCTTTTGAGTTAGGCCTGGTTTAAAACTATTAAAGCAATTCTGTGGTTATTTTATACCTCTCTTTTAGCCGTAGTTTAGACCTAGAATAATGCTGTTTTAGACCCGGTTTAGAGCTGATGGTACTCAAAGGACCAAATACTTTTTTAGGTACTTGAGGTTTGAGAACCAGTATGGAGACAAGAAGAGCAGACTCGCCCCCTGAAGAGACAAATAGTCCAACTTAGGCAACAACAAATGAATATCATAGGATGCATTCTTTTATTGTTCAGTGCTATACGTTATATCATAGTTTCACTCACAAAACGTTTGTCGCTAAGGTTAAAAATTTGTTTCATAAGTACATTAGAATAGAGGACCAGAAAGTCACAGTGCTCACTATTCACAGGGAAATGCAAAATGTTGGGGACATTGTGGTTGTCAGGAGGCAAATAATGCATTCAGGGACTGCCCTGTTGCTCCTAAATAATATTAGATAAGATAAGATAACCTTTATTTGTCCCACAATAGGAAATTACAGTGTTGCAACACAGATTAGGTACAGAAGTAGATTAGGCACAGGAGTAAATAATAATAAAAAAACTGATAATTTTAATGTTATCAGAAAAACCTCTTAAACTTTTAATAAAAATATCAAAATGTTATATAATATATAGTAAAGCTGTTATATGGACGGACAATATTGCACCGGGATAATTGACATTATGTCACAGTATTGCACATGAGTATAACAGTATTGCACATGAGTATAACAGTATTGCACATGAGTATAACAGTATTGCACATGATTATAACAGTATTGCACATGAGTATAACAGTATTGCACATGATTATAACAGTATTGCACATGAGTATAACAGTATTGCACATGAGTATAACAGTATTGCACATGAGTATAACAGTATTGTACATGATTATCAAGCTGAATGACATGTTCAGGGCTGACAAAATATTGGACAGAAATCTGTTTCAGAACTATGTATTCAGGCCTCAAAACCCCGGACACAGACACAGGGCATGGACACAGTGGATGGATATCTTTGCAAATATACATGGCAGCAGGGAAAAAGGCCATCATGAAAAAAATATTGACACAATAAGCGCTGACGATAAAAGACTGGACACTTGAACTGACGGACGGAAAATGGGAAGAAAGCAAAAATCACATTTTGACTCAATTTGAAAATTGACAAATTTGACAGACTTTGGACTATATAGGACTTTTATTTTTGACTTGATGTGCCATAATTTTCTTCTTTGTGTAGGCTATATAAAGTTAGACACTCACTGGTTTGTGAAAAACGCGTTTATCCAGTTTGGGTGCACGCGCCCCCCGGAGCTGCTCATCTTTGCGCATCTGAAGCCGGGATCTGAAGTCACTGCGCTGGCTCTGTGCCTCTGAGCCTGTGATGTAGGCCTGCCACTGTGCGGCTATAAAAGCGCCAGCGCACAAGCAGCGGCTGTATTCTCCCAGAACTCACATCATGATGATGGTGGCTCCGCGCGCACAGCTGCTCCTCTTCCTCGTGTCGCTCTCGGCTCGGATGGGGCTCAGCCGATACATCGAGGTAAAACATGATGTTTAGCATCCTGCACTTACAGTAGAGTAATCTGTGGACTACCTGTTGTTACTGTGCAGGAAAGCGACGCCTCAGACGGACTGTACTCCCTGTTGAGTTTGGAGCAGAAAAGAGAAGCTGAGGATTTTATTTTTCGTCGACCTCTCAGTAAGTGGATTCATTCAAACGCTGATCATGATCAACACTCTTATTTAACAGGTCCGGGAGTTACAGGGAACTTTTTATTTAAGCACACATGAGGGCTTATACCTCCTAACAAGTCAACAAGGGAAGAAATAGGCAATGAATTCTTTGAAACAATTGTGCGAATTATATTGTAACTAAAAAGGAAGGATTAGAAAGGATTATGTTTATGAGTTTGTTATGCCACAGAACAAATAATTCAACAGTTGATGGACTGCAGCCTTTAGCCTTTGCTCATTTAGTCATTATTATCACTAAAGTTTATTAGAACTTTGTGTACAGTTTTTCATTTATCTCTTTTTGCACGTCATGGATGGAATGTTGGGATTCCCCCCAATATTCTGTTGAAATAATGTGTCAATGGTTTTGTTCGCACCTGATCGTCTCCCCGTGAATCTGTGTGACAAAGTTTCCTTGTATGTTTTTAGGGTGCTTGGACATGCTGTCCACCGAAGGCTCCTTCACCTTTGTAGCGTCCCGTTCACAGCTGGCGTGTGCCACCTTCCTGATCGCTGAGCCCAATGAGCTCATCAGTCTGGAGCTGTCTGATGTCAACATCGACTGCAACGCCGGAGACTTCATTAAGGTCACAAAACACACACCAACCACCCAAATTAGTCAGAGAAAGCCTAAAGTCCTTCTGTTTGATTGATGTACCGCCAATCATGTCAGGCATTCTGAGGGCATGACATTGTGTTGCATCCTGCTATATTAGTTACAGGACCCAGGGTCAGAGTGGGCTGGAAAGTCTTTGCACCGAGGCCAAGACTGCCACACAGTTTGTGTGGGTTCAACTAGTGCCTTAAGTTATTATAACACAAATCCTAAATATGGGACTTTTTAAAGATGAATCTCCACAGCCGCGCTCTGTGCACTGGATCTTCCTAAACCGAAGCGCAGTCTTTCTTCCAAACCACTAGATTAGTGGTGTATTTATAGATGTGAATTCACATGGATTAATGGTAATTAAAAACAGCCATGCTCAGACAATGTTGGTGTGAATCTGGGGTTTATGCCAATTATCTCTTTCTCATACATTCAAATTTGCACATTATATATTCTATATTCTATTAGAGTAAGCTATAGATTAACCCACATACAAGGCACACAGGATCTCTTATATATATATATATATATTTTTTTTTTTCTAATATAGTTTCTCATTATAATGTATTTGAAAATAAAAGTACTCATACTCTACTCTGCGTCACTGTCAGATGTTTGATGGCTGGGTGTTAAAAGGAGAGAAGTTTCCGAGTAGCCAGGACCACCCTCTGGCCTCACACCAGCGCTACACAGACTTCTGCTCGTCCAGCGCAGCCGGCTCCACTTCACGCTCGTCACAGAACGTCGCCATGGTCTTCTTCCGTATCCATGGCGCTGACAGCGGGTTTACCCTCACCATCAAAAAACTGCACAACCCGCTCCGTAAGTCCTGTTTATTCACACCAGAGTCTGATTTACTGAAGATCCCCATGAAAAACATCCATCCTTGTGTTGTCAAAGTGTTGTTTACATTGAGTTTAGTGAGGTAGTGCGGTGCACGCATATGTGTGTTTTTCCTGGATATTTGTGCTCGGCCAAGCATTAATCAAGGCCGAGAGCGACAGCAGGAGATTGAATGAGCGTCACGCACCTGTTTTCCAGCTGCATAACAAACATGGTGTGAACACTGTGTCAAGCAACATAACAATCACAGAACAGAGCACACAAAGAAGAAGACACAAGGTACAAATAATATAAATCACATTGTATCTGGACACTAGCAGCAGCTGCCCTGAATGTAGCGTCCTATGTTTCCTTTGCATCATAAGCCCATACTTAACTAAGACGAAGGACAACTGCCTTTTATCCTGCAGAATCTAGCATGGGTTAAACCATCTTGAATTCAGATTATTAATGTTGATTAGTTCCGATGTTATGCTGCTTAAGTTGCTTTGTAACATTTGGACTGGTTTTAAGATAATATAGTTGAAAATATCGTAGTATAAATCGTAGTATAAATTTAAAATGAGTTGTTTCAAAAGTTTTGTTGATATGCTAATGTTTGCAGGCTACATTTTATTTACATTGTCAGCATTCAATCATAATATTAGAGAATACTTATTTAACAAAGTTTGATTATGATTGGAATTTCATACACTGTCATGATGACAGTACATGACTTCCTGAATGATGTCTTTTTTCAGTCGTTGTAACTATACACTTTCAATCACTTCCATATCGCCTCCGTCTGAACTGGAATTGGATTTTCATGCTCAGTGGTAATTGTGCCGTCCCCCACAGTCACCTTTGATTAGTCTAATTTGTGACGCAAGGTGTCTATAAGGACTTGGTGAGGTGAAAGGAAAGTGTTAATTTGCTGTGGTCTTGTTTGTGTGTGTGCAGCCTGTAACATCATGTCTCAGAGTCCAGAGGGCAGCTTCACCATGGTGATGCCACATCAGCGCAGGAACTGCAGCTTCTCCATCATCTACCCTGTGGAGATCCGATTGACAGAACTCAGCTTGGGGCAGGCCAAAAGCAATGAGCTCATCCCACAAGTGAGACACTCACTCAAGCATACACACAGATGTGTCCATTCACTCATTCTCGTCATGATGAGGCTCTCATATGATCCCTCTTTATATGGCGGCAAACTGAAAATATATCAAGGGTTTTGGAATAATTGAATAAGAATAGTTCAGGACTAATTACTCTTCAGCACTCTTTCTACACAGTCACATTTCTAACATGCGTTTTGAGTCATGTTTGTTATATCTTCTGTAGAGGTCACCGTAAAGTAGTACATATTTTGCTCCTCCAAAGCACAGATGTACATCTGTGGTACAGAACAAAGAAGTGATGATAAACCACATAGAACAGAGTGAGTCCTGGAGCTGTTGGCAGCAGAGCTAACATCCGCTGCCAGACGCACTGAAACAGCCAAATACAACAAGCTGACATTTCTGCTCAAATGTTAGGGGCAGGTATCCAAGGGACCAGGCCAAGAGTCAGAACAAGACCTGAGTGTCATCCAAGAGCAAATGTGTTTTAATATACAAGTGAAATGGAAAGCTGCTTGCCATGATGTGTAAAACAAATAACACAGCACTCAGGTGAAGCTTTTGTTGTTGGCAGGAACAGTATAGACCTGAACCTAAGTGTGAAGTGAGGGGCAGAAACCATAAATAAAGTATTAGTTTAATCGATTGGAGTTTGCACATTGCATATTTTTCATCATAACTCTAAGTGTACAGTAAGTAGATATAGATATATAGATATTAGATAAGAGAGATGATAACTGTGAGGGAAATAGAAAGATTAGTTTGATTTTGATGGCTCTTCCCAAAATCATTTACAGATGGAATCCTCTGTGTTGCATAGTTGTGAAACATAATGTCTAATTACCGGTAAGTGCAATGGTTGATGAATGACTTGTGTGATGTGCACAGAGGCAGGTGTGGTCAGCATGCTCGGGCTCTGGTGACTATGTGGAGCTGTTGGGAGGAAACGGGGTGGACACCTCTCATATGTTCCCTGTGGCTGACCTCTGCTTCTCCCTCAGTGGACTGGGTAAGTTCTAGTACATATGTGCACAGTGTTTTTCACTTTTGTAGCTCAGAACCACATTGTAAAATGTACAGAAAACTCAAGGCTCAAACCCAAGAAACATTTTAACACTGTGAAATAAATAAGATAAACATTTTTAAGTTGCTTTGAAATTTAACATGGGATCAAAGTCCAAACTTATCAAAGCTTGTGGGAAGACATTTATGAAAAATATAAGTAAAAAGAAAAGAGTAGGTGCACCCACTCAAACAGACCATTGAAAATAACTTTTTGAATGCTAGCAATAATGCTATTATTTACATAAAGCGATGTCATATTGAAATTATTTTTTAAAAAGTCTTATAAAAGCAGCTAAGCCTGAGGTTTGGACCACTTAAAATGCATGTGATCCCTGTGTTTGTTTAATAAGAATGTTCTGACAGAAAACATCAACATAAAAACATTAGAACACATTTTGCATGGTATTATTTCCTCAAAAGGATCCATCCCTTGTGACAAGCGTTTGTTTTTCTCTTTGGCGTTTTAGCACAGATGAAGATCGGTTGTGATAATTCGGTGGTGCGGCTGGTGTCAAGTGGAAACTACATAAACCGCGTCTCGTTTCAGTACCGGCTACTGGAACGGGACGAGCTGCCCAAAGCTCCAGAGAACAGCCTGGACAACTTCTGCTCTGTGGAGTGAGGGCACAGCCAGCACACTCACTGTGACTCTACCTTCTTTCAATGTGTAAATACATATAAAACAGCTGCATTCAGCCCATAACAACTACTTTATATGCCCATATTTACTTTGGTAATGTGTTGTGAAAGTTATATTTATTCAGAATTATTTTATTATTATTTTATTATTGTTGCTTATTATTTAATCCAGTTTGTTGCTGTTGTTTCTCAGAAGAACATTGCCTTAATATTGTGTACTTTATATGAATATCTCAGCTGCCACTACTGTTTATGGTGCCATGATAATTAAAAATAAATACTCGCATGTTAACGCACACAGTCAGTGATTTCTTATTTGAATGAATTATGAAGTGGATACAGTTGAGTTTTCCAATTATTTATCATACTTCATGAATAAAAGTATGTGCGTGGAGGATGTGTGCATGTTTTCCATCAATAGCACTATATTGACTTGAGGTTTAACAGAGCAGACAAGTTCCTGAAGTGAGCTATAAACAGGTACGTCACAGCAGAATTGTATGTATTATGCTGTAGGCCTCATGGTATGACTGTATCAAATATATATAGCATTCATTATGAGCTGTTTACACAAAACGTACACAAACGCTTCTTAACATTGTTCACGGTCAATGAAACAAGTCTTTTAAATATCTGGTTCTGTTGTGACACATTGTTAAATAAAAGAACATAGAAAGTTCCCATGATCATAGTTTTAACAAGAACAACTCAACTTCAATATTTTACTGTGCCTGGAAAATGTTTCAAAGACAATCATCTGGACAATGATTTGGAAATAAAGAGGTTTCATCTTCCACCCCAAAGTTAGTTTCAATCTAATTGACATGTAAAAAAAAACAGACGGGCGTACTGTGGATGGTTTTCGATGCCGATATTCTATTTGACTTTGAAACATTGTATTTTGGATGTAGGGCTCTGACAATGGAGATGATCGATGGATACCTGTGGAGTTAACTTTTGGCTGCAGCAAAAAAGACAACAAAAAATACACTGATTTTTTACACTTTATCTTCCTTTTTGCTTTCTCACTCTCTGTATCTTGTTCTGTTAGGATTACACCAAATTTAACATTGAGTTGAAGGGCAGATCAGAATTATGTGGCATGCAGCTGTTTGATCAAAATTATGGGCCAAAAACAGGTTTAAAATGGCCTAAATGGTATGTCCTCTTGCTTCCGAAGAGTGCACACGCTTTTTTGCTCGCTCCGCTTGCTATCGCTGCTTTCCTTATTTATTTTGCTTTTTAATCAGTTTTTGTCTTCCAAACATTTTTGCTTTAGACTTTTTCAAGTAAACCAAGGATTTTAAGAACATTTTTCCAGTTTTAACGACATATCTGACGCCAGCGACATGTCCGTGAGAAGAAGGGAGAAAGACTGTGAACGCTGTCGGAAATATCAACAAGAAATTAATGAGCTGAAAACACGGATATTTGTTTTGGAATCTGAAAAAGTTCTTCACGATACCATTCCTGTGTCAACCGACGGTAAGAAGAGCACACTTTTTACAAGAAAAACTGCTACTTTCAGCCTAAACCGCAGTGACTCTGTGTCGTTTCCAAAACTGTCTAAAAACCAGAAAGACCAGGCTGTTTCTTGGAACAAACTTGGAGCAAAGCCTAAACGATACAAAGATAACGTGAAGTCACTTAAAATACAGCTCACCAACAGATTTTTACCACTTTCAGAGATGGAATTAAATGAAAAAAGGAAAGATGACGTGGCCAAAATACAGCAAGGAGGAACTGTGCCACAAGCCAAGGTCACGCAGATTGTTTTAGTTAGGGACGGCGCGATAAGTCACGTGACGCATGAAAAGATAAACACACATTCTTTTCCAAGCGCCACTGTTTCTGAGATAACGTCACTCCTTCCAAATATTATGGCTAAGCATGGAGGAGCTAAACAGCTGATTGTGCACGTGGGTGCAGTGGACATGCGGCGGGAACAGACTGAAGTTTTGAAAAAAGACTTCTTGAAGTTATTCGACGTGCTTGATAAAATGGAAATCAAAACATTCATAAGTGGACCTCTTCCAAACATCGATAGGAGGATAAACAAGTTTAGCCGGCTTCTTCAGCTGAACACATGGCTGTCCAAAGAGTGTTCCCCGAGAGGACTACACTATATTGAGAACTTCTATCTATTCTGGAAACGAGAGGACCTGTTTAAGAGAAATGGCCCCCACCTATGCAGAGGTGGAGTGAGGGTGCTGACAGAGAACCTGCTCCACGCTCTGAGGCATTGGACTGGGCCTGGACAGGGTCCTGAGCAGATAGTTAGAGAAGAGAGGAATGAGAGAAGAATTCCTGCTCCATCAGCCAGAGACCGAGCCAATGTTTCAACATCAAAAGCACCACAACCTCAGCCTCCACCAAAGGATTCATCAGCAGCTGCTCCACCACCACCAGCAAAGGATTCAGCTCCAGCTGCTCCACATTCACCTCCACCGCCTCCAGCAAAGGAACAATCTTCAAAGGCCTTGGACCCATCTGTGACAAGCCCAACAACATCCCTGTCATCGCCCCTGCCTTCACACCAGCCCTGGGTTCCCCCTGCAACATCTACTCCCACTAAAGATTCATCATTCTCCTTCTCATCTCCACTCTCACCCATGGGCCTTCCCAGCCATTTTGAAAGTCTGATCAAATCAGGCATTAAGATGGCTCCACTCACGCCCAATATAGCAAGGGCTATGTCAGTACCGACTACACCAACAAAAGCCCCACCACCCATCCCCCCTCGCCTCTCACCTGGTCTCAAACTCTCCTTGGCTACAAAAGCCCCACCACCCATCCAACCTCGCCTTTCACCTGGTATCTCCCATAGCTAGGATGCACTGGGTCTCAGCGTTGCCGGGACTTATTGTCACATTAAAAATCAAACCAACCCGGGGCCCTATGTAAAAAGAGCCCCCCCTAGTGCTATTTCTGTAGTCACATCATCACACAGATGGAAAAACAAAATGCGAGTCAGGCCCAATCTGAGAAATGTGATTCATATTCCCTGTGAAAAGATAAAGCCCAGTCTCACTGAAACTAGTCTGAAACTTGCTGTGCTAAATGTCAGATCCTTATGTAACAAATCTCTCTTAATTAATAATTTTATTTCTTCTTATAATCTTGATTTTATGTTTTTAACTGAAACATGGCTTGACAAAAACACAGGAAATGTAGTTCTGATAGAATCTGCTCCACCCAACTTTAAGTTTGAATCTGAAACACGAGAAAACAAAAAAGGGGGTGGAGTCTGTGCTGTCTTTAGAGATGAAATAATTACCCGCAGGTTGTCTTTTGGGGTGTTTTCATCATTTGAGTATGTATTCTTTAAAATGGAGCTAAAACGGTCTCCATCCATTCTCTTCATTGTTTTATACAAGCCTCCCCAGCACTGCCAAAGTTTTATTGATGATTTTACTGAGATGCTTTCAGTCATATGCACAGACTTTGATGGTTTGGTCATTACAGGTGATTTCAATATGCATGTTGATAATATTTGTGACAGAAACGCTAAAGAGCTTGATGCTGTCCTTGAAACCTTCAGTCTTACTCAGCATGTGAGAGGCCCCACCCACAGCAAAGGACACACTCTAGATCTCATAATTACAAAGGGGGTAAATATTTCAAATGTTAATGTGATCGATGTTGCTCTGTCTGATCATTTCTGTGTCTTCTTTGACCTGTCTGTTTCTCCCAAACCTCCGGTTGGTCCTGCAGTTGTTCAGAGGAGACACAAAAGTGATGGCACAGGTGCACTGTTTATGGAAATGATAAACTTTGAAAATGTCTCATGTTCTAATGTAAATGATTTGTTGAACTCTGTTACATCTAGTGTTTTGAATGTTCTGGACACCATCGCCCCTATAAAGGCTAAAATGGTTAAAAATAAGCAGAAGGCGCCGTGGAGAAATGATGATTCGGTCAGGGCACAGAAAAGGGAGTGCCGCAGGGCCGAACGGAAATGGCGCAAGTCAAAGCTCCAGGTTCAAAAAGAGATTTACAAAGAAAAGCTGAACATGTACAACCTAATTTTATGTAGAACTAGGGAAAGATATTTTTCTGAAATAATTGGAAGCTGCAGTAACAACTCGCGTGTCCTGTTTGCCACAGTAAACAGATTAACAAACCCTCCAGCTCAGCTGCCGTTAGAACTCATTTCCACATCCAAGTGTAATGAGTTTGCATTATTCTTTAATGACAAAGTTCAGGGCATTAAAAATGCTATAAATCCCACAATGCAAAAAATTACCCTAAAACCACCAAGACACTTAGAGCTAACTCACTTTGCACCAGTAACTGACAAAACTGTCCATGAGATCATCACTAGTCTGAGTTCATCTACATGCTGCCTTGATGTGTTACCCACCAAATTTCTAAAGTCTGTGCTGAACAGTTTGTTAGCACCATTCACTCACATAGTTAACATGTCGCTTCAATCTGGAACATTCCCAATGTCTTTGAAAACTGCGGTCATAAAGCCTCTCCTAAAGAAGAGCAGTCTTGATGCCGCAGTACTGAGTCATTACCGGCCCATCTCTAATCTGCCATTTTGGGGCAAAGTCCTTGAAAAGGTTGTTTACCAACAGCTCACAGATTTCCTCTTAATAAACAACTCATTTGATGTTTTTCAGTCAGATTTTAGACCTCATCACAGCACTGAGACTGCTCTTGTCAAGGTGACAAACGACATCCGCCTGAACACTGACACGGGCAAAGCCTCAGTCTTAATTCTGTTAGATCTGAGTGCTGCTTTTGACACTGTCGATCATGGGATCCTCTTACAGAGACTAGAGGACTGGGTGGGCATCACTGGCACTGCCCTAAACTGCTTAAGGTCCTATCTGGAAGACAGGAAGTACTTTGTTGAAATTGGTAGCTGTGTCTCAGACCACATGACCCTGACCTGTGGAGTGCCCCAAGGGTCAGTCCTGGGTCCCCTTCTGTTCAACCTCTACATGCTGCCGTTGGGTCAGTTGATACGCAGTGAAAATGTGTCCTATCACAATTATGCAGACGACACTCAGATCTATGTTTCACTATCGGCAGGTGACTATGGACCAGTAGATTCACTCTGTCACTGCATCCAACAGATCAGTTTGTGGATGCAAAACAACTTTCTCCAGCTGAACTCAGACAAGACTGAAATAATCGTTTTTGGCCCACAGAAACAAAGAGAAAGTGTTAGCGTCACCTCCAGAGTCTCGCTCTAAAACCTACAAACCAAATTAGAAATCTGGGGGTAATAATGGACTCAGACTTGAACTTTAATAGCCACGTCAAATCAATAACATCAGCAGCTTTTTACCATCTAAAAAACATTGCCAAAATCAAAAATATAGTGTCAAAACCAGATTTAGAGAGACTTATCCATGCGTTTGTCTCCAGTAGATTAGACTACTGTAACGGCCTGCTCACTGGCCTCTCCAAACGAGCTGTAAAACAGCTGCAGTACATCCAGAACGCTGCTGCTCGGGTCCTGACTAGAACCAGGAAGTATGATCACATTAGTCCTGTTCTCAGGTCTCTGCACTGGCTCCCTGTGGCTCAGAGAATAGACTTTAAAGCAGCTCTGCTTGTGTACAAGTCTCTCCATGGCCTAGCACCAAAGTACATCTTGGATATGTTAGTGCCATATGAACCATCTCGGACTCTGAGGACCTCAGGGACCGGCCTCCTGCTGGTGCCCAGAGTCAGGACAAAACATGGGGAATCTGCGTTTCAGTTTTATGCAGCTAAAATCTGGAACAGTCTTCCTGAAGATGTGAGACAGGCTTCTACTCTGACAATGTTCAAATCTAAGCTAAAAACAGTTTTGTTTAGCTGCGCATATGACTGAAAGGATTTTTTCTTTGCACTCTTCTCTTTTGTTTGTGATTTTATTAGTTTAGACAATCAGTTGGATTGATAATTTTTAATTTAGTTAATTTTATTGTATTTCTGTAATTTCTTTGTGATTTGAATGCATTTTTCCTGCTGTGTGAAGCACTTTGAATTGCCTTGTGTATGAAATGTGCTCTACAAATAAACTTGCCTTGCCTTGCCTTGCCTAATCCCTCACAAAAAAGGTAATTGTATAAAGAGATTAAAGGAGTACTGTACACACTCTCATTGTGTGTGAAAACGGCATTAGGCATAAGCAGTGATGCATGTATTTGTCATAATCAGTGCCAGTGGCTCCAAAAATGGCCGTCTTAATAGTAATGAATAAATAGGAAATTATAAATACAGTTAAAAAGTGGTTGTCTGCATCTGCATGATGGTCAAGGCTCAGCGTGGTCACTTCTTCCCTCTTTTGTCAGTTCAATTCCTGAATCTTCGGTGACTGAACAGGCTCTGAATGTATGAACAGCTCTTAATAGGATTACAGCGACAGCCTCAGTGCGTTTATTCTGCTCGACATCTTTCTAACCGCCTTTTGCTTTTGATCTCCTCTTTACATGGAATTAATCTCAAACCTGCTCAACCGCAATGATTCAATTAACAAGCAGATGTCTTTTTTTTTTAATTTTGCTCCAGGCATTGCCGTTTTCTGAAAAATAAATAATTTTATCTTATGTTCCAGCAGCAAACGTCACATGTGCATTTGTTGGATGTGTGATGTGGACGCAGATTTGAAATGAGCTCAAACTTGTCAGAAACGCCAGTGTTTATTTTGTGTTGAAGTAATATTTATTTAAGACATTGGAGAAGTCTCCTCCAAGTTCTTTGGCCACACTCTTCTTTTAACAAAACAAACTAATGTACAAATCATTATTCATATTCTGACATTATCTGTGTTTACTACAGCTTTTTGTTACTGACCTTTAGCTGCCAACAACACATCAACACCTCAATGTTTTTCACTCATTTGCATTTAAGCACAACCACACAAGGGATTAAAGGCATTTTGTCCACTCTAAACACCTAATTCTTCATAAATTATGTGCAATGGGAATACTGACCTACAACGATCTATAAAGAATTTAATCTTGCACAATCACTGAACAAGTGAAAAAAGTACCTTTAAAGCAGAAGTGGTTTGCTTTCTGATCTCTGTGTATGTATTTTGCATGGTTAGTTCATTGACTGTATAGATTAGCCACCATTTAGGAGCATTAATCAAAGAAAAATGAAGATTTGCTTTGTGCCAGATGTAGTTAGAAGGCGGGACGCTGGTGCAGTCGGCCTATCAGCTGCATATAACCTACAAAACTTTGTTGTGGTTGGTTCGCTTGACCAAGATTCTGGCTCAAGATGTGGAAAGCGGTCGCCACACTCCTGGAAAGAATGCAAATAAAAAGAACAAATTTCCCTTCAGGAGCAATAAAGTCCACTTTAACTCAAATATATTGGGAAACGTGCACCTATTTGTGAAAAGATACAGAGGCCCTCTTGTTTACAGGATAAGAATATTATGGAAGAATGAAAGAGCAATGTTTTAACTGCCTCCCACTAAAAAAGAACAGTCCTGTTAAATAACATTAGGAGAAGGATATCTGCTTTCAACTCAACGCACGACAATGATGCCAACAGTTAGTTACTGTCATGTGCTGCTGATGTCTAAGTGGCTTTGATATTCATCTGCGTCATTTTTTATTATTAGCAAATGACCCAAGCAAACTGCGACAAGTTGGCCACTGTCCAGGGTGTACCCCGCCTAAGGCCCGAAGTTGCTGGGATAGGCTCCAGTCACCCGCGACCCCGAAAGGGACCAAGCGGTAGAAAATGGATGGATGGATGGACCCAAGCAAACAAATCATAACTAATTACGTAGTTTTCAAAGCGCAAATAAAGACGATGCAAATACACCAATTCTATCACAATGCATTTAGTCATGTTAATTTATCATGTTAATGTTTCATCTAACAGACTCAACAATTTTATATAAAGCACGGCAAGAATATTATGCGAGTAAATTTACCTTTATTGACATTAATTCATGACTCACAAAGATATCAGAAGTGTTCATAATCAGAAAGGTCTAGTGGATTGTTATCAACCCTGATTGTGATAAATACAAGAGTTAACATGGAATTTGCCCTGTAAACCACAGATGTTTGATTTGTATTCTTCTAGTTTATTTGCAGTTATAAAAGCCTTGCTCTAGATTTTGAACTGTTTAGGTGTGGTATTTGTCATGCCATTTAGTTGTATTTCTTAAAGCAGCTAATGCCATTGTACCACGATAACAAACTTGAGTCATTTTGCAGCACGACGGTTTCTGGGTGAACTGGGATGAACCCCCTCGTTAGTGCCCTCTACTGACCAACTTTAGCAACTGCAAAACCTTAATGAGTAAGAAATGTAATAAAATCATGCATGGTAAACAAAGCCATTTCTTGTGAATTGTCCTTAACAATCCTAATTTGCTCAGTTCAAAATCTCCTCAATATAATTTTAGGCGATGTTGAACAAACCGCTTTGTTTCAGATGTGCACCATAACAACAGCTATTATTGGAATCCCCAATAACAGAGGAGAGACGATCCCCGTGTGCTGTGCCCCATTGCACAGGTCTCCAGAGCAACAGGACACGCCCACAGAATACGCATTGTTGCACACATCACTCCTCATGCACTCTTTGGAGATCAGGTTCTCAGCAACTGCAAAATGCATAGAAGATAAAATCAGTTTAAGTGATTTGAATACATAAAAAGACAAAACTCCATACTTAAGGCGCACAATGTAACTGTTCCTGGGTGGAGTGTATTTACCTGCTGTTTACCTCTGAGATTGTATTGCCTGGTTTGGAATGTTCCACGGTATGACATTAAACATATCCATATTGCATTTATATATTGAACTTGTTGATAGGTAAGGTTAATGCCATTCTGTGGAACATTTTAGATTGAGCAATACTATTTCCATGGAGACAAGCAGGTCCGCCACCAGAAAGGTCACTTAATGTATCTTTATGTCAAAATGTCCCTGCTAAAGTACACAGATGTGGTACTAAATACTAGAAGTACTAAAGTAAAAGTGTGAGCGTTTTGAAAACATCTACTGGTTTAGTTTGTTTTTAATTATTATTATTATTTTGTCGCTTAATGTTTATACTTGTCCCTATCAAATAAATAATACATTAAAAAATACAAAATAAACAGTAGACAGTAGATAGTTTAGTAGAATAATTCAATTTTCAAACTCTTTAAAGACAATAAGTGCAGATTCAATCAAAGTCATGTCATGAATTAAGATATTTACAAGGAATTATAATTTGAGAAAAAATGAAAAGTGATTAGGACCACCAAGTTATGTTTTGAGATACATTAACTTACCAATTGATGTGGCACAGCGATCGTAGTGACGCGGGCAGTTCCATATCTGTGAGCAGGAGCCGGGATTCACGCTAAAACATGTCAAACATTGCAAACTGCCCACTGAAAATAAAACAGAAGTGATTATTTTCATCATCATTTTGTTCTTTTTGCACAACCAGTCATAGAAAAAATACTTACCCCTTGGCAGAATCATGCAGTTTATGATTACAATCACAAAAAACCTCATGTTAATACACAGGCACCGAACACAGAATAAAAAAAATAAAGCTTTGAGAGATCTTTGAGGAGGTTATATAGACTTTGGCTTTAGCCTAAGTGCCATTGAAGTGGTCTGAGTGCCTAGGCGTGTCTAACAGGAATCATAACTTAATCATACCTTTTACATACAATTAATCACAGGTCTGTATGTTTGAAGTACTATAACTTTCTTTGTGTGATTGTGTGATCCAGCCACGCCCTCCTATTCTGTTGGAGGAGGGACTGTCCACACCTTTCCCCACACTGACCTCAGTTTCGCCCTGAAACTGTTTACATACATGACTTGAAGTTACGTTGCATTATCATTCATTGTTTTGATTAATTATTCGTCTGTCTCACAGAAGATAACACTATATATTTTTAGCATGGTCCTTCAATTTTAGGTCATCTGGATTCAGAATTGTTTAAGATCACTAATCATTTATAAGTAGGGGAAAAAAAAAAAAAAGTGTGTTTGTCCATTTGTCTTGACAGTGTATGACATGGGCTACAACTATATCAGAGATTTTAATAGTCGACAAGTCAGCAATTATATTTTTCGACCAACAATTGTGCCAATTTCATTATTATTATTTACTAATGTTATTATCATTGTTTAACAAATTTAAACCATTTACACTTAAAGATGCACAACGTAAAAATATCAAAACAATAACACAAAAATATGCTGTCTCTTTTGAACATCTGACAGAGCATATTTTTTGTGCACGTTGCTGTATCACCACTGTTCAATGTACAGGCCCCGCCCCCTGTATCATAAGGAGGGATCAGGGAAACCTTCAGTCTTGAGAGTTATATGAGCTCAAGATAGCTCAGGTGTACAGCCCCTCCCTCCCCCACCTGTTTACGCCCCTCCCCTACCTCTCTATGTCCTACAGATAGTATTGAACTATTAGTGTAGTCAGCAAAATATCCTCATAAACGATCAGGGATTTATTCCTATTAATCATTGGAACCCCATAACATATATTTTTGTTGTTGATCTTTCAATGCTTTTGTTCCCAAATTAATTGAAAAAAAAAATCTCCATGAAAAAAAAAAAATGGCCTCTGAGTTTAGATATATTTATTTTGTCTAGATTTACTTTATTTACTTTTGAGTTGACTTATTAGTGCATAATTGGACAGAGGATTTGCTTGAAAAAAAAAAAAAGAAAGATAAAAACGAACCATATAAGGTATAAATCTGCACTAAATAAACATAATGAAAATGACCAAAATTACTTTGCAGTCAAAACACAAATACATGTGCATCCTTTATTAAAACTCTTACTAAACTGTCACTATAACTATGTTCCTTGCAGTGCACAAGCAGCCACCTCTCTTTACCCTCGCCGATGTCTGGCAATAATGAGATTTGCACTTTAAATCAGATAAAGTGGACTGAGTAGTTCTGAATGTCAGTCCACCAGATTCTGCATCTTGCAAGGCATCTTCAGTCTATTCAATTTTGGAAAATACTTACATTTCCTTAAAGCATATTGAGCAACTAACAGATGTAGAGGTTCAGTCCCAGGTTAGAATACATGTATTACTATTTTCTAGCTTTGGTAAGATAAGATACGTGTTGCAACACAAAGTAGGTACAGAAGTAAACAACAAAGAACAGATAACTTGGTGAATTGGCTTTAGAAGACATTTAGTTACATGGTTACATTGCACTGTAATATATTTTGTTTTGAACAGAACCAACAGCTGGACTAAGTGCTGGACTATAGGTCACTTCCTGTTCCTGAACAGTTGAATTGGAGCCGGGATCTTGATGTCTTGTCTTCTCTCCAGCCTCTTCTCACATTCGATCAAATAGTTCACTCCATCAACCACCGACTGCATCAGCTCCACCTGCCAACACAGTTAGAATGGCATCATTTACTCTAAACACGTCTTATGTAGAATTCATGGATTTAGAAGTTTTGAGATTAATATAGATTGGGTTTATTTCTTATATTGCTATATTATTAATACATAATCTGTATTTGTTACATGTGAAGCATAAACACGCAACACATTATTTGTTGAATATCAACACTTTTGCAATACTTCTGTATATATTCCATTCAACCTAATAGTTCTTTTCCCTCCTAAAAGTGTGACAAAGTAATATTCTATGTAGGGCTCATTAATGTTGATCTGTCTTTACTCTCCCTGGTGGATGACAGATTATAGTGATAAGGCGTATTGTGGCTGCTTTACGGTGACGGGTCATTTGAGAGCAGAGAGAGAATTAAAGCCAGTCTACACCTGGTCCGCTCCTATACTCTTCCCTCTCTTCACAGGACGTCCTACCTCAGAGCGGCCCAGGCGGTCCAGGTTGGAGATGTCGAAAGTGTCTCCAGTGGCTGCAGTGTCCACACCTCCTGTGCCCCGTTTCTGAAGCCTCAGGTTTTCCAGGATCTCTTTGAAGCGAGGGTCCTACATCATACTCAGTTTTTGTTATAATATGCATTTACATCCATGAATAATAATGTATTCTTACTGCCTCCTTACCCTGCTGAGCATCGGGAGGCGGATGTGCACTCCAGCCCTCAGGCCTGTGCCCAGATTAGAGGGGCAGGTGAGAATGTAACCCAGACGTTCATTCCACATGAACTCCCAGCCACGCTCCTGGATCAGATGCTCCACCTGAAGCAAACATCATGCCAATGCTCAGCTGGGACTTAAAGCTATTTTATGTAGGATTTGTTATTTCAAATTTTTGTGTCCCCAGATACGAGGTGTTCAAAACTATTTTTTTTTTACTGATTATGATTGTAATGCTGATTTCTTGAATATAAAAATATTGGAGATCATTGTTGATGTTCTAGTTCTCAAGACAAGTCTCCAAACATTCAGAGGGTTTAACCTAAAATGCCTCTCTCTAAACTGACCAGTGGTTCATGACCCCCATAATAATAATCTTTGGCATTCTCGACCCCCAAACACGTAAAAGGATTAAGTAGCCTCATTTTTAATGTTTGATATTATTTTCTGGACATAGGTCGAGAAACAATAATTTTCCACTGCATTTGAAAATCTTGTTTAAATGTTTAAGATTATTGCATAAGATTTAAATGTTCCCTATGTCGTCTGGGGACCCCCTGAAATCATGAGCTCCCCATGGGGGTCCCAACCCCCAGGTTGTGAGCCACTGACCCAAACCCCAGCACCTGCACCAATCATGGATCAGTGCTAGTGCAGCCTCTGCAGAGCAGTGAGACTGGAAGTTCTGAACTGAAGATGAGACCTGTCCATAAACTGCGAATGTGAAAAACTTGCATCTGTCCACTTGCCCTGACAACCCTGTTGTGATTGTAGAATAGTTTTTTAACCAATAGGAACACTTTAAGTAGGCCTCTATACAAACCTGCTTAAGACCTTTGCAGAAGCGTTCAAACACTCTCTTCATGTTCCCGCCTTTCTCCATGGAGATGATCCGAGCGTGGTCCTCCTCATTGATCCAGACCAGAAAGTTCTTGTCATTGTTATGCCTGACACAGAGGCAAGATAACAAACAATGACATGTGATTCATACCTCACAAATTGTACAGTTGTTACAATGGCGTGGTTTGTTATTCTGAACAGCTTCCCCAGAGAAAATAATAATAACCAGTTAGAACGTACCAGATCCCTCGAGCATCCGGCCAGTCTCGGGCCATGCCCGCTGCTATGAGCAGAGGAGACACTGGTTTGTCAAAGAGGAAGTGCTCCTGATGCAAAAGGGCACAGGGCATCAAGATAACAATCAAGACATAGAATGGAACTGGTTCAAACTCCCCATTATAAAGTGTCTCTGTGCACATACATCAATGAGCCGCTGCTGCTCCAAATCGGTCATCTCTCCCAGGTTGTAGTAGCGTCCAGCGAGGTCGCCCTGTAGCCCGGACAGAGCAGCCACCACCACATGCTCCACCTCGCGCCGCTCTGAGCGTGTGCAGGCTGGGGGCAGGCTCAGCCCACGGATGCTGCGGCCAGTGCGCACGCGGGACGACAGCACATAACGCTCATCAAATATGGCTGAGGTCAGCTGGAGATAAGATCAATGAATGTCATAGAACCACACATGTAATGGACTCAAAACAGGACATCAAACCTTGCTGGCATCCAGGTCAGTGGGGTGCTTCATTGTATGAGGATCATAGCCATTGTGTCTGTCTTTAATGATGAGGTCAAAGAGCTCTGCAAATACCTGTGGAAATGATCAAAAACTAACACCATTGTGGGAGCGGCCATTGGCAGAGAAGCTAACACTTCTGTAAGTATTGTTTCCTGTGATAATGACAAACTCCACCTCGTAGCTCTCCTCATCTCCGGCCACCATGCCCACAGTCTTGATGAAGGGGTGTCCTGGGTTGTCCACTCCGGTCTGGATGCACTGGTCCAGGCTCCAGTTATTCGGTGTGAGCTTGTCTCGCAGATGAGCATACACTGAAGGGGTCAGGGACGATGCCATGCAATTGTTGTGCTTTTTCAGGTATGGAAAATCGGCACTGCACAATAATAAAATGAATATAAATGTGTGCGTAAAGATATACTTTTTTTGACATTATGTTTAAAATGTATATGTGAGGGCCCCACAGAGACACACCTAGGCGGGTACAGCCTCCTCCTCTCAGCTGCAGCAGCTGCAGTAGCAGCACTGCTTTTTGTCAGCACGTATCCAGAGACTAAGGCTCCAGCTCCCACGCTGGCCAGCATCAGAACAGTGTTTCGGCCTGACATCATACGAGTGAAGGATTTTGCCATGGTTACAAGGAAAGGTGAGAGCGTGAACTGTGAAAATAAGCCAAACAATGACATTTTCTTTATTGCTAAAATATCCAAATATGTCAGCATGTATGAGCGCGCGCATGCAGAGAAGAAGGCCTATCAAGTTTAAGGAAGTGAAATGCAATGCAATTGGCTTTGATTAAAATGCTAAACTTCATATATATCATGACAAAAGTCAACGTATTGCAAGTTATCTTATTACAGATAAATATGTATACTTAGTCAATAAGTTAGTAAGTTGTCTTATTTAAGTATGTGTTGCTGGAACAGAACTCTAGGAAGACTGATATCAGGAAGTAAGAAGTGTATCAGTGCTGCTGAAGCTATAGACTCTAGAAACATCATCACTCACCTGTTTGAAGAGATCCACTGCGCTCGGAGAGAGAGGAGAGACAGAGAGGAGACAAGACACACACTCGGATTAGTCTGCACCGGTCAACTACGATACACACAATTCTCTTTGAACTGTCACAGTCGGTCTGCCTATCCCTATCTACAAACTACAGTCCTGATGAGAACTGTCATGTGTGGCCTTTATGTCTGGACTTCTGTTCTCTCTGTGCGGTGTTCCCCAATATCACTAAAGCTGCAGTCAAAGATTCAGAAAATCAGGTTATATAGCATGTCATTATAGCTTATATTGCGTTTAGCGAACTTGTTAATTGGCTTTATACCGTAAACAATGTAAAATTTAAGAGTTCTAAAACAAACAAAATATGTATTTTTGTTTTTGTATCACGTATTACAATTAGAGGAAACCTGGAATTAACTTGTTATGTTAACTGCAAATTAATAATGAATAACTTACAGTCAGTGTTTGGAAAATAGGCTAGTTGCTAAATAAATTAAAGCGCGACCGCCTTCACGTGTTTGATCACAATTGCCCCGACACTGCATTCTCTTAGACTTTATTCTCTTAGACTTCATTCTCTTTGACTTTATTCTTTAGATTTTATTCTCTTAGACTTTAGGCTAAAGTCTAAAGAAGACTCGAACGTTCCATGGAATGAATTCCATTCCATGCTTGAGCCAATTAAAGCCGCGCTAGCGGCGATGATGGCTCTCACCACCCGCGCGACCGTCGTCGTCGTCGTTTTATGGCGGTTGGTATTCAAGTGTTACATTACCGCCAGACTTTATTCCTTAGACTCCACTCCGTCTCGACTATTGTTGTTGTAGTTGTTTTGTTGCTGTTGTTGTTGTTCTATGACGGTTGGCATCCAAGTGCTACACCACCGCCAGACTTTATTCCTTAGACTTTATCCAATAGACTCCATTCTTCAGTTCTCCTTCCACGTTTTGATCGCGATCGCCCCGACACTGCATTCTCTTAGACTTTATTCTTTATTATTTAGACTTTATTATTTAGACTTGATTCTTTAGACTTGATTCTTTAGACTTTATTACACAAAACACATACGAAGACGAAGAAAAAGAAGAGTCGGGTCTGCGCTGTGGGCGGTCTGGAGAGACAGGAGAGGGCGGAGGAGAGTGGATCGGTGGTCGAAGGTGTTCTGGATGGCGTGGAGGAGCAGCCAGAACTGCTCGTGCCCGGAAACGTAAAAAGTCCCTTAGCTCGTCCGAGGGTTCTGGGAATGAGCAGCAGTATGAGGCTGAAGCTATTGATATCGTGCTAGTGCATCCTTTAAGGAGTGGAATTCAGTGGCATTGTCAAAGAGCCTAACTGTAGCTGTGGGAGTGATCAAGAGTGCGAGTGTCCTTAGAGATGGCTCGCTGCTGGTCGTGTGCAAGGACGCGGCTCAGCAACGGAAGGCGATTGGAACTAAACGTCTGGGTGGAAAGGACATTCTTGTGTCTGATGCTGAAAGAAACACAGTCAGAGGAGTTATCGTAGGTGTCCCTACGGCGACGTCTGTGGATGAAGTTAAGGAGAATTTGACTGGAGCTAAGGTGGTGGACGCTAGGCGGTTGAAAGTGACCCGGTCTGGGGTAAGATGTGACAGCCTGTCTGTAATGGTAACACTTGAAGGGAGGTGCCTGCCTAGTAAGGTGTTCATTGGGTACATGTGCTATAGCGTCAGGCCATATGTTCCACCGCCCCTGCGTTGCTTTAAGTGCCAGCGCTTTGGGCATATTGCAGCGGTCTGTAGAGGGAAGCAAAGATGTGGTAAATGTGCAGGAGATCACGAGTATGGGAAGTGTGACGTGGGAGCAAAACTGAAGTGCCGTAACTGTGGGGAAGAACATAGCTCTGCCTACGGGGGATGCAGGTTTAGCAAAAGAGCTGCTGAGGTGCATAAAATAAAGGTCTCTCAAGGTAGGAGGAATAAAGTCTGGCGGTAATGCAACAATTGGATGCCAACCGCCATAAAACAACAACAACAACAACAACAACTGTACCCCCTCCTCCCTGTACCTCCGTCACCTAGCAACAGACACCCGCCGCTAATGCTAACGCTAATGCTAAGACCGCGGCATGAGAGGAAATGTCCCATCAAAATAAAAGAGGAAGAGGAAGTGAAGGCATTAATTGCGCTTCTGCTGGCCAATAGTGAAAAATATACAATATCTGTAATGCACTTTTTTTCATAGCGTCTCGAGGAGAATATAATCCATGAGTTTCAAACAAATCAGACAATGTTGAGTTTTTCACACAATGGGTAGGGGGCGCTAGAGAGTAAATTTGTTACATGGGTATTAATTATTTCCAATCAGACCATAAAAACGCATTAGTGAGTGAAATATGAGTTCCGTAGATCAATTCCATTAAGCGTGACTTGTCCTTGAAAAAACAGGAAATTAAGCCTTTTTTGAGGGCGTGTTACGCGGAGACCGTAAAGAATGTCAATTTAAAAAAAAAAAAAAAAATTACATTTCATGGGCTTTAGATGCAAAAAGTGTTGTTTAGAGCTCGATCGGACGAAAAACGTCCGTAAGTACGATTTAGAAAAAAAAAAAGTCAAGTGTGGCGGTGCCACTTTGATTCAACATGGCATGTAACTTTTCCATTGGAGGGTCTGCCACCCCCTTGTCTGAATAGAGATGTTTTGATGCTTGTTCCAAAGTAAAGTATTCAATTTAAATGTGTTCAATTACATGTGATTAAAATGCTGATAAAAATGTATCTTACATCTGTTGCGGCCATGATTATCTTATGTTGAACATTAAATGTGATTTGACATCCACTCGCCCCTTTAGCACCAGACTGATGTTTCCATGGGACCAGCAGCAGCAGCAGCACTGACAGAATCTTGTTAATGTGATGATTACGTGACTCTTATTGTGAAAGACTGTGTGATTTGTGACTGAGACTGTAAATAGTATAAATTAAATGAATTATTTAGTCACATAAGCCATAGTACTGACCTGCTCTCTCCAGCAGGGGGCAGACAAGACTCACTTTATTTCACAGAGGCCACGTGTGACTGTTTGGCAATCAATGGTTTGGCCAGATTATGACTCTCATGGGAGAAATGTGAAACATTTGTGCAAGTGCCAAGTGGTCTACAGATGCGACTTAACCCAAGGCTATAATCTCTCATATTTACATTTGTTCAACCCGTTACAAAAACGTCCTGAACTGGTGGCTCCCTTTTACTCAACTGATTTTGACATCTGTAGAAAATGTAGGCTAACTGTTAACTATGTCAGAAATTAATAATAATCTAAACCAATGTTGTTTCACTAGCAAGGACCACGACCCCAGATACGATGCAAGGTGTTTATTGGCAGGGGAGAAACATGAACAACACGAATGTACGAAGTTGATGCCGTTTTGGGTCTTCTTGCGATGAGGGCTGAAGGCTCCCGGGCCTCGATACCCCCATCTAGGAGATACATTAGAATAGTTTAAAGAGGGTGGGAGGGAGGGGCACGAAAATCACGAACACAGGTATGTGTGTGATCTGGATGATTAAGTAGTGTAGCCGCAGGAAGGGGCGTAGGAAGGGGCGTGGTCCTGCTCCCGAACTTAAGATAACAAACTTATCTCCATTACATATCTTTGATATGTCCAAGATAACAAACTCAGATTAAAAAAAAAAAATTGTGACATTTTCACCATCTCCACCTGAATATATATATATATATATATATATATATATATATATATATATATATATATATTATTGGGCATTTGTTTCACATTAAGCATTTTGCTCAGAACTGAAGTGGATCAAGAGATTTAAGCAAAAAAGTTTGAAAAAGAAATTATTTGCTTTTTGCAGCAATCAAAAAAGTGGAATAAAAGGGCGTCGTAAATGTGGATATATAAAGGGGTATTAAAAAAGATAAAATTCCCTCTTTAGAAAATATGGGGCAAACCAAAATCATCCAACTATGTCTAATACATTAGAAATTGTGGTCAATTTAAGCGTGAAAACAGTTCCCTCTTTACTAAAAAAAAAAAAAGAAAAGAAAAAAAGTGTGACTACTATAAAACATATTTTAGAAAGGGCCCAAAAGGAGCCTCACAGTGGTGACTTAGAGAAATAACACTTCCACAGAGACATAAGGCGTGTTGACTTTATTTCTCCAGCTCCTACATGAAAAATGCAATCACTTAAATAAACAAATAAATAACACACATTCAACAGATGTTTTATAAACGAGGCATTCTGTAACTAACAGACAGCTCATTACAGACGTGGGAACACACTCTGGACACAACAGTTCACAATATTCTCCAATACACCTGTGCATGTGGTTTGATTTAGTGGCACTCTTTATGAGGCAATCATGCTCGAATGTTTTAGGCCTTAAGAGAGTCATTGACAACAGAGACAATACAAGAAAAGGATAGAGAAAGTACAGTCCATTCATCACACAACATGTCACAGATGTGTGCATGCAGGACATATTTCAAATGCTACATTTTTTTTTCTCAAAGTTTGAAACAGCTTTTTCATTTATTTTTTAATGTACTCCAACAAGTTCCTAGCCATAAAACGACGTGGGATGCAAAATTCAACCTAAAAGCAACACGATAAAGCGATCAATATTTACAGCATAACCTTTTATAATCACTAGTAATACAAAAATAACATATGATAAAATAAATAGCATGGCAATAAGAGTCATTCTCGAGCAAAGCTACATGTGGAAGAATGCAGGACCTGTCCAGCCTCTGTGTCCAGTCCACACAACTGAGCACACGAGCAGGAACCGCACTAAAACTGCACAAGCTGTGAGGGCGACACCACACCAACAACATGCTACTATGACCTATGACCTGTCTTATTGTTTTATCGACCATGACCAGGACCAGGAGTTAAAACCAAGAGAGTACAATCTAGGACGGACGGCGGACTCTTCAGGGCGTGTTGCAAATCGAAACGCTGACCCATAAACTATTAGAAGGCACAAAAATGCATTACCTTTAACATCATTCACGTTATTTTTTTTTAGCATTCTTAGGTAAAAAACAAAAACATCGAGCGGTCTAACGTATTTCTGTTTGTTCACTATGTAACAGAAAGCATATCCAACACTGAGGATACAATAGAGGCATAGACAAGTGTAAGTGTAAGGCAGAATCAGGGTCAGGGTGAAGGCCATGTGACCGGTAACATCGTGAGCTCAAATCATGCGAGCGCGTCATCGAGACAAAAGCGTGTTTGGGAGACATGCTTTGAGTAAAACGTGATGAAACAGAAACGCACAAGCAGCCGAACAGAGACTAACGCATGCTATCGAAAAAACTGCTCCGGCCCGCGCTGCATTTGCTACATCGGTACAATCCATAGCTTTGATCGATTCCCGCCTCGCAGTCAGCTAGCTTTCTCGATCTGGCTGTTCCACTATCCGTGCAAAGCAGCGTGTGTCATTAGTTTCAAACCGTTTCCTGCCAGCTCCATAATATCTGTCATTTTCCTGCTGTCAAAGTGGTTCTGAAACCCCCCCGGACCCGGCTGAATCTCAAATCAGCCAATATCGTCATAACATCAGTCTTTCTTATCGTCCTGTGCACAAAGCTGTCATAACTTTGCAATGCTCTTCCATCTGCACTGATGAGATGAAATGGGCATGTTGCCGTAGGGTCCACGGTTGACCGGCGCACACTGGCCAATAACAGCCCCTCGCTCAAGCAGGAAGCCTGGGCTCGATCTTCAGAGAGAGGTCATACAGTGTGTCTTCATCCATGATCAAAGTCTTATCCAGCAGGTACTGGGTCACCTGCAGAGACACAACGCATAGTCTTCAGCCCGCTGCCTGAATATTTCATGCGTTTTATTGTATTGTATTATAGTTGGAGTATGATGTGTGTGCTGTACACTGTGGTTGAAACGAAAGTAAAAGCTTGATTTGAATTGATGCTAAAACTAAATGTCAAAACTTGGTAAATATTAATGCGGAGGGAAAAAAAATCATGAGAAGTAATTGACTTTTTGGAATTTTGCTCAGCTTGTATTAATAATGCAAAAGAAAAATATGTCCAACAATGGGACTAAACTTGAATATGTTTACATAATGTTCATGATTTAATTTGAACCATTTTCTGCTGCTGTTGCCTTGGATTTCATATTTACTTTGTGCTTTGCCGTCTAATCTCCCCTTGTTTTAATTCTGTTTCTTGTTTCCAGTTGGTTTATTTATTCAATGTCTGTATTTGTTTTTCTGTGTGTTTATTTGCTCTTTCTTCTGACAAATTTGGGATAACCAGAAATGAACAATAAAAATGTATCACACAAAAAGTATAAATATATTTGCAGAACCGGCATTTTAACATGTGTAATAATGCATTAAAATCACTTTAAGCTGTAACATTTTCAGGACAGCAGGACAACACATCGCTCAAACACATTAAAACTCTGTGGTCATGTTTTACCAGCAACTTTCTGTTCCACTGTGAAATTTAAGTTTAGTATTGTTAAAAAATGTATAATAAAAAAGCAGTGGGCACCTTGGCTTGGTGCTCTATTCTGTACGGAGTCTGCTGGAACTGTCGGATCTCTCGGATGATATGGGAGATCTGAGGAGGACAGACGCACAGGAGTTATGTGGGACTTCTCTTTTTGTATTCCTCCAGACAGCTTACCATTCTCATCTTGGAGAAGTTGACGAGACCCTCTTCGGTGAAGTTAGGTGTTCCTTCCTCAATAAAGGCCAGATCGGTCAGATACATTCCCAGATATGGCACACAGGGAGGGTTGCAGCTAAAGGACAGCGTAAAGGTCAAAGGTAACGTTAACATTGTCAGGTCCGATCGCTGTAACGTTCGTGTTTTTTTTTTTTACTTTTTTAGCGTTTCCCTCAGATTTTTGAAGCGGCCTTCAGATGACACCGTCTTCTGCAGTTTGTCCATCAGCGCTTTAGTCTGAAAGAGAACACAAAAGACAGAGCCATATGTAGAACAAAATTACACAAATAATAAAGCGATGCTATTTTGCAGTTTTGCTTCACATTAGTCACTCTACAGTTGGGGACAGATATGGCTGTCAATCTCCGCCCACCTGTTTCCTATTTCACAGACATAGATAGACATAGATTAAATGTATTCTATATTTAATGCTGCTGGTCGGCTTTTAACTGGCACCAAGAAACAAGACACATCACCCCGATTTTAAAATCTTTGCACTGGCTGTCGGTTTTGTTTCGCTTTGATTTTAAAATGATTTGATGTGTTTTTAAATGTCCCAACAGCGTATCTCTAACTGCAACTTAACTGCACTTTAGTTCAATGAGTCGTCCAACCTGTACACACACCTTTTATATTATATGTACTATATTTAAGTCTTTAACTATCTTTGCTACTTGTTATTATACTGCAATGCGTGAGCTACAGTACTGTGTCCAAGTAATTCCTTTAGTGGATCAATAAACTTTAGTCTCAGTCATACATTGGCAAGCTGGGTGAAGAATAGTATACCATCACTTACTTACTTACTTATATACTTACTTACTTACTTACTTACATATATATATATATATATATATATATATATATATATATATATATATATATATATATATATATATATATATATATATATATATATATATATATATATATATATATGTAATAAGACAGTCACTCCATCCCCTGAGCCACTGTCGCCCGCTTAGTTTTGGCTATTGTATGTATAGTAAAGTATATACACATAAATAAAACGTATATATAACATGATATACATAAGTTGTATACGGCACCTGCTTGCTGACTTTGGCCCAGGTCTTCTTCAGGCGGTAGATGGCGCTGCGGTTCAGGGCAGAGGTGATCTCCAGGACGCCGTTGTAGTTGTTGAGGCAGCGGCAGATGTCGGCCACGGCCACCCACTTCTCGATGGAGTTGGCCCTGGAGCCGACGTCAGTGTGGGTCATGATCTGAGACGCCACCAGGTTACTCATCTACATGCACACATACAACATCAAAAGATTATCTCGGGTGTTCAGAGGAAAGAGCCAAAGTAGAAGTGGAGTTCCCGAGCTCACGTCGTTGAAGTGCTTGCTGGTTTTCATGATGTACGGCGTGCGCTCCGTCTTGTCCACTTTCATCCAGCCCTGGCCCAGGAACTCTCTGTTTATGACCAAAGAAAATCACATTGTTGTATTGTGACACATGTCCGCCACATGCTTGTTTCCATGGAGATGACATTGCTCGGCCTGTTTTCTTTATCAATGAAAAAAATACGTTTCGCTTTAGCAACAAGGGCAATGCCAAAAAAAAAAGGATGTCAGGGACGAAGCCGACCATCAAGGACTGAAATAAGTGTCAATGGAAAACCCTGAACATAATGGACAGATTTGCCAGACGTGGGACAGACGGGAGGCAGGGGGACATCTGCCTGACTAATATTATATTTCTGGTTTATTCTTTGGGCTACTCTTTTTCTTTTTGAGTTTATATTCCTCGCTCTATTCTCCACGGATCTGACCTGTAACTGGTGGCGTCACCTTCTGTGAGACATTCTAGACAAAAACAAAGCAATAACACCTTGACGGAAACAAGCAGATAGCAGATCCTACACCAGAAAAGTTACACAGTGCACCTTTAGATATTGATGGTATCAGAATGAGAAATATACTACAGTTACAACACAAAGTACCACCAGACATCGTGGTGGGCAACATGATTATAGAAAGAGCCTTATAATAATAGCAGTCATTCCCTGCACACTGCTGTTCACTCGCGCCACAGTCACATAGTTTGACACGTTGTATAATCACCTGAGCTTCTATTTTAGGCCTTACCACTTTATAAGTGTGACATAAGACCCACTCCTGTGTGAAAAGCAGTTACAGTTTACTATCGTGACTAGAAGGATTACTTTATAACCCCTATCTCATCAGAGGTGGTAAAGTAGCCAAAAAGTGCTACTTAAAGATAATGTTACTCAAGTAAAAGTACAAAGTAGTGGTTCAAGAAACAACTCAAGTAGGAGTAAATGCACGAGTAACTGTCCGGACCTAAAATCTGATTTTGAAATGAATGTTTATGTATTCTGAAAGACAAAAAAAAAAAAATGAACGTGCAACATCTGGTATTGCCCAAGATAGACTCAAAAAGGACAAAAACTGTACAATATCTGAAGGAGCCGAGAAAACAACTAAATGTTCAAATAATTTACAACATAATGCTTTTGTCACTTGTAGATTTACTCAGAGTGGGAAAAGAAACAGAAACTTTTACTCAAGAGTTCAATTATTATTCAATTATAAGTACAATTACCGGTACTTCAAGAAGTTAAGTAGGTGTGACTGATGTGAATGATGTGAACTGGTACTTCCTCTGTCGGTCTTTGCAATAAAGATTCAAAGAATTCAATGAAAAATGAAGAAAGAAAAGACAGAAGAATAGTGGATATGAAAGAAGAGACTGACTCGTAGGGGATGCTCCTGAAGACAATGTGGTCCAGTAAAGTCACTTGCTCGGCGAGCTCCATCGCTGACAGAGACTCAAAGCACTCGGCCTTGGGACAGTCCGCCTAAACTCACAGACAAAGCCGACATGTGCATTGGATCAGCAGCACACAGTCCAGTCAGAAACACACAGATGCTCACACCCAGGCCCAGGCCCGCTTATAAATATCTCATCTGAGAGACTATGACAGATATGCTTTGTGACAGCGGCCCCTCGCTGCAGGGTTAAGGGCCGCAGAGGTTTGGACACTGAGTGAGAACATCCCTTTGCTGTTTTTAGCCACTTGTTTTATTTGTTTATTTGTCATCTGCATCATCATGGACTGACTATAGCTTAAGATCGATCTCACCATCTGTAAGATATCCTCGATCCTCAGCTGGGCCTCCTCCATCTCATCCTGAGAAAGGCCACTGAAACATACAGAACTCTGCTGTAGACATTATTTTGTAAATAGATAACTCCTAAATGCACATGTACCTAAGTATGTTAGCAGTGGCTTTCCTCTCCTGAGGCAGCAGGTCTGGGTCACGAAGAACCTCCTCCAGGAGACACACCACAGACATCTTCAACTCAGCGTTCATCTCAAAGTCCTAAACATTCACAAAATAAGATAAGATAAGATAAGATAATCCTTTATTGTCCCACATGGGGAAAAACGAAATAGACCCTGATATTAGCATTATCAAACAAACTCAACAAGAAAAGCAACACTTATTATTATACTGTATTGTATTATGCTAAATATAAGAGTTATCAAAGAATGACACTATAAATACTAAGACTAGACACTCGTTTGACCAGGGATTGGAATTGTAAACAACTATGATTTGGTGATTGTGGGAGAAAAGAGTTAACTGTAGAACACTACATGAGTGTATGTAAAAAGGGTGTTTTCTTGTTTGTTTGTTTGTTTGTTTGTTTTCATTGGTGTCTCAAGCTGTTTCCTTAGTATTGAAATAGAGTTGAAAATCGAGACCACACCCACTTCCTACATGGACCTGAGATAGCGGGATTACGCTGGTCTTATCAGAGTATTGCGTTGTGTACCATGAAACTAATGAGGCCCACTGGCTCCAGAATTTGCTGAGCGCTGGTTCCTGGATGAACCTGGATGAAGTCTTTCCCTGCACGTGTGTCCCTTTCGTCTCCGTTTAAAGGTTGGTTAACAAGCTCTTTGCTCCTCAAGTGAGTGGGCGCGCTTTTTCACCGTGGCCTCATTCAGTGTTAATAGACCAATTAAAGTGGACCTGTCAACACAGCGTTTGGTATTATTGAAGAAGGAGCATAAAACTAATCTATAGCGTTGGCTCGGAGCGCCATTGGACAGAAGACAGGCAATTATCTTCATGTTCAATTCATTACAGGCAACAGCGGCTGCTCAGTGGGAGTGTCCAGTGTAAAAGCAACGCACCAGAGCGAGAAGAAAGACCTCACTGATGAGACCACGGAGTGTGTGATGAACACGAGCTCGCTCTCTTTCTACCTCAATCTCTTTTTCTCTCTTGCAACCGCTTTCTCCCTTTATCTCACACAAAATCTCTCTTTATCTCTCGTAATCTTTCTTTCTCTCCTTCACAATCTCTCTCATGATCTCTCTCTTTCTCTCTCCTCTCACAGCATCTCTCTCTCTTTCAACCTCTTTCTCCTTCTCTCTCCCTCGTAATCTCATTCTCTCCCTCACAATCTCTCTTTATCTCTCTTTCTCTTCCTCACAATCTCTCTTTATCTCTCTTTCTCTTCCTCACAATCTCTCTTTATCTCCCTTTCTTTCCCTCACAACCTCTCTCATGATCTATCTCTCTCTCTCTTTCTCTCTCCTCTCACAACATCTCTCTCTCTCGTTCCCTCTCGTCATCTCGCTCTTACATACAATCTCTTTCTCTCTCTTTCCATCTCTCTATCACAATATCGCAATCTCTCGCCCTCCCTGTATCTCTCTCTCTCACAATCCATCTCTCTATTGCAATCTATCTCTCACACACAATCTCTCTCTCTTTCCCTCTCGTCACCTCGCTCTTACATACAATATCTCTCTCTCTATCTCTCTATTTGCCCACCTCCTCGTGTCTTTCCCTCCGTCTCTCCCTTTGCTCCTATTCATTTCTCCCTTTCTCTCTTCCTCTCTCTTTCACCACCTTCTGCATCTCTCTTTACAGTTCTCTCTCTGTCTTGCCTCCCCCGCTCCCTCCCCCGCTCCCTCCCTCTCTCTCTGCACTCCTCTTTCACACCAGTCCGGTGCATAGGGTGGGCACAGTGGACTGACCTGCGAGTGCTTGGACACCCAGTGGCGCAGCACATTCAGGACTCTGTTAGTCGCAGCTCGGCGGATGATGAACTCTTTATCACACGTTCTCTCGGAGTTGGTAAATACTGTGACACACACGGTACAACACACACACACAAAGAATGTATCTTGTTTACTGGAGTTTCACAATGCCGTGTGTGTTGATTTGAGCGTGGGAGTTTACCTGGTGGAGTCCCGTGTCCTGCTGCTGCCGTGGCGATCGCAAAAGCCGATGCGGGAGAAACTGAGTGGCGAGAGTTTTCTGCCGACTGGACTGTAAATCACAAAACGTTACTATTTCACTGTACTGAGGATAACTTAAAATTAAAACTAAGGTGAAAGTTTTGCATACACACTAAATTGGTCAAGTATTTGTTTAGATTTTTTTCAAGGATATTAACAAATATTACATGCAAATATTTTCATCTGTAGTCCCTGTACAGATGTTAAAAGTCACACTATACAAAGTAAAATTACAGTCTCTACAAGTTCAAATTCCATCCATCCATCCATCCATTTTCTTCCGCTTGTTCCCTTTCGGGGTCGCGGGTGACTGGAGCCTATCCCAGTGACTTCGGGCCTTAGGCGGGGTACAAGTTCAAATTCATGACTCTAAAATCAGACGTTAAATCTGAATACGCAACAAACAATCATCAACTAAAACACTCCAAGAGACAAAAGGCAAGAGTCCAGCAGGGGGCAGCGGGAGGTCAATGCTGACAACTTTGATTGTCAATTTTTTCACTGTATTTTAAATAAAGCGTATGTGTTGAGTTTTCTTATGGTGATAGCGGTGGCATTTCGATCATGACCAACTCGGGCAGAAAAGGTGGTTTGGCCGAGCAGACTTGTTCTGAGGGGGATGATGCAGTGGCCTCTCGCTGCTGCTCTGGATCTATTGTGTTCTGAAGTCCAGATGTCAATGAACTGTCTATCAGTTTATTTAATTACAGGAGCAGTCTACAAAAAACAACAAAACTGGCATTCATTTAAATTTTATCTCTCTTTGTAAAAATTGAGTAGAGGTTGAATATTTTTGAGTAGAATATTTCAAAAGTGACATGACAGTCCACTGCCAGCTTGGAAATGATGTTATTGCTGTTGCTGAAACTAAATATATATATATATATATATCATTTATTTTCTTTCTTTTGTTTTTAGATTAACTAAAACATTCCTGAAACATTCTATGGAAGATGATTTGTTTTGTGTAAAAAAAAGAAAAAGTAAAAAGACTGCTAATGTCGTGCTATTTCAGAAAACACTTTTTTCCACTATGATCTTTCCACTCACACTTTCTACTGAAATTACAAAGCCTCCATAATAACCGCACACATATAGAGACATACACTGACACCTAATTATCACTATTGTACAGAATTAAGACATTTGCAGCTCTTTATTTCACTATTGTAATCCTAAAAGGCGCTCTCTGGTGACTGGTAGACCACTTTTATTGGAAGACCTTATTGGAAGAACCATGATTTTTATTACTAAGGTATTTCATTTATTTATTTGCCCCTGCGCCACATCAGGTTTAACACCTTGGCTCCCATTTTATCAACAGCGCATATGATCTGCAAGTGCGAACACACGCTGTGCCCCGGCCTCGGTGTGGGGGCGACGAAACGCTTCCATAGAACAATTTGTATAAGAGGACAATCTGACTGTAACAATTACCAAGCCTATTTCTATTTAAGATCAATATTCTGAGCTGGCAGGACAGCGGACTGTATCTGTGAACACTGCGGACACCTTCTTCAGCGGGTCTCAGGCACATGCAAGGCTGCAGCCTGTGGTGAGTAAGATTTATGCACGCGCCGCCGCTGCTCACTAATAGACGCTCTAATGAGGACTAAAGCAAATTATAGGCTACAATGTTCTGTTATCTTTTATTTGTTGTCTTAATAATAGGTTTGCATGTCAGATTGTCCTCTTATACGTATAGTTTTTCTGTAATGTCCTAAACCTGCAGACTGTCTGGGTACAATACTAACATATAATAAATGAATAACACAAGTTGGTATTATAGAAATTGCTACTATAAACGTTGTATAGATCCACTTGAGGAGCACAAACCTAAACCAGGACATAATACATGATTCATAAGTATTGGTTCAGTCGTTTCCGGGCAGTTTGGACACAACATACATTTTTCCCCCATCCTGGTAATGGAATCTGGAATTTCCTTTTTTGTTATGTCGTCACGAGTGTAACTGCTGTGTTTTCAACGTGTGCTGCTCCAGCAAATCGGGCCATTTCTCTCTGTGTTCATCTGAACCAGAAGTGTTGCCTTGGATGCAGTTTTACCTCCTGGCTGGCGAAAGCGGAGGTGGCGAGGCGTGGAGGGGGAGCGGCATGGTGACATGTCTCCAGCCTCACTGCTCTGGGGCGACTCAGGGAAGATTTTCTCCAGTGACACAGACTCCAGCACCGCTAAAGCACAAATCAAGAGCAGAAGGATTGATTATGCTACAGTTGAACTCAGCATCCCCTTACTACACATATCATGGATTCACACTTGATTTGAGCCCGGTTTAGTCCTGATGAAGACTCGGTTTGGCTCTGTTCTAACATAGGTCCCATTTTAGTCCCAAGTGTGTGCAAGTGTGATCGAGGCAGTAAAATTCTCTCATGCAACTGTGTTTTAATACCACAGATGTACAGCATGCCCTCAGTAAAGCATGTTTTAAACCGACACGAGGAATCAATTACACTTCTTCCCTATTTGTCTTCACTCAAAAAGGCAACAACATTAACTGTAAGTAAGCAGAGGTTTGACACATAATGCTAATCATTGTGTCGCAGTAAAATGCACATATCTGCAGATAGAACAGAGGTAACCACAGCTAAAGTACAGTGCTCTGAGAATCATTACAAAGCTGCCCTTAAGTAGGATGAAGAGGAAAGATACTGCATACTTTAAGATACTGCATCTAATGACACTAGGGTGGACAGCTACCAAAGCACATGCACCGCGTTATGTGTTTTGCTAATGAATGTATAAGCCGTGCCCCTGAGTGAAGCCCGGAATGTTCTACGTACAAACACCATAACAGCATATGTGAGCCGAGAAACTCATCATAGTGGACACGGCAGCACCAGTGAAAGGGAGATAATGATGTCCTGTGAGGCCGCTCCAACTGATAACACTGCAGTCCTGGATTAATACATTGCAGAGCAGCCCGGTGATACAATAAGGTGCATACACCGTACATTACAGCCACAGTATATACGCCATCATTGTAACCAACATGTTACAGCAAAAGGATATTGTGAGTTAGTTAAAATTAAAGCCATATTGTGCTTTTCTGTGGTATTTAGCAATAAACTATCACATTAGTACATTATTTTAGATTTTGTTTTTCACAAACACAATATTGATCCAAAGTTACTGAATAGAAACGTTCCATTGTATTGTACTAAACGTTTTCAGAAGCAGAGCAGAAACATATAATCACAAGTAAAGAAAGAGTTGTGGGCATAAATGGGAAGTGAAGACAGACATTTTTGAGCACTCAAGCCACAAAAACAGCACAATAATGGATCACTCAAACACGCACGAGTACGATAATGACCAGAGACTGTGAGGGAAACACATTACACAACGTCTCTTACAGCAAAATCAACTATCTTACTTCTGCGAATGCTGCGGCGCAGTTTGCCACAGAAGGGGTCGACTCTGGGCAGTTCGTCCCCCTCTGCGCTGGGGCTGCTGCTCTGCTCTGGAGATGACGGGATGGGAGGGGCTTGGTCCTGGGGCAGCCTGCCGTTGCTATGCGGGGGGGAGGTGGAGGAGGAGTTGCTATGCGGGGGGGAGGTGGAGGGCGAGGTGGGGGACACAGCGCTCAGGCTGGGGGTCTGGGGCGTCGGGGTCTGAGGGGTGCAGGCCGAGGTGGGGCTGCTGGCCGCGGACTGGGACCTGTTGTGGTTCACGGTGGAGTTGGACACGGGACTGGTCAGGTCCAGGCCCCCCACCTTGGACGTGACCGGAGAGTGGAGGGAGAGTTTACGCATTCGCACGGGGGACGAGGTGCGGGACGGGATGGACAGAGGAGGCGGGGAGGAGAACTTGCGGCGAAGACGAGGAGATTTATCATTAGTGTGGTCCCCACCTCTGTTGTTTTGACTGGTGGCAAAGAACAACTCCAAAGACCTGAAAAAGAAGACGAACTCAAGTAATAATGGCTTCTAAACACACTGGAAGTTCTTATACTTATACTAGTGACAGCAGGAACGTCAAGATTATTCCGTTAATTGATGATCATGATTATTCAGGTCCCAATATAAACGTAACATAATAATCGTGACCATTTAAGAAGCGTCCAAAAATGCATTTAAATGTTAAGTACTTTGTATCTGGCTGTTTTTGTCATAAACTTTACTGTATGTCGTCATTCAGGAGGTTTGATTTAAGAACAATCTTGGGCCATATAAACGTGTCACGCAAAAGGAATAAAAGAACATTTAAGATTTCACTGTAGTTTGGTCGTGTTGTCAGTAATTGTGAATAATCTTTAATTGTGTGGCTTTTTCTCACACTAATTGTCACAGTCACACAAATATAGGTCAGTGGTTCCCAACCCTTTAACTTTGTGATATTACTTGCAGCTTTGGCACTAACAGTCAAGCCACGACAAAAGATAATAATTATTCTTTTCTGTGGCAAGAATGGATTTTAAAGATCCACAAATTAATATCAAATATGAAAGCTTAATCCCTTCATTACAGGTCTAGTAGTGTAGCTAAGACTTTGTTATTACGAAATCTTACTTACAACCTACAACCTGTATGCATCTGTGACTGTTTAAAACGTTGCCACGCTGAAGCAAAAGTTACAATTATGCATTCAGAGTACACTTTTTCATTTGTGGAAAATAAACTAGAAATAAAGGAGACGAGAAGTATAGATTAAAGTATGAAGAGTATTGAATAAGTCCTGTAAAATTGGAACTGGACAAAGGAAATGGAATGAGGAAGAGCGTGTTACTTTGACTGCTCGATGGTTATCTTCTTGATCCTGGTGCTGTAGTCAGGACAGATGGATGAGATGGACAGATGATCAAATGAGTGATACTGCGTCCTGTAGCTGTGGGGAACATGAGGCGGTGGAGCACAGACAAACACCATTACTATGAACAACTCTGACCATTAATGTTGACATGGAAATGAGACAGACAGGCAGGTTTACAGATATTAGGAGGTCATGGTAGTGGTCTAGTAGGTACAAAACCTACATTTCAATGTCGACAATATTTGATGCGATTATTACAAAAAGAGCTGATTAAAAATAAAAATGTTAAAAAGTTATGCAAGGTGTTATTTCTGCACTTTATTTTTATTTTTTTTACAGAAATGTCTCATTTACCTCGGCTCCCTCCCCTTCCTCAGTCCCCTCCCTCTCCTTCCTCCACTCCCTCAGTCCCCTCCCCTCCCTCTCCTCCCTCTCTTTCCTCTCCTCCCTCTCCTCCCTCTCTTTCCTCTCTTTCCTCTCCTCCCTCTCTTTCCTCTCCTCCCTCCCTCCCCTCCCTCTCTTCCCTCCCCTCCCTCCCCTCCCTCTGCAGGACGAACCTGGGGAGACAGACCCTTCTCCGTCGCTGTCTCCACCCTCTTGAACTCACTACCACAACAACTCAAAGACTGTATCGACCTCCACACCTTCAAGACAAGCCTCAAGACTCAACTTCTTTTGTTGTTCTTCTTTGTTTGTTCGTGCATATGTGAGCGTGTGTGTATGTGTGTGTGTGTGTGTGTGTATGTGTGTGTGTGTGTGTGTGTGTGTGTGTGTGTATGCGTGTGTGTGTGTGTGTGTGTATGTGTGTGTGTGTGTATGTGTGTGTGTGTGTGTGTGTGTATGCGTGTGTGTGTGTGTGTGTGTATGTGTGTGTGTGAGCGTGTGTGTGTGTATGTGTGTGTGTGTGTACTTGCGTGTGAGCGTGTGTGTGTGTGTGTGTGTATGTGTGTGAGCGTGTGTGTGTGTGTGTGTGTGTGAGCATGTGTGTATGTGTGTGTGCATTCAGAGTAAAAATGTGTTATATTATTATTCCCATCACCACAATGTTACCATATATTGCCATACATGTAGATATAGTCATATTTTTGAGTGCAAATCTCTGATGTGATTCCCATTTGAGCTCATCTGTTACGTGTGTGATGTGTTCTGTGAAGTGTTTTGTATTGTATTAATTATAAGGGCGTGTCTACAGAGCCGCGGCGCGCGGCCGAAACTGCCATGTTATTTTGTGCCACGGCTCCTGAAACTGCTGCGCTATTTGACCGCACCGTTTTAGACCGCGCCGGGTGAAGGTTAGGGTTAAGGTTAAGGTTAGGGTTAAGGTTAGGGTCAGGGTTAGGGTCAGGGTTAGGGTCAGGGTTAGGGTTAAGGTTAGGGTTAAGGTTAGGGTTAGGGTTAGGGTTAGGGTCAGGGTTAGGGTCAGGGTTAGGGTTAAGGTTAGGGTTAGGGTCAGGGTCAGGGTCAGGGTTAGGGTTAAGGTTAGGGTTAAGGTTAGGGTTAGGGTTAGGGTTAGGGTCAGGGTTAGGGTCAGGGTTAAGGTTAGGGTTAGGGTTAGGGTCAGGGTCAGGGTTAGGGTTAGGGTTAAGGTTAGGGTTAAGGTTAGGGTTAGGGTTAGGGTTAGGGTCAGGGTCAGGGTCAGGGTTAGGGTTAAGGTTAGGGTTATGGTTAGCCATGAGGCTATATGGCAGTGCCGCGGTTCCTGAAACTGCTGGGCCATTTGACCGCACCGCGGCTCTGCAGCCTCGACCTTAATTATAAGTTGGCATTTCCGGACATAAGATAAATATTTTTACAGACTTTGGTCAAGATGTTGGCCTCAGGAGTAATTGAAAGGTCATTTTCCCATTTTATTGTTGGTAGGCATATGGTCTGAGATGGCTTTGACATTATTTTGTGAGAAGAGATTAATCAAGTCTGATATTGTAGTCGGGGGTTGTACATTTGTGGGTCTGACATTTATTTTCTCCATAAAACAGATTTTGAAACATATTTGTAGGTATTTTAAAAAATGACATGGGTGATCCCCTTTTCAGCCCATGTGGGGAAAGTTTTTTATTCCTTAAGAAGTCAGAGTTGTACCAAAGTGGTGTGAAGTTAGATGGGGCAAATATGGAATTTGTTAATTGGTGACATTTCCACCAGACTGTCAGAGTAGAGGCTATGGTCGTAGCATAAAGCATGTGTGTTGTTTTATTGACTTGGTGAGAAATGGGATGTCAGCTATATTTAGCTCTTGCATAATGATTGTTCTATTTCTAGCCATATAATATCAGATTGGGTGGGCTGAGTCCATTTGTAAATGTATTGTAGTTGGTAAGCCAATGACTAATATTGAAAATCTGGTGCTTCTAGTCCTCCCTGAGCTTTTTTTTGATTCATTCTTAATGTTTTATTTTTCCAATAGAAGTGAGTGATAATGCAGTCTAGTGATTTACACCAGGTGAGTGAAATTAAATTATTTCTGTTCCGTTTGAATGTTGTTACCGGGATACGCCAATAAAAATATCGAGATTATATTTTTTGTCAATATTTTGTCACCTCTAGCAGTATATTGTCAATTATTGCTGTTATATTTTCTTTTTTTAATGTTTTTGAATGCTCCAAAATGTTATTCAAGACCGCGCCTTGATTAGGAAACACACGTTAAGTAAGGTAAGTGAGGTGGAGGGTCCAAAATCTTCACTTTTTAAATGTTATTATTTTGTACTGCATGTTCCACAAAATGACATGAAACTTAGCAGGTGACGCCACCAAACAGCAATAAAGCAATAAAAAAGACCTGTAATTGAATAAATGAAACTAATTGTACACAATAGTTGATCAGTCCAGGCAAAACAATAACATTTTCATGAGACAAGCAGATGACGGACCCTCCACAAGAAACCATTCAAAGTCGACCTTCCAATTGCTGAATGTCTCACCCCACTTTCCACCCCATTTCATGCTTTCACCAGCGCAGTAAAATCTGAGAGCCAGAATATATGAATATGTTTATATCTCTGTTCTTGGGTTTTGTGCAAATGATTGCTTCCTGATTTGAAGGATTTTGTGAGGACCTTTCCCCATTCAAAAAACATTATATTTGAATTTAAATTGTGCGATTGTTATGAAAATGGAGGACCGTTGCAATGTCATTCTTTAAATCAGGACACAGAAGATCACTTCATTTATAAACACTGCATCGGCTTTTGAGGGACTGGACAAACAAACAATGTAAATTGAGCTGGACATGGCTTACAATGTCTGCACTTTGGAGGTGCATTTGAGTTCCACTGTGTTCTACAATAAATGTTTTAGCACCACTTTTGAACCAGGGTTAGTCAGAATGAGCCAGCTTCTCTGGATGTGAAAAACACTTGAGGTAATTTTAAACCTAAAGTGGAATGTAAATGTCCTTTATCAGATGGCAGTACTAAGTGTCTCATTTAACAGATACTGTTGTCATGTTTTATACAAATATATTAAATCATTTTACTCAAACTTCACAATATAAGAATTATTCAAGAAATAAAATAATGACAAACTACTTTCCACGACAATACAGCGAGCAGATTGATCCAGAATTCTTCAACTATTTCCATAATCCTTCTTTTTCTCTCGGATTACCTCAAACTTGATATTTAGTCACTCATGTCTGACTCAAGTGCCCTACTTCTAAAGTTTGTTAAAAAGCCCAAGTCGAGAACAGATCTGTGCAAAGAGTTATTAGCAGGTTTTTGACATGGCTTTAGTAACTGAAGGTTTGCGGTGGCAGGTTAATGCTGTTAAGTTGCTAATATCAAAGCAAACAGAGCCAGGAGCAGTTCAGACACACATCCTGTTACATTAGTGCTTGGTGTTGCGTATTGACCTGATGGGGATGGAAGAGAAGGGCTTCTTGTAGATGTCGGCGAGCTTGTCCATGACCACAGCGGCGGTGGTGAAAATCCTGTACGTGTGCAGGAAAGTGTTGAGGAAGTCAATGGAGAGGAAGCGCAAGTCTGTGAGCCTCTCCAGGAGGCGCTCCACACTGGCGTATCGGATCTGCGGGACCTTACACGAGTTGAGCGTCTTGCTGAAGCAAATGTCAACATCATCTTTATGGAGACGGACATCGGATCTAATGAATCATTACACACATACAGATACAAGCAAGCATGGGTGACTGCTGGGCAGGAAAGTATAAGATTATTACCAAAAGAGCAAAATTAATAACACTGTTTAAAAAGCATAATAAGTACAACACATGAAATACTCAATAAATTCACCATTAAATAAAGGCTGAAGTTTTTAAAAATCAATGTGAAATTAAAGTATGCTTGGCATGACTACACACACACTTACTTGATCATATGAGGCACAGTAACTTTGGAATTCTCTTCAAACACACTTGTCATCAAGCCATTACAACGAATGTTATCAATGCACTGCAGAGAGAGACAATAAGTGTTTACTGAGGCCGACACTATTGTGAATTTACACTACGACATAACATGTTGAACATGTATGTTTATATTATGAACAATTATGTTTTATGTTACAGCATATTATTTATTTATTCATTTATGTATTTATTTATGAAGATGGAGTCTCCCACAGGAACTAAACCACTACATTGTTTTTCAAACAGTCCGCCTCACAATGCCCAGTGGACTCGATGTGTAGATGCTGGCGCATATTGTCTGAGTGTGAATATGTACGGGTGGAATAGTTTATTACCTGGCTGATGTCACTGGTCCATGCCGCCTTTTCTTGCAGTGACGGTGCCAGGAGAACCACAGTGAATGAAGGCAAGTCTGATGGCTCTATAACGAGTTTAAAGTCCAACTGACCAAATCCCTGGCCAGTTTTGGCTAAATTGTTAAACACATTAAAAGAGCACTGTTACCTTTTGCATCAAATAAAATAGAAAAGCAGGAAAGATAAATATGTGCATCCACAGGTTAATTATGTTGAACCGCTGTTTCCATTTTCTGTCCCTGGGGGACATGGTTTATGTGCAGCGAGCATCAGAATGTGTGTGAAGTGTGGTCCATTAAATGCTAAAGCAATAGAAAATTAATGGAGTGGTAATGTCAAAATGCACCTGATATTTAAAGGGGAGTAATTTGTAGACAGTTATTGTGTGACATCTAATTAACCTGTATAAAAGGTAGGAAGTCTAAATAAGCATGGCACACTTACATTCCTCTTCACTGGCATCTGGCTCCTCGATCAGGGTGCAGTCGATCAGGGACAACACTCCACCTTGCTGTGGAGTTTAATATGAACAATTATCAGACCTCAAACTTCATTACTGGGATTCTCTTGTATTGTCAAAGTGGAGGTTCTTTAGCTTATAACATTTAAGTAGGCCTAAGTAGAAATATGTGTATATTTTCTCTTCTCTTGGTTACAGCAGTGAAAGTATAGTAATGTGTGTGATATCAATTCTTAAAGGCAGGAAACGCTGCTTGGATGAAACATTTTCAGGTTAACATAAAATTTTAATTAAAAAAGGTTACTTATCAACATATTGACCTAAAAACAAATACAATTGAATAATAGCTGTTTTAGCATAATTGTATTATTATAGTTATAATCAGCATTATCAGTGATGGCTGAAGTATCAGCACATCTGCTTCACTAATAAACAGACAAACCTTAAAAATGTGAGTAAAAATGGCCTATTAAGGTTTAAAGGTGTATGTTAAGCTCTATGTAGCGTTTCAATAGGAGACTCCGTCATCTAACCTGGCTCCTGCCAGAATGACATGTGTAGAACTGTGAAGTGAGCACTGCACATTAAACAATATGGAAAGCGATTGTTAATGGTGAATAGACGTAACGTCATGACAAATATTTGAACATGACTGGACGAACGAAACAAGCAGAGAAATCAAACTTTTGACAAATCCATCTGAGAAAAAAACACACATCTTTCCTTCCACAGATGCTTTTTATGTGCACGTTTTAAAAAGAAAATAGTCTGTATTTCTCCTAAAATAGGCAAAAAAGCATCCGTCTGCATCGCATGTTTGTTTTTGTTTGTCCCAAACCCGATTGCTGCCTTGTGATTGGTCCAGCCTCCGCACCACTGACGGTTCATAGTGGTCTAACAAGATGGATTCTCAAGGTTCGCAAAATGATAAGAATTAATATTTATGGCGAGGTTATCTATCACATGTTGGTCATCATGAAAATGTTACTTCTTTGAACTATGACAAACACAAATTTATCTCCATGGAGACAAGCAGGTGACACCCGTAAGCCTAGTTACAAGTTTGATCTGTGGCGAGGTGACTCTGTCCACAGTATGAAAAATGACAGTTTTTCAGGGTATTTTGCCAATAAAACATCTGCAATTGTATAAGTGCAAGATTGAGTTTCATGCCAGACTTTGGAACATTTCAGGCAAAGCAATAAAATCTCCATGGAAACAAGACAAGCATGTAGGGAAGTTTACAGCAGACTTATTTTCCTTTTGTTAATGTAGTGTTCTATTTTTACTGAATGATTTAACTGCTGTGCTTTGCCTTTTAGCAGTGACCTATTTTCTTGTGTAACACAACTAGTGGTCTAACTGTGCAACTGATGCTTTATGAGTTCGCCAATTTAGAAATGTGGTGCCAGGAAGACAACATATTTTTGAAGTTCATACTGTGGTGTAAAGCCCAGTAACAAGGTTAAAGGAATGTGTTGATACAATGAGGAATAGCCTTCTGAATGTTTTCCTTGGACTAGGCACAATTATGTTATGTGCTAATTAGTAGTTAGATGTTAACTGCTACTAAGTGTTGCTATGGATTGTTTCTCACCTTGAGCAGGTGCAGTTTGCCTCCGGAGCTGCGTGTGCAGATGAGGAAGTGTTTGGTAAAGAGAAAGCACTGTCGCTCTCCTTCCTTTTTGAGGGACAAAGAGCCAAGACGAACTTTGCTGAGTTTTGCTCGTTCGACTGAGGGCAGCTGGATCAGCGAGCCTGTAAAGGATTATATTTTATTCCATTAAGCCGACACTAAGCTGAGGCATGTGCACGCACTGTTTACAGCCACTGACATGTGTGTTACTGCCAGAAATATAACATTGTGACACATTTAAGGAGATTAAGTGCCAACATATACATGAATAATAAAGGCAAAATATAGCCGCAAGCGGCAATGATCGGCCCTCGCCACGCCGCCGCCACGCCGCCGCCACACCGCCGCCACGCCGCAAGAGGAGGGGGCGCTAACGCGCCCCAATTGTCCTTTTATTACGCCTACTGCTGAATCTGTGACGCTGTCACATCTTCTCCCCTTTGTTTTACCATCAAAAAGCAATTTTATTTTGAATTCTTGGCAAAATGTGCGGCTTTGCCGCACAGACAACGTGACTCTTTGAATGAAAATGTGGATAACTTTTGATGGTCTTGAAGATGAGTCTCACCAAATTTCAGGTTAATAGGGCTGACGCCCTGGGAGGAGTTTGTGAAAGTCTAAAGTGTAAACATGTTCTGGCGATTTCCCCATTGGAATAACATGAAAGGTTTCGGTCATCGTTACGGCAACGCCATAACAATTATGACATGAGTCATTGACTTTTTTGATGGGGATGCTAAAATTGAGTTGTGTGTCAAATTTCATATAATTTCGCAAAACTAAACATTTAACCTCCATATAAAATCTGTAGGGGGCGCTGTGGCGCCAAATGAATTTATTTCACTTCAAGTAGGTTTAGGGCAAAGAGTTTAACAACTGATTCTAATTTGACGCAATTCGGACTTTATCTGCGCAAACGGCAGAAATTTTAAATATGGGAGATTTCTGAAATTCTAGCTACAGTTTGCGGCTTCGCCGCACAGAGACCGTGAGAGGTATCAATGTAATTTGGATAACTTTTGATGTCCCACTCCTCAGTAGCATTTTCACCAAATTTCAGCTTTTTAGGGCCAACGCCCTGCGAGGAGTTCGTAAAAGTACGACGTTTGGAAAAACTCCGAAGTCATGTTTAGCCATTTTTGAAGCAATATGGCCGACATTTGGTTGGGCGGACGGCGTTGCCGTAATAATATTTTTTACTTCTCTTGTCACCATCTACCTCTGCGCCAAATTTCATGATTCTACGATCAGATTTTTTTTGGGTCATTTCCCATCTCTCAATGCATTTTTGGTACATTTGGGGGCGCTGACGCGCCAATTTTTTTAATTTTAGAAAAGGGAAATAGCCAGAATGTAGAGAGGCACGATTTTTAGAGGCGTGCAAATTTTTGTGACTTTTCGTCAATGTTCACTGGGTGAAAAATAGGGGGGTTGGTCCCGAGAAGAAGAAAGAATAATATTCCGATGCGAAAACAATGTTTCCCATTTTTCAAATATCATAAACTATACATTTTCGGAAAGCGCTCGCGCTTTCCTACCTCATGGTGTGGGCCCCTGGTCACTGACGGGTACTTTCGTTAATTTTGAGTGGGCTCCGCCCACTTTGTGTTTTTGGCCCTCTATACAGTAATAATGTTCAATTTTTGCCTTACATGCTTATATGCACGGAACATGCAAGAGATGGGGAACGTATTCGTGAGCTACTTAGCGCAAATGAGTGCTTTACATTGGGATGACGACCGCTTCGCGGTCGTCATCCCAATGTAAAGTGCTCGTTTAGTGCGCACTTTTGCACGGGCTTCGCCCGTTTACAACGGTAATGTTCCATTTTCCTACAACTAATTAGTATGCACGGGGCGTGCATGAGTGGAGGAGTGCGTTAGTGAGTGTTTGGAAGTGGGCGAGCGCTTCGCGCTCGATTTCGTGCGCACTATGTGCGCACTTTCGCAGCCGTGCTTCGCACGGCCTTACGAGATTAATAGGCCTCTCGCCAGCTTGTGGCGCTCGGGCCTAATTATAAAATTGTGATACAAATTCCACAAATGTGTGACACAGTGTAGACCTAAAATTTGAACTATATTAACAATATTTATAATGCATATGACAATATTCGTGAACACATGTGTTTTGACACTCACCCTGCCTCACAAAAGTCTGACTTGTGTCCAGCAGAATGTCACAGCCTTCGACAATCATCCGCTCAATGGCCAAGTTCTTCCTGATGTTTTCTGTGTCACTCACCTCATCGTGCATCACTCTGAAAAAAATACACAAATTAAATGGTTACAATATGTACAATAATAGCATAATGCAATAAAACATACCGTGACAATTCTTCCAGTTTGGATTTGGCAAATTCAAGACTTTTACGCTCAACATGTTCATGAGGCGTGTGAGCCAGCAGTTCATGCAGAGTGATGATGTAGCGAGGAATCTTTGAGGTGACAAAAGGGAAACATGAATTTATCACATAAGGAAATCCATTGACACTGTTATATAACTGTCTCGACTGACTTGAAACATGGGGTAGGTGAGGAAAGTCTCCAACATCCGGCCCTCACACGCAGCGTTGGACTCGTACTGTTTGAGGAGTTTGTCGAAGTCGCGGTTCTGTTTGCAGTTTGCCAGGACCTGCAGGCTGTACTGGTGGTTACGCACAAACTCCTGATAAATGTTCAGCATCGGCAGCAGGATGTCAAAGAGGTCCGCTAAGAAAAACAATCATCATCATTATATTTGTAGAGTAAGAATGTCATATGGCAGGGGATAAAAGACAAATGGTGAGCGCTATTCCAAGCAATATTAAGTTGAGAAAAATGTACTTTCAAAGTATGTCATAAACTGTGGAAGGAAATAAAAACATTTGAGGCACTAAAAAATTAAAATCCTGTATGTTTTTGCCTCAGTTGTTTTCAATTCGACTGTCTTCTACATTTTATGATCTACTCAATAAGAATATCATATATGTTTATCCCATGTAGGGTTAAGATAATACAATATTACTGCCATTAGTTGTATTGGCTTAGATCCAATTTATTGTAAATTATCTTTAGAAATTGTGCCCAGCATGACATTTCCTACAAAGCTTGGTGTTGGAGATGGTGCTCTTTGATGAAAAGTATTAGCAAGATTCGACTGAGATCATTTAATATCTCCTCTTTCAATTTGTCAAAAGTAATTTCCAGTCTTTGAGCTGTGGTCTCCTAGGTGATGCTTGTGTGTGATTAGGTTTACGGAGGGGAAATGTGGGCCACCTTCTGGCCCAGCCACTCATTGTCTTACAGACAATGTGCGTGTGTGGTGCAGACAGAGATAGGCAAATGACTCAGTGTGTGATGTGAGCATGGAGGCGTCAGTGAGGGTGACGTGTGAACGGTTACAGCACAATCCCTGGTTATGATCTACAGCCGCCAGAAAAATAATATGTGAGGAGTGTTTAGTGGATGAAGCCTCAGTTTACCCAGCACTAGGGTCGGCCAGTTGGCGATCCTGGCCTTGAGTCCTTGGTGAAAGATCTCATGCAAGAACATGATGGTTTCACTGAAGAGGAGACACAAAGTAACCGCATGTCAGATACAGTAGTAGAGATATTGCAGTTGCATCCAGTCTGCACTACCTGCTTTTGTTACAGCAGAAAAAGCATTAGAGAAACACCTGTTGAGGAATATGCTGCTCACGTCGTCGTGGCAGATGGGGGGCTTCTTGGAGCTGGCGGCCATCCTCAAAGGCCGCAGGAAACAGTTGACGAGGATGTAGAGCTGGTGCACATACCTGCGAACACACACAGAGACATTTAATATTATAGCACCAGATGTGATTATCAACATAAGATCACGTATTACATTTTCTATTTCAAGTAAAGTTCATTGTATTTCAGAAGCTTCATAAAACAATACTCCTAATTGCTCTATTTATGCTTGAGTAAAAGAAAAATCAGCCACATTGTGATTTCATTATCATATTATACAAATATATATATACAAAGTCAATACAGGATAAATTTGCACTTACTCTGTCTCTGCCTCCACCATGTTGAAGACAATCTGGTTGCGTTTCCTCATGCTCTCGGCGTGAGGTGAGCAGATATAGTCTTGTACAATGATCTTCCACTTCCTCCGACATAGCCAGCCTCGCATAAAACTTTGTACCTGAACATACAGCAGCTTAATCAAGGCAAGAACAAACCCAGAAACAAGTTATACGAGGATAACTATATGGTGTGTTTACCTTTTTGATCTTTTTGATATCTGGGTCTTCATTATTATGAGGAACATGGTAGGGGCGCATCCGCTCCTTAGTCTTATTCAAAGCTATAATCTGTAATTGATGAAAGAGTTTGGTAAACAAAATACACTTGTGATTGATGTCATGTATTCTCAAAGGGTCGAGAATGTTAACAACATTTCTATTCTAAACATTCTCATGCAAGACAATCTTTGGTTTTCATTCTAACAGGATTGATGTAAAGTATCAGCTGGTGCCAGAATATGGAAATGACTATATCCACCACATCAGAACTGCTTCCTCTCACACAGCACAGACGCAAACGTGTGTGATTGACTTAAAGCATGATATAGTAAATGGAAATCCTTCAGAGAATAGTCTCAAACCTAAAACTTGCACAATAGATACAAAAACCACCCAGCTGCGGTAGTCCTGACCAAGATCTGGAGACATGTCCTCAGACGCTGTGACGCCCACTGCTCCTGACAGCTTTCCCCAGCGGCATTGAAGGCAATTTTCACTAAAGAGACAACGGAGCGTACCATAACCTTAAATCATGACTTTAGGTCATTTTGCCTAATTTCTTACTATCCCCCTACCTTGGCCTGTTTTAATCCGCCCCTCGCAATATTTGCTAATGATTGTTACTCTTTCTAATTCTTCTTTGTCAATTATCTTAACTATGAAACATGTGTCTCTTATGTCCTGATAAAGATTGCTTGAAATAAAGTAAATAATAGATAGAAATGTGCTCATTATAGATTTTGTTAAACCAACGATGGAATGAGAGTTCCTCACAAAATCCTTCTAATCAGGAAAGTAAACGGCAATTTGCCTGAAACATGAATAGGGTTGTCCACAATAAATTACCTCAATTGTGCCTTCAGCATATTCTATTCTTAATAATATTTAGAATTGTGAACTATGTGTGTAATGTGGTCATAAAAAATGATTACTTTAAGGCTGTATCTGTGTTTTTCCCATAGTTGCTAAGCTAGATAAAGCTTTCTGGTTGAAGCGATGAAAATACCCTTCCTTAACAACATGTACACAAATAGCACTTAACACACACGACCATATAGTCTTATAGCTCCATTATTCACATCGAAATTAATTAATTGCATCAATGGTGGCCATTTATCGCAGATGGTACATAAGCTACATTATTTCATCTTATTTTTTCCAGAGCACATGACAACATTGAGTCCGTCTGCTAAGTGTTTGCAATAAGAGTGGTTAGATCTATTATTTATTCATAAACATCAAACATAGGGAAAAAAGAAAAACTAACAGATCCCAGTTTGAATAAGACAAAGAATTGACTCCAATAGCACTTTTTCATTTTTCACAAACACCGGCAAAGCAGATGCCTTCTTATAACTGCCATCTTCAAATTACACAGCAGCAATAATGTGATCACAGCGCGAAACTGAAGAGAAACGTGTTGCTTCTGGGGAGATGTACAACACAAGCAGCATAAACCATTTGCGGACCGATTTTCTCCCTAATGCAAAATAACCTCCGCACCCAGCAAGCTCTCTTTCCGACTTCTTTCTACACAAATGAGAAAAGAATCAGGATGCATAAACATCAGCGGCTGGTCCAATGTACAAATACCTCCAACAGGGGACAGTAGTTATGCAAACAAACACGTCATTATATTGGAGAGGACCATGATTCCTGAATGATTCAAGTCTATAGTGTTTAGCAAGTATAAGTGTCTTGTGGTAAGGCTACTGTACGTCCTCCATTGCCGACATGCTGCCCACCTCCACACAAACTCCACAGTGTTATATTTCTAGCATCCTCCTCCCCCTAAGATGTTCAAGGGAAATTACAAATCTGAAAGTATATGATGTGTGTGATAGAGAAACCCTGATCAATATCATTAGAACAAGAAAACATAAAAGTAATAGTTGACAATATACTAGTAAAGTCAATAGATTTATTTGCCCAACCCAAGGGGGTCCTCGGGGTGAGAAATAAAACATGTTGAGGATCACTGACTTAGTAGTAGTAGGAGTTTAGGAGTAAAGTAAAGGAATTTAAGTCCAAGTTGGGTAATATCAAGCTATAACATCTAATTTGAGGCAATTGGGGAAGTTAGTGTCTCCTTGTTGCTCAGTGGTAGAACTGTGGCACATGCATAATTCTCATTATTTTATTGTGAAATGTATTTGTGAAATTGTCATTACAAAAATTGGCTTTACAAAACTGCATCCCTGAGACAAATTCATGATATGAAAAGTGCCGCTCTGTAGTCAAATAGACAGCACCCATGCGTGCCATGCTGGCAAGCCACTGCGTTGTGTGTCGCGACAGTTTGGTGTGCGTCGTCTCCCCAATTTCCAATTTGAATAGATCCATGATCTGCGTGGACAAGGAGAGCCAGAGGAGAAAGCGTGTATCTGTTTCTGGAAAGCGGTGGGCTTCTCCCACACACAGTCACCTCTTACTCCCACTCACCATCATTTCCACACAGAACACAGGCACACATACCTATAGGCATAAGGCATCTGCAACCAGGACAGAGGAGTCAAAAACATATACTGTTAGGAAATGTATAAACTGCTAGTCTTATCACATTTTATCATATAAACTAAAACATAAACCAGTCAAAAATATAACAGATTAGGCCATTTTGTTCACAGAAGTTAGCTCATTACCATGGCAACCAGATCACGTCCGTCCCTCCAGACCCGACAATCCAGCACCACCCATTTAGAATTGGACAGAATATTGTATTTTTATGTTTGTTAATTAATCAAATGTTTTTATCCTCCATAGATTCAATTGTAAAAACAGTACATTAATCATATATATATATATTTGAAATGTACCAATTACAAACGCAATATACAAATCCTGATATGTCACTACAATAGACTTTGGGATGAGAGTGTGTTGGACTGTTGGTTGGTGGGCTTAGTTTAGTTAAATTAGCTTCAGCTTTTAAAGAGAAATTATCAAAACCCAGCAGATGCCCAAACTAGTGTGATTTTTCCTTTGCGCAAAACTTGTGACTACTTATAAATAAATACAGAGTTTCAGCTTAACAAAGAATCCAGCCATTTGTTTGTTTCCGAAGGGTTCATGTTCAGCTTCAGTTTGAATAGGGGCTCGTGTCAGTCATTAAGGAGAAATATACCTAAGCTTAAGGGGTAACTGGTGTGTAACGGGCATGCTTTTAAATGTAATCGTCATCTCACAAAATATAATGGACCTAATTAGAATGTCTAAATGTGTAACACTGGTTTGCCCCAAGACAGTTTCTTTTTAACCTCAGAAAACACGTTCCTTTTGGCCTGAAGGGGCAGCTGCACCAGTTGATGTCCACTGGCTTATGTAACATGTGCACATATGACTAAACCCACAGTTCATTCAAGAGACTAATGCATTTAATGACACTATTATACGCTCCGTTGTCAGAGACGTAATGAAAATGCAGGGATTGTTTTTACCTCAGACTTAAGCCTCTCGATCTCTGTGTCCTGGTCCTCTAACTGGGTTCGCAGCTGATTGGCCGCCACCTTCTCCGTTTCCACTATTTGAACAAGATGGATGTATTTCTGCATCAGCACCTCGCGCTCGATGATAATGTCAGAGTAACTGGAAAGTCAAACATAACTATTCAACTGGGTGCACAGAAATCAAGCCTTTCACGGCTACAGTTGGGTGTGATGTGGTTATGTACCTGGCCTGCTGAATGGCATCCACCCATTCATCGCACTCATTCTCCTCCTCTGTTCGCAGCTCCAGGGGCTTCTGACCGTCATGTCCAAAAACAATCTGGAAGTAGTGCTGCAAATATAACAAGAACATTCATTTTAATGTGCAAAGTCAGACCTAAAATATATGTCATAGACCACCACTTTTGAGAGTTTTCCTCCATGTCAAAATGTCTTAACCTGTTGCTGACGTTGGTCTTCAGTAATACCCCTGATATGCAAGTATGTTTAGTATGTTATATATATATATGCATGTTGTACTGAGATGGTACCATGTTATATAATGTTTACTAAACCCTTTACCCTACTGTATTAGGGTTAACAAAGTTTATATCTGACATTTGGTAAAGATCGATGCAAAAGTTTGTTTGAACATAAAACAGCGCCCACAAAGAGACAGAACCAGGATGGAGGACTGTGGGCGGCCCAGAGACACATGACAGTCCATAAAATAGAGTCTTCCTTTTCAAACCACCATTAGCACCACCATCAATTAACCCTGTCGCTCCTGTTAGTTCCTTGCTCCTGAATTCTCCATAAGTGAACACAAATTAGTCTGTATGACCATGTGCGTACTGAGAGCCAGAGGTAATGCCAATGCAGTCATTTATTTAGAAAGGCCCCAAAAATATTATAATGGGATTTCTTACTAAAAGAGGTTAAAATGGTTAAAACAGGTTTGTAATATATGAATTGGTATTAATTTAAGCTTTAAAACCGTACACATTACACAGTAAAAAGTTTACTAAAACATGTTTTATCATATCACATTCATATGTTTGTCCTTTCATTCAAGGAGACTGTATTCTCAATAATGAGAGCACAAACTAGGGAAAGACTCCTCGATGCAGTAAACACTGCTAAAGAGAAAAATACATTCTTGTGATTCTTTCTCCCTTTTTCAGGGGAACAACAAGTCCGCCACCTGCGTGTTTCCATGGAGATGATTTTCATACAAGAAATGTATCTAGCTCCAAATAAATAAGCAGATGCCACAAGGCCAAAGTCACAGGTCATTTCTGTGAAAAAACAAACAAACATTACACATATCTTGTGCTTTTATGGAGTATAAAATATAAAAGTTTACCTGATAAATAATATTGTAACAGTGTGGACTGTTCAAACTGCCATATCTTCAGGCTGTGGGTTAAAGAAGCGTTTCTATTCAGGGATCAACACATGGACTGGAGTTTGTGAATCCCACTCGGCCTCCTCTGCTCTCTACAGCTTTAGCATCCCTGTATCTACAGCCCGCTCTTTCTGAACCGTCTTTGTGTCTGCTTCAGCGAGAGCTCAGTCCAGCTCTCCAGAGCAGAGCCCTATAGCCCCGAGGACAGGACCAGGAACACTCCACTGTTAAGTTTACACTTTGAGCGGTCTGTGATGAGCTCCCAGCCTCTGACATGAGAGATGGGATGTGTTACACAATAATACTCCACCAAAGATGTGTTTCTAAATCCTGTTCTACTAATAGATTCAACATTATAAACTGTTATCTGCAAATTCTGCCATCTTTGTTGAAAGCACAGTAAAACGTCCAAAGATGCATAAAGACGCCAAAACAATATCAAAAGTAAGCAAAAGAGTAACATCTTCCACACCGGGGTAGCTAAATACTTTGGTCACATTATAGATACATTTAGGCGAACACTAACTCAAGTAAACACATTTTATTAAAGGTTTAACATCAGGCTATGACAGTCCTGATCTCTATCATCTGTATCAGTGTGATGAAAGAGGCTCCAGCAAAACATCTGGTCAAAAGTCCCCAGAATGTTTGCATGATGAAAGAAAATGTGACTTGGTTTTTTGCACCAGGCTTTTAATTTAAACTAATAGTTGACACGTTGGCTTGACTGACACATCCTACCGTTCCATTAATTAGGAATGTTAAGATGTTGGTGTTCAGAATAACATTTTGGCTCAGTGAGCGCAAATAAACTGCAATGACAGGGCTTACTGATAAACATGGCTTATTTATATTTGCACAAACTAGAGCATCTCATCAAACCCCAAAGTGGGTATTGAAAACAGGTAGACAGGCGATATTATACTGATTCAAAAGTATGTTTATGTGTTCTTAAAAATAACATTATAGGAGGTACTATATCATTTAACCCTGACAATAGTGTAGCTTTTCTGCATCTGCGGTTACACTGTTGTAATGTCGTATTTAATTGAACTAACAATAGATATTTACACATAACTTTGGTTCAGCATTAGACTGTTTCACTTAATTTGCCAAAGGTTTCTCTGTGTTCTGTTTTGTTCTGCGCGCTGGTGCATGTGTAGGAAGACAAAGTGTGGATGAACGGTTAAGACGTGTCGAGACACGTGCACACAATAAACACACCAGAACATTTATTTAAAGTCTGCCTCAGAGAGCAAGATAACACGGTCCTTTAATACTGCAGTACTTCCTTGAGGCAGTTATGTAGGCAGTAGTGTAATAACGGAATGGCTGAGCTTTGTTTAATACAAAAGAGATTGAATCTTTTATTGGAGCTGGTAAAAGACATTTGGAGTTAAGGTAGATGACACCCAGTAGTGACTTTAAATAGTCTGGCTCTCTGTAAGACTTGAAAAATGTTTAATACCCGACATTTATTTCTCTATCTATTAACCTTCATTTTACCAGGTCAGAACCCATCGACATCGAGACCTCTTTTTGAAAATGTAGCAGCAAACACAAATCCTGCAAAACATTTACACATTTAAAAGAGACATAGGAACAATTAAAACAGAGAGTCGCTTCAATGTAGTGTTGATGACATGACCAGTGTCTTTACCTTTTTCCTTTGGCTTCTTTCTGCAGTATTTGTGCAGGGTGTGCCCTAAATGCCTTGATCAAAACCAAATTAAATGTACCGAGAGAGATCACGATCAGGGTCCAACGAATTCAGCTGCAGTTTAACTTCTATTGAGCGACAATTATAGAGTCATGTTTGTTCACCCTAAATTTGACCCAGACCGGTTGCCACTGTTTGCAGTTGTGGTCATATGATTTACAGTTTGTTAACATTTTAGAATTTGATGATGTTATAATCTCAGGTGGTGGGCAAATATCCAAAATAGACAACTCAAATCGTCTCATTATGTTTGGCTCCAGACTCTTGTCATATTAATCTTATGGATTGAAATGACAACAATCATGTCTTTGGAGTTGAATAATTGGCACCATTTTCAGAGGCTGTTGCAAAAACACAATTTCCCTTTTGTTTATTTCTTTTGACAGAGTAAAGGTTGTTTGGTGTGGACAGGCCCAGTAATGACAGAGATTTGAACCATAAACCAGGTCAACAAATCTACTGTCTGACAGTGAAACAGCAAATTCCACTCTGTAATTCTCACCTGTCTCCAGTTCAGTTTTCAACAAAAGGGATTAAAGTACGTTGTGATGTCACATGAACACGGCTAGTCACTTCGTCACGTTGAATGTCCTTGTAATATCATGTTGCTTGTCCGTTATCGTCGACAGTGAACAGTGTTGGGACGTAAGATGCAAGGGAACGGTTGCTGTAGTTACGGTTTCATAATACAGTACAGTATTGATGACACTCGTGAAGTTTCAAACTGCACAGTATTAGCAAGAAACTCTTGCGGTGGATGTGCAATGTTTACCTCTTAATCACTCATCATCACTAATAAACATAAAGCTAGTATAACACAACCTGTTGCATTTACAGTATAATATAAAGCAATTCAACATGAAAGTATTGCAAGCATTCATAATACAGTCTTGGAATACACAAGTACTCTGTAACTACATACATTTTAAAAGTATTTTGCCCATCACTACATTGTTTGGACATAAGATAAGATAAGATAATCCTTTAATGTCCACACATGGTGTTACAACGCAATAGATACAGGGACAGAAAGGACAGATTATTAATAGAAGAACTCTTATGAACAAAAACAAAAACTCTTATTAACAAAACTCCTGTGAACAGGTCCTCCCATATATTAATAGGGAATGGAGGGAAGAAAATAAAAATAAAGATAAAATAATAATAATAAAAATAGCTAGCATAAGACAAATAATACTACTAATAATAATAATGGTAAAGTAAACACTCTTATTTACATCAGTTATATGCACATGAATGACATTAGTTGTGTGTGAGTATGACAGTAATTGCACATGGTTAAGTCAGTATTGCACATGAATATGACGTATTGCACATGGTTAAGTCAGTATTGCACATGTTCAGGACTAACAGTGTTTGTTATAAAGTCTGACAGCAGCAGAAGGAAAGACCTGCAAAACCTCTGCTTCACACAGCGAGGGTGGATCAGTCTTTCCTACATACTTTCCTACTGCAATCTCATTTCATATTTCATGATTAGGACCACCTCAAACTTGTCTTGAGCGTGACGTATTGTAGAGGTTGAAGTATCAGAAAGGATACTTAAAGGATTGTGAAAACCCAAAGTGCAGAAATAACTCTACAACACAAGATCATTACGTAACTTTCACTAAACTACGATCTCCCTTTATTTAGATTGTCAGATACGCACATAATGAAGACAAAGTGAGCATAATGGGAGCAGTGTAAAGTTGTTGACAGAGTGTGAGAAGTGAACAGGAGTGGGGAGTGGGTGTTCTGTAGCAGATTCACCACCAGCGTCTCCTCCGCCTCTGTTCTCAGCTCTTTCGCTCCCCAAGGGCCTCCACTGTGCTTCTGTGCTTTAGAACATGCTCCACAGACCAGAGGAGAGCATCAAACCATTGTTGGCGTGAATATAGGACTACAGTATATAATGTCAATCAGAATACAGTATGGGGAAGGGCGGATTTTGATTGATTTATTATTTTTATCCTCTGGCATTGTTAGAAATATAAAGACTAGCAAAAACTATCATCAATCGTTTCTTAGTCTTTTGGGACTGGCATAAAATATACTGACTGTGATTAATGTGTGATAGGAATGATATAGGCAACATTATAATAATAGTATAACACAAGTATCATTGTCTTATTACAAGCTGTGTATATTATTTTATTATTCAAAGACTAACATAAGTAATGCCATAGATCAGGGGTTCCCAAACCTTTCAGGTCAGGACCCACAATATAATCAGGACCCACAATGTAATCATCCTCAGCACCCCACAGCAATAAATATGATCAAGTTAAGCGTTTAGGTTTAATTGTATTTATTGTTGTCGATATCTATTGTGTTATCTTACCCATTTTCACTAAAACTGTTAATTAAAAAAAGAGATAATATTTCACAATTTTGAACATTACTTGAACTGATCTTGTGACCCCGGGTGGTCCCAATTTAGACAACCAGTGCCATAGAGCAGTGGTTCTCAAACTGTGGTTCAGGCTACCACTGGTGGTACGCGAGGTCCCTACGTGGACACCACTTCAGTTCTAGTGTTTCCTTTATTTAGAGTACATTTTACTCATATTTTTGTTCTACCTTGAGTAATATATTAGTTTAAACTAGTGTGATAATGCTGTATTACTACTTAAACTCTGGTTTAGAGCTAATTTAGACCTGAATTACTCTGATCTGATGTAGATGTGGTGGTACTTGGAATGTATAAAGTTGTCACACAAGACATCTTTCATTGGCAGTATAAAACAAATTTGAATTTACTCTGACTGTTATTTGCTAAATGTCAGGTTTTTAAAATTGTATTAATAATTATCATTTTTTATAATAATCTGTTATTCAAATTGTTTTTGTAAAGTTGCAATAATTTTGGAAGGTGTTTCTCCGCAAATCTACATAAAATGACAGCAGCAACTGACTAAAGGTGAATGTTGGATTCATAATCATATTCTCTAGATGCGTGCTACAGTGTGCTATAAACAAGACGCACATTTAATCACACAATTGAAAGCAAAATGTGGTCAAATTCAGTCTGAAAGTCTCTGTAATTGTCAGAGTGTCATGTATTTTTCATAAGTTGTTCCTTTCAGCCAACATGTCCCTGCTGTTTCTTTAGAGCTGTTCACGCTGTTATAGTTCTGAAGCGCTTGTAGTTGTATCCGTGCATAAGCCTTGTGTCCTCGTACACATGTGCATACTTCGCTGTAGACAAGGGATTACCTGTTTATATTTGAAGTTTAAGCTGCACAGAGCCACATCTGTCCCTCCACTGGGCAAAAAAAAGCAATATGTATCTAGAATCTGTAACCCTTATGTGGCTAACCCTGCAGCTTCTTTGTCTCTGCAGTGCCAGGAGGGATAGAGTCACAAGCCATAAACGACGCTGGAGTTTGCTCTATGACTCCCACGGTGCGAGCGCAGCAGCATGTGAACCATAAATCTGTTTTACTCGTCGATAGAATAGTCTCGCTATAACAGCCAACAGTCATGAAGCAGGCTCAGGCAACAACACACGTTTTAATCTTATGAGGACTCCATTAGTTGGCACTTTTTGATAGAATACTCTGCTGACAGCTTTCTCAGTTCACCTGTGGCTATGAGGGAAGGAGGACAATAAAAGAAACAATGATGCTCCGTAAGGCTGGTCTGTTTCTTCACATGGGTGGGATAGAACCTGTGGTAAATATAAATCATGGTTTTTCCATCAGTCAAGTAGTGTTAACATGAAGTTGTGCTCATTTCTAAAATAGAATCCCTCTGTCTGAAACGCAGGGGCAATTTTCAATCATTTAGCAGTTTAAAGATCAGGTTTTATTTGTCAAATCGTGTAATTTATATGGATTCTAGCCTTTGTTTACTGTATGGTTGCTAGGTAACAAGTTTTGGAATTATCTCACCGTGTCACATCTACTGCTCATGTTCAAAAAAATTGCTAAACTGGTGAAAATAGGCAAAACATTTTGTAAAACTGTACATATAATTGACTTAACAATTGTTTTAGTGAAACAAGTAGTCATAAGCACTTATGACAGGTTAGGTTCATTCCATTTCACTGTATGCACATTTATGCAGATTGAACAAAGTACCGTTTCAGGGTTTTCTTCTTTTCAGATTCAAAAAAAAAAACAGAACGAAAAGAACATGACACAGAGAGGGAAAATACGTATAAATATAGTTGTATACGTTTAGTCTTGCACATTTGTCCAAATTAGTCCAGAGTGTTCCGAATTTGTCCTTTTCTTAGTCTGAATATAATTTTTTTCAATTTTGCAAATGTCCAGAATAATTTTGGTCCAGTACTTAACCTTTTTTCCAGAGATAAATTAAGTATAATAAAATGTTAACTGTGCATTTGTCTATGTGAAGAAGCAACACTGGGTTTGGGTCAGTCATCCCACACGGCACACGTCTTAATACAAAGGCCACAAAGTGCTACTCAGACACAGTTTTACCCATTCAAAATACTGTAGTGAAAGTGAAAAACTGTTTTTAAAAAATACTATATCACCTCTATTAGAGAAAACAGGCAGCTGCAGCTCCAGTTATTTTCACCATTGTTCTGGGACAAAATAGGATCAGTCACCAGCTGTCTAATTGGAAATCAGTTTTCCAGTTGAGAAAAAATGACTGAATACATATTTTTTAATGAATGAAAAGTACAAGTTAGACAATAGTGGAAGTAATTAGCCCTTCGGCTCTGGATGACCCACCTCCCCTCACCTCCCCCGAGTCTCAGGAACGTGAAAAAAATGTATTTAACCTGCGCACAGTATTTTTGATGGTAGCACAAGGGTCAATAATGTAGAGATCACAAACCTGCATAAATAAATTGTCTGGGTCAACAACATCTCACGTGATAAACACACAAACATATCTGTCTTTTTATTGGTGAGTGAAAAGCTGTTTTAGGGACTTCAATCCCACAATGCAATTACTTAACATGTCACTAAACTTTACAATTCAAGATAAAAGATAAGCAACATCAGCTTCAGCAAATTAATTATGGCCAAAATACTCAACAAATCACATTATGGTGTTTCATATTGAGCTTGATGCAGTTTTAATTATAGCTATCCGTAAAACAGAGGCAGTCATCAGGTTTAAGCAGTTAAGTGTCAAATATGTCCCTCCATCTGATGGTGTCTATAAGCCGCACAGCTGGAAAATACACATCTGTTTACTGCAAAGTGCACACTCAGCATGCTGTGGAGGGACATCGGCCAAACTATCCAAGAAGAGCAGCCTTGAAATGTAAATAAATGATATCTAACAAATGCATTGAATCGATAGGAGATGACACTCCTGACCATTTGGCCTTTGTTAAAAAATTTGTTTGATCAAGTTTGAATTCATCGCTCATATGATGTATACTCATATTTTATGACATTTCTGTAGACCTATTAATTTAAAATACAGACACAGAAGATGCCATTTAAAGGGTCCATCTAATAGTTATTTATAGCAAATTAACCAAACATATTCAACGTACATAATAAGAGAATATGCCTGGTCTTTTCAATGGTTCGATGGCAATAGTTTATTGTGATGGGGGAATGTGGTAATACTCATGTCTGCTTGTCCTCTGGACATGTATAAGGGAGGACTAGAGACGACTGTCACTGTGGACACAATTGGGAACTGGCTCTGTCCATCTGAACACAAAAGAGGACAAAATGCAGAGGAAAGCCACGAGTTATTTCAGGTTGGTGAGGCTATTTGTGTGGCAGTTGTGGGGGGGTGATAAAACAGCTTTGTGGTCGAACCAAACTGATAAAACACAAAACCTAAAAGAAGAAAACCTCTCCCAGTTAATTGGGAACCATTCTGCCATCGAGAAGAAACAAGCATGTTATTTTTTTTTAATGGAGGAGTCCATGTACACTTGAGCTGAGGGCAGATTGAAAATAACCCTAATTAAAGATCACAGCTGTAGTGTGATCCGAAGACCGTGTGGTCTGGGGCATTTTGCAAGAACTAAGACATTACATTTGCAGAAGCCATCCACAATATGTTTCATTACACAACGAGAAGAGCGAGCAGACCCAGCTTTGCCAAATCCTGAAGACTTTCATCAAGCGACAAACAGTGGAGAGATTTAGGCGTAAGCCTAGAAAAGTGAATATATTATATTTAGCCTATAGATAGAGCTACATTATTGAGCTGATTAAGAACATCACCTTAACATCCATGAGTTCCTACACCTTTATGTTTTGTACCCCTGAATCTGAATCTCAGAGCAGCATAAACATGCAGATGGCCCCTGCAGCCGCATGTACAAAGGGTGATTCAAATGTTTCCTAGCAACAACAACTACATAAATGTTGCAACAAAGTAAAGCCACTTCCAGGGCCAGAAAGACATTTAGTTCTGATTGTCAAAATATTTATCAAGTAGCAAATTGAAACTTTGGTTTATCTCTTAATTGCAAGGTTGTTGTAAAGGAGATTGTGAATAGACATTAGGCTTTAATACAAGAGTATGAATGGCTTTAAAGCCATGAACAACATGATGGATCCACATGAAAGTAGACTCTCAGTTATCCACATTCACCTGTTGCAGCAGGTTTATTAATGCCACAGTTTGGACACCAGTATTGAATGTGGATAAAAAGACAGTTGGAGCTTTATGGACTCACCTGTTTGTCCATTAACTCTTTCCCTGTCGTGGACATCTTGGGTGCTGGGGCGCGCTCGCAGGTGCATCCTTCTAAAAGATAAATCCCAGCGGGTCGTGCGCTCTGCTCGCCCTCAAAGTAGAAAAGTAGGTTTTGGTAAAGAGCAAAAAACTTTTCATGCCAGCGACTGTTCTCAGTGGTTTTCTTGCTCAGATAGCCACGCTTCATGCCCTCTTTACGCGCCACCACGGACAGAAACAGCGCGTGGCCTTCGTTGTAACGGACACTCTTCTGCATCTTGTTTAGTGCAGGAGAACAATAAGACACGGCCGGAGCTCGTCTCCTTCAGCGTGGGTCCATGATCACAGAGACAGCCAGGGAACTTTCCCAGAGAAACGCTCAGCGGTGCCAAGGCGCGCGCAAAAGTTGATCCATTTTCTGGTAGAAAGTCCTGACGCTGGGCGCAGTGCGCACTACAAGGACCACATGATGCAGCCAACTGCGTAAAGGCTCTGTAAAGAGGGAGAGGAGCCAGAGGCGTCGCCACGGAGCAAAGCCCTCGACTAGATACGGACACGCACCCAGCGGAGACTCGTCCTAATCGGCTTTGAGCGGGGTTAAGTCTCGTGCGCGCATCACGTCACTGCGCGGCTCACTCTCCCGGTGATGCTCGCTCTCCTCCCGGAGTGAGAGGCGGAGCGTGGACGTGGCGCTCTGGATGCAAGTGAGCTTTAGACATTAAGCTGCAAATGCAAAGCCAACTCCACATAACAGAGTACAAAGGTTCATCTTTCCAGGTAGTCTCACACACGAAAACTAAAGTCAGGCATTTAATAGTAATGAAGGTTCAAACTGGCGCGATGTGAAGAAAACTGGTCCTTTTCATTGCCATACTGGAAGTGTCATTCTGTGTGAAGTCTGAACCATCCAGATGACCGGATGAATCTTAACTGTGATCATGTAGAGCTACACTCACAATATTTAACGTTTCATTTCAACTTGGACTGAAGGAAAATAATGTTCTGTCACAGAGTTTGGGCGTTTGACACAGTTTAATTTCATAAGTTTATCCATCAAAAAACAAAAGCTGACACTGTTCATAGAAAGTAAGAGCCACTAATCATTCTGAATACTCTGCATGATTATTAGTACAATTCTAACAAAGTAGAAGACTTCATAGGATGTTTCCTCTCAGATGTTCAAGCTTTTGTGGCGAGCTCTAGGGAGGAAGAGCGGTTCAACATCTGCCACTCCATCAGCGCATTTTTGTCTGAAATCTTCCACAGATCTTCAAGGATTTTTTTATTCTTCCTAAAAAACAAAATACAAAATTAAGACAGATATTACAGTCTAAAATAACAAAAGTCTGGGCATTTGTCCCTGCCCTTAACCTCGGCTCCTCGTTTTCTGTGGCTTTGCACACTGAACAAACATTTCATATAGTGGGATTGCTCTTACTGAGACGTACAGCGGTGTGTGTGCACCTGACAGATTTCATATGCTGGGGATTAGTGCTCAGAGACTGCTTTTTGCCCTTTCTCTGCATGCCGCTAGTGCCAAGCCCATATAAATGTCCTGTTTTTACGAACAAATTGAACCGTTGAAGGATTTTCTGTGATGAAAATGGAAACAGCTGAAAGTAAAGTAGAACATTCTATAGTTTAATATTAAGTTTGTTATGGGTTTAACTTTAAAACCCAGATGTTTTGACATGGTTTACAAAAGAATAGAATTAAAATAATAAATAACTTCACTGTGCCTCTCCTTGAACCGACACCTTAACGTGGTGGAGGGGTTTGAGTGCCCGAATGATCCCGGGAGCTATATTATCGGGGGCTTCAAGCCCCTGGTAGGGTCTCCCAAGGCAAACAGGTCCTAGGTGACGGGTCAGACAAAGATCGGTTCAGAAGCCCCCTATGATGAGTAAAAGAACAAAGCCATTTACGTCGCCCGGCGGATCGGCGTCACCAGGGCCCCATCCTGGAGCCAGGCCTGGGATGGGTGCTCGATGGCGAGCGCCTGGTGGCCGGACTTACCGGTCTTACCCCACGGGGCCCGGCCGGCCACAGCCCGAAAGAGCGACGTGGGGCCGCTCTCCTGTAGACCCACCACCCGCAGGAGGATCCATAAGGGGCCGGTGCAAAGAGATCTGGGCGGCAGTCGATGGCAGGAGCCTCGGCGACCAGATCTCCAGACACAGAGACTAGCTCTGGGGACATGGAATGTCACCTCGCTGGGGGGGAAAGAGCCTGAGCTTGTGCGGGAGGTTGAGCGATATCGGCTAGATATAGTCGGCCTCACCTCCACGCACAGTTTGGGCTCTGGAACCCATCTCCTCGAGAGGGGCTGGACGCTCGACTTCTCTGGTGTTGCCCGCGGGGAGAGGCGGCGGGCTGGTGTGGGCTTGCTTATAGCCCCTCAGCTCAGCCGCCACGTGTTGGAGTTCACCCCGGTGGACGAGAGGGTCGCGTCCCTTCACCTTCGGGTGGGGGACAGGTCTCTCACTGTTGTGGCAGCCTACGGACCGAAAAGCAGTGCAGAGTACCCGGCCTTCTTGGAGTCCTTGGGAGGGGTACTGCACCGACCGGGGACTCCGTTGTTCTACTGGGGGACTTCAACGCCCACGTAGGCAACGACAGTGACACCTGGAGAGGAGTGATCGGGAAGAACGGCTTCCCCGATTTGAACCCAAGCGGTGTTCAGTTATTGGACTTCTGTGCTAGCCACGGATTGTCCATAACGAACACCATGTTCAAGCACAAGGGTGTCCATCAGTGCACGTGGTATCTGACCTCCGGCCGCGTCTCTTGGACACTCGGGTGAAGAGAGGGGCAGAGTTGTCAACTGATCACCACCTGGTGGTGAGTTGGATCCGCTGGCGGAGGAGGAAGCCGGACAGACTTGGCAGACCCAAGCGCATAGTGAGGGTCTGTTGGGAACGTCTTGTGGAGCCCTCTGTCAGTAGGGTATTCAACTCGCACCTCCGGGAGAACTTCTCCCATATCCCGGGGGAGGCTGGGAACATTGAGTCCCGAGTGGACCATGTTCTCCGCCTCCATTGTTGATGTGGCTGCTTGGAGCTGTGGTCGCAAGGTCTCCAGTGCCTGTCGTGGCAGCAACCCCCGAACCCGGTGGTGGACACCGGAAGTAAGGGATGCCGTCAGACTGAAGAAGGAGGCCACTCTGGCTTGTAGGTCTCCTGAGGTCATTGACAGGTATAGGCAGGCCAAGCGAGCCGCGGCTCGTGCTGTCGCAGAGGCAAAAAAAAAGTTATTTTCCTCTGTATCTACCTGTGTTGCAACAATGAAATTTCCCCATTTGTGGACAATAAAGGATTATCTTATCTTATTTTATAAAACCCGGGCCTGGGAAGAGTTCTGGGAGGCCATGGAGGAGGACTATCGGTCAGCCCCATAGAAATTCTGGCAACCCGTCCGGTGCCTCGGGAGGGGGAAGCAGTGCCTCACCAACACCGTTTACGGTGCGGGTGGAGACCTGCTGACCTCGACTGGGGATGTCGTCGGACGGTGGAAGGAATACTTTGAGGATCTCCTTAATCCCTCAGTCACGTCTTCCGAAGAGGAAGTAGAGACCGGGGACTCGGGGGCTGGCTCATCCATCACCGAAGCTGAAGTCACTGAGGTTGTTCGCAAACTCCTTGGTGGCAGGGCTCCGGGGGTGGATGAGATCCGCCCTGAGTACCTAAAGTATCTGGATGTTGTAGGACTGTCTTGGTTGACACGTCTCTGCAACATCGCGTGGCGGTCGGGGACCGTGCCTCTGGACTGGCAGACCGGGGTGGTGGTCCCTCTGTTTGAGAAGGGGGACCGGAGGGTGTGTTCCAACTACAGAGGGATCACACTCCTCAGCCTCCCGGGTAAGGTCTATTCCAAGGTACTGGAGAGGAGAATCCGACCGATAGTCGAACCTTGGATTCAGGAGGAGCAGAGTGGTTTTCTTCCTGGTCGTGGAACACTGGACCAGCTCTATACCCTCCATCGGGTGCTTGAGGGTTCATGGGAGTTTGCCCAACCAGTCCACCTGTGCTTTGTGGATCTGGAGAAGGCTTTCGACCGTGTCCCTCGGGGTGTCCTTTGGGGGGTGCTCCAGGAGTACGGGGTCCGGGGCCCTTTGCTCAGGGCTGTCCGGTCCCTGTATGACCGGAGCAGGAGCTGTGTTCGCATTGCCGGCAGTAAGTCAGACCTGTTCCCAGTGCATGTTGGACTCCACCAGGGCTGCCCTTTGTCACCGGTTCTGTTCATAGTTTTTATGGACAGAATTTCTAGGTGCAGTCAGGAGTCGGAGGGTGTCCGGTTTGGGGACCACAGGATCTCATCTCTGCTGTTTGCAGACGATGTTGTCCTGATGGCTCCATCAAACCCGGACCTGCAACATGCACTGGGACGGTTTGCAGCCGAGTGTGAAGCGGCTGGGATGAGAATCAGCACCTCCAAATCCGAGGCCATGGTTCTCGACCGGAAAAAAGGTGGCTTGCCCTCTTCAGGTGGGTGGGGAGTCCTTGCCCCAAGTGGATGAGTTCAAGTATCTCGGGGTCTTGTTCACGAGTGAGGGAAGGATGGAGCGTGAGATTGACAGGTGGATCGGCGCAGCGGCTGCAGTGATGCAGTCGCTGCATCGGACCGTTGTGGTGAAGAGGGAGCTGAGCCGAAAGGCAAAGCTCTCGATTTACCGGTCGGTCTACATTCCTACCCTCACCTATGGTCATGAGGTTTGGGTAATGACCGAAAGGACAAGATTGCGGATACAAGTGGTCGAAATGAGTTTCCTCCGCCGTGTGGCTGGGCGCTACCTTAGAGATAGGGTGAGGAGCTCGGCCACACGGGGGGAGCTCGGAGTAGAGCCGCTGCTCCTCCACATCGAGAGGAGCCAGCTGAGGTGGCTCGGGCATCTGTTCCGGAGGCCTCCTGGGCGCCTTCCTGGGGAGGTGTTCCGGGCATGTCCCATCGGGAAGAGGCCCCGGGGAAGACCCCGGACATGCTAGAGAGACTATGTCTCTCGGCTGGCCTGAGAACGCCTCGGGATCCCCCCGGAGGAGTTAGAGGAAGTGTCTGGGGAGAAGGAAGTCTGGGAGTCCCTGATTAGACTGCTGCCCCCGCGACCCGGCCACGGATAATCAGTCGAAAATGGATGGATGAACTTCACTGTGTGTCATATGCAATGATGGCAGAAATGTGTCTTCGGGTCTATGAAATAGATGCAAAAAAAACACTGGAATCTTTTTTTCCCTTTTTTTTTTTTTTTTAGTCGTCACAGAATAAAAGGGTTGTTCAAAACAGACTTCAAAGGAAATGAAAGAAAAGAAAATACATCAAAAGAAGCCACGACATACTGTCCAACATAAATGTCCCATTTAGTCCAAAGATTGTCAAATTAAAGGCGTAATGGACAATTTTTGGCCCAAATCTGAGTCTTATTTCCTCGTAGCCATTTCTTTGTGATTGCTTTTTTCACTGCTCCCAGAAGTATGCTCCGAAGGTATCCATTTATTGTGACCATGGCAAGAGTTTTGAGCCCAAAATACATAGTTTTTAAAGATGCCAATACTGCAACAGTTTGCAGTGCTTTATTGATTTCACACCAATATCTCTGAACTAAGGCTGCACCCAATGATCATTTTGCCAATCAATTAGGCTAGTGATTATTCGGTCGAATAATAGATTAGTAGTTTAGAACGTAAAAGATTTGTAGTAAATTTGAGTCAGTTGAAGCAGAATTTAAGCCGTTTGAGGATCCTGGTGGTGTACATTTGTGGACAAAAGTGTGTTTTCATCAAATACAGTAAATTAACACATTTCCAGCATAATTTGTATGCAGTCGCGGCTCAATTTGAGTCATAAAATGTCTTTTCTCGGCCCATGACATCTTATAGACCAATTAACAATCAAGTTGATTATTTAAATAATAAATGAATTGCGATTAATCAGTTAAAACTTCTTAACTACAGCCCGTCACTCAGTCCCAATACACACATATTTCTCAAGCAGAATTCTTTCCAAACATGTGATTTGGTAAATATTATATGTATTATATATTATGTAGTATATATTAATATATAGGCTGTGTCCTAATGTCTACATTGTTCCCTACATAAGGCATAATTCAGGGCTCACGCCATTTTTACTGCTGTACAAATGTCCAGCAGGTAGAAAAAATAGTGCACTCACAATTTCCCACAATGCACCTTGAAAAGACCGGTCAATATAGACGACAAAGTCTGAGGAATAAAGTCTGGCGGTAATGCAACACTTGGATGCCAACCGCCATAAAACAACAACAACAACAACAACAACAACAACAACAACAACAACCACAAAGCTTAGCAAGAGTTGAGAAAAAAAACAGAGCAGTGACAGGTCTTTAACTGGACACGACAAAGATAATATGAACGAGAATATGAACAAAACACTCTTAAAAAAACTCTTGCCATCCAGTCCGTTTATTGTTTAATGTCAGATCCATGACTTGTCGTCAATTGTCTCTATAATATACAAAAGCAGACACAGACATGATTGTAGTGAGTTGAAATTGCCTCATGCAAAGACTAAAATGTCAAATTTGTGGATCTAATCCCTCACAAAAAATGATAGTTTAATTTATGTGGATTTTATGTTTGAACAGTGACTTATTGGCCCACATCTGAAAGGTGTAGTGTAGTGCTGTCTATGTTAACAATATGAAGACAAATCAGATATACCTTTTGTCATTGACCAAAGTCTCCAGCTCGCGGGCCTTACAAGATGCCCGGTGCAGAATGGCATGAGGAATGTCTGCCAGCCGCGCCACATTCAAGCCATAACTCCGCTGTGCAGCACCTTTAGTCAACTGATACAGGAATGTGATGAACTCAGGCCCAACATCAGCTAGAAAAACATACAAAGTCTCAATTTAGCATCAGCATAACGCAACCAGCTTCAAACATTTGCAATATGTCCTTAGGCGGTGGAAGAAGAAATAAAATGTGCTACTGAAGTAAAAGTAAACATATCACAAAAAATCAACTATAAAGTATTTTTATTGCGCGTCTGTGTGATGTCACGCAGGCACTATATGTTCTTGTATTTCACGTATTTTTTATTATTATATTTTCCATGATTTTCCATTTAGCCAGTTTCAACTCCTTAACGCTTCAACCGATTTCAACATGTTATACCACATTATGATCGCTTTCACAGTAGTACGTGTGCTATTACGTTTGACATTTGAAAAACTTGTACTTTTTGCAGAATTTTCAAAAGTATTAGTACTTTTTCCCCATTTTTAAATGAATTTGGGCATGATGAGTGTCTGCGGAATTCTTTAGACTTTATTCTTTAGGCTTTATTCTTTAGAATTTTGTGACGGAGCCAGTCGAGCGAGAGAGAGAGAGAGAGGAGGGGGGGAGGGGGAGGCGGGGAGAGGGAGGGAGAAGGAGTGGGAGGGAGGAAGAGGGAGGGAGAGAGAGAGGGAGGAATGGAAAATATAATAAATAAAAAAATTGTGACATCACTCACAATACAAGAACATATAGTGTCTGCGTGACGTCATCACGTGCTTGTATTGTGGAGAGGGGTAGACTTTATTCTTTAGAATTTTGGGATGGAGCTGCGAGAGCGAGAGCGAGAGCGGGAGCGGGAGCGGGAGCGGGAGCGGGAGCGGGAGAGGGAGCGGGAGAGAGAGAGAGCGCGAGAGAGAGCGCGAGAGAGAGAGAGAGAGCGAGAGCGAGAGAGAGAGAGAGAGAGAGAGACGCAGACACTCCAGCAATGGCTTCAGCCATTGCAGATTTTCTAGTTATTTAATTACCTGTTTGAAAATGTGAAACCTAAAAATATTTCACAAAGATTTAGAGAACTATTTAAGTATCAAATTGAATGATCTTAATAAAGAATTGTGCTAATTTTTGGTCAAAGGAAGCGACTGAATCAATAACTTATTTTATCTACCGGTAGTCATTTTTAGTTTTACCTTTTTGTCAAAACTCTGTATTTAACTCAAAATCTTCGCTTCACCGTGGCCACCAAACCGACAAAAAAGTACTTTGCTTTTCAGTCCAATTTAACAATGTAGTGAAGTAGAAAGTACAGATAGCTGCTCTCAAATGTAGTGAAGTGAATGTCAGAAGTATCCCCAGTTAAAATGACAGATACAGAACATTTTGACTTATTAGTGCAGTTTTGTACTTTGTTACTTTCTTACTGTCGGCACTTGCGACATCAGGTTCGTTCAGCAGGAAAGCCATGTGGCAGTTGAAGACATGTTGAGGATACTGTCGCTCCAGTTCACTCAGCAGAAGGTAATGAGTCACAAACAAAGTAAAGGACTTGGCCTAAAGAAAGAGGAGACATTATGAGAATACTACATTGATCTTGGGGCAACTGTTAAGTCGTTTTTGCTATATTGTCCATGCAAAATATGTTTTTTTAATGTGATTATTTAATGTTTTGGCCATATCGCCCTGCCCTCGTCATAAGCAGAATCCAAATTCACCATGTTCTTAAGCGGCCATTTCTCTAACCGACTGAAATGATCTGGTTTTAAAACTATGGCATGTAAATACATAAATAAAAGACATTAAAGGGTGGCTACTTTTACAGAGTTTCATTTAATATACTATACTTGCCACCTCAAGTATAATGTCTCTTGTCGCTTTGTTGAGTACCCTATAGATTTAACACACACATACTTAACTTAACATATATATGTAAGATTTGGACCATTCATACTTTTACTTCCTGGTTGGACATGAGCAGCAGATGTGACATACACAGAGTTAAGTGCATGGCTGCTTTTTATTCTTAAACAAGGGCTAAAACGTGTCAATGATTAGAACATTGATAATAAATGGCAACACCTTTATTGTGTTAAATTAATGTGTGAAGTGACATCAAATTATATTCTTGCATGTCATTTGTACATTTTTAGAACGCTTGACTTCCTGTTATTAACAACAATATCGCGCAAAACACAGCGATGACCAAAAAAAATAAAAAATCAAACTTCATAAACCCTTCAAATGAAAACATAAAAAGCTAAACTGAATGTAATCCCGATGCTTTCCTTTTCTGTGAACGCTCAGTTGACATGGTGTGCAGGCTGTTACCAGAGCGGCCAAGTGCTCGGCTCCAAAGGACTGGTGTCATGAAAGATACGGCCTCTGAGAGAACAGCCTCGATCAGTGCTGTCCACCTACACTGTCAGGCGCGTAGGTCAGAGGAGGCCCCGCCCACGTGAGGCTGTTCTGATACGTGCTAATGGACCATGATTCGCATGACACCCCAGGGTGCACTGACGCACCTGTTCATGCAATTAGTACAAAGAACTTGAATCAATCAGTGGCATATATTCAATTTGGTGTTGACCGGGATGCAGCGTGGCTATTGCTGTATTGATCTATTTATTTTATAGAATGGGATAAAAGAAAACATTTTGAATTAAAGGTGTACTGTGCAACTTTTCTTTGCTGGTCTCCATGGAGTTACTGTTTTTCGAGCCATTTTTGAGCAATTAAAACAATAATTGTAAAAAAACAACAAAATTGTTCAAAGCCATACAGGCAAAGCAATAACATTTACACAAACAGGTAGCACACCCTCCACAAGAAAAGTTACACTGTGCACCTTTATATCAGTTATATTTACTACATTTAAAACATCTCAAAAGGAAATTGAACAAATAAGGAGCGTTATAGAGCCCTGGTGTGATGGGTTCAAGCCTAAACTTTTTAATTGAGGCTTCTCCCTGCTCTCCTCCGTACTGACCTGACAATATCCCACAGTCCAATTAAATGCAAAAAAGAATCAAATGAGCACAATTAGATTAAAATCATATTAAAATAGGTTTGAAGATTGTGAACATTTAAAATAAAATGTCACTAAATTTGACATTGTGACACCATTAGTGACTTTTCCTTCTCAGTAATAGGGCCCATGCGAGGCTCCTTTTGGTATCCTGACACTGAAACAATCAGAGGCGTCAACACAAGACCAACAACTGGGAGCCTGTTCACTGCCCTGGGTCAATTACAATTACAGATTCTCACTTCAAACTAACAAGGTCCACCATGAGCCTCAGACCAGATTGTGGGGCTGGTCACACGCTGGCTATTCTGACCCTTTTGTTTCATCTTTCCCCTTATACTTAGTCAGAAAGCACAGATCATGCATGTTTCCCGTGGATGTATTAACACAGCCAGACTCAGACTTGCTTCATACGGCATTATATTTTAAAACCTTTATCTCCGCTCGGCTCCTCTAGATCAAGGCTGACTTCTTTGAGAGCTGTTATAAAACTTGTCTACATTCTAAACTTCCTCTCAGGTAAGCGTTGGAAACGTAGAAAAGGTGTGTTACTATAACAACCGAGTCAGAGGAGGATCAGTGATGTGCATGAGGAGGAGGATGTCCAGCAGCTCTTGACTGTGATGTCTTTGAGATCGTTTTCATTAACAGCCGGGGCATTCTGACAAATCAATATTGTTATGCAACAGGTAGATGAAAATACTCCAAATCATGCCTTTCCTTTTCATATCTTCATCCGAACAAAACCTTCAATTTTGTCCACAGATTTATGTTATGAAATGAACTTGATCAGTAATCAAAGCCATATGTCACAGTTAGCCGAGATCAGCCCCGGTCATATTTTGGCTTTGTGTCATCTGGCAGTGATATACACAGCGTATCATCACAGAGAGGAAATTAAAAATGTGGTTTGGCAGCATTTGATCAAATATTGCACATGAAGCCTTAACTTATTTTCAATGTGGTTTAAATTCATATCAGTATTTCACAAACTGTTTAATTGTATATCTTGTCTTGCTACACTAAGAAAGAACAGTTAACTGATTAAGACACTTACTTGTGTGATAAAGTGTTGCAGTGTAGCGTAAGCAATGGCCATCCCATCGTGTGTGCTGGTGCCACGGCCCAGCTCGTCTAGGATCACCAGTGACCGCTCAGTCGCACGGAAAATAATGTCAGAGGCTTCGCTCAGCTCATGCATGAAAGTACTGCGGCCAATGTAGATGTCGTCTGAGGCCCCCATTCTAGGATAAAATAGATGAAGGTTAGCTTTAGTTAAGGTTAAACGTTTTTATATGCCCTTTGTATTAAAGCCATCCTTCAATACCACTGGGACAAGTCAAGGGAACAAACGCTCGACCACAATCCACCGAATCATGGTGAGAGAGTTAATTAACCATTACAACACTGAAGTAAATAAAACAATAAACAATATGGTATAAAAATAATGATTGTCACGTTTTTGTTCTTTTTCACCTATTCACATAGACTTTAATATATTGGTGGTATAAGGGTCTTACCCAGGACACGAGGGCAGTATTCACCGTCAGCCAGCGGGTCAGTGGATCTGACTGCACCAGCACGATTACAGAGCGGGATTCAAACCACAGATCTTTGGATTATAGGACGAGCACTGAGCAACTGATGCCTCAAAGGTTCTCCATAGTCAGAGCATGCAAGCAATTCAAATAAATATAAGATATACATTCATTTTGAATTGAAGAAAGTCCTTGTTAAATCCTTAAAATCAGGAACAAACTCATGAATAGGTTAAAGGCTATTCAGTGTCTGCATTTCAGGGATGACTTACAGGTATGTGTTTTCTTCAGTTTTGTGATGACTGTACTCCACACACCATGAGGGCCTTATCTTTCATATTTATCATCTGAGCAGAGGAGACTGGCTATAAAGTGAAATTAGATTGTGGTGTCGCCGAGAAACCGATCCTAGGTGGACCATTTCATACCAATGACGGAAAATCAAAAAGTTGATCTGGACTGTAAAGATCAACGTTAACACTGCCATCCCTCAAGTTGTGCCATTTAATTCATAAATCGGGGAAATTAAAACCACATGATAAATTAACTATACAATGACCAAGCAACAAGCTGAAAATTAAAAGCTGTCAGTCAATGCACATATGTAACCATGGTTACGCCACAAGCAACTTAAGGAGGCTGCATTTTAGTGCATTTCATTATCCATTTTAGTGCATTGTGGGAAACTATGCATGTTCACACAGGGGAAAAGGTGACGACACTGGGTGAAGGCCGACAGAGATGAGATTCAGGCACATGCACCTGTCACAGACTCAGTGCCCTTAAATATGGCACCAGTCACAAAGATGAGCAAAGACGGCAAATAAAAAGGTGATGTTCAAATGTGATCCACAAAATTTACTGCAATATAAAAAAAGACAAATATGAGCAGATCTTGTAACAATGCAAAATAATCATAAAAAATCAGTCTTCACAGTCTAAATATGTTTTATTGAATTAATACTACTTGCAAAGGATGTTGTTCCTCTTCTGTTGCACAATTTGTTTGAATGGTGCTAAAAAGGAGCATAATTTAAGCCCCATTCACACATGCAGACTTACCTGGGAATTGACCTGGTATTTTGCAAAAGCAGGGACATTTCATCTGGTAATGCAGAGAAGGTGTATGTGGGAGCCAGAAAATTGCCAGTATATCTGCCCGTTCCTTTAGTTATCTGTTTGGTTTCCATGATTACACTGCAGTTAAGTAGAATTGCAATTTAATTTAAATGGTGCAGCACATTGCTGTAGAGGTAGGATACAGAGGCAAATGCCAGGTTGAGCAAACCTGTCAATGTTCGGCACTAAAGCATGTGTGAATGAGGGTCACAGCCAACCGTTCTCTGCACATGGCAATTTACCTGGAAGTGTGTGTGAAGGGGGCTTCATAAAAGGCCCAGACCGCACACACATACCACTGTAGTATGTTTGTCAGTTATGAAATTAACACCGGCCCAGAACCGTCACCGACACCAGCTTGTGAAAGGTTCTTAGAAAAACAGTTTTACACACAGTTGTACTGTATGTCCTCCCCTCTCTCATCCCCAATTTCAAGCCCAACGTCCCTGTCCAATAAAGCCTTTGGGCCAAATAAATTCTAAAACAAAACACAGTTTTACATTGAACAGTTTACCTAAGCCGTTTCCATAACGACTGTGAAGAGATGCTAGAATATGTGCTAAAACCTTCAAGTCTCAATAGCAATAGAAAAACATTTTATAAGTGACCTATCAGGAAATACAGTCGCAGTTTCAACAAACCTCGCATACATATTATAAGTTTAGATAAAATGTTTAACAGATGCAGGTGAAACGATGAGTCAAGTGATAAAGTGATTAATTAGGGCATCACTGATAAGCAATAATATGAATCAGTTCAGGCAGGATTTCCCATCATACACCTACGCACCATCTCATTACTTCAAACATAAAGGGCAGTATTTTGCCCCCAATCTTGGCGGTAACGGGAGCCTTGGCCACGGTTCTAGGTCAGTGCCTGTCCATATATGTGATAGTGTTTGAGCCAATGACTGATAACTGTGGGAGGTGTTTGCAGTCAAGAAAGAAGTGAGGAATAAAAGGGTTTCAGTTTTTCAATTTGTTTCCAAAATTAAAACAAACAACCTCGGAGCATGGTTTCTTGATTTAATTCACCTTTATTTGTTTTTTGCAGAGTTAGCTTTTACCCCTGGGGAATGGAGCGTATGTCCGTGGGTTTTTCCAGTCTGCCCGGACTAAACCAGGTCCAAAACCAGGATGCACAGATGCTGTCAGTGAGTGCTACTTTTACGCAGATGGGGACAAGGATTTTGAGTGAATGTGATGTTGGGGATTTATCCATTTTCCCCCAAATAGATTCCTCATTCTTCTCTAAGCTGAAGTCTGCATGGCCCAGTCTGGTCCAAACCGCGCAGTACTAAGCGTCCGCCAAAGGTGGAGGTGTCCAGCAAAGAGCTGAGTGCGTAACGGCGCTGTACTGTTTACATGAGTGGGAGAAAAATGGAAAATTTGATTGTATTAATTATTCTATAATGTATAATTTGTGTTACTTGGAGGTTGTTTAATTATGATTATCTCGCCCATTTCGGGATAGCAATGAAACTCCTGGAATACTCCAGGAAATATCTTGTGTTATGCTTTTCTGTGCAATAGTTTTGAAATGTATTAGTAATTATTCTGGCCTTTCCCCAAATGCACCACACCACACGCTCAATTTGCTTCATTCCACCTCATATTTTGGCATGATTACACCTCTTGTTTAGAATTCCACGGCCTGCACTCCCAGCAGTAGCGCCGACGCTAGATGACAGGAAATTACCTCGTCAATACTCCAGTTATCGCCATGGTCGGGGGCAAAATACGGCCAAAAGTCTACTCTATTCACTTGCTCACTCTGCCAGGTTTTATCAAATACAGACACATCAATGCGAATACTCAATGGAGCTGCAACTGTATTGCTGCTAACTGCAATTATATTTGAAACAATTAAAGTAATTCACACAGAGGATTTAAAAAACACATGCATGCATGTTTCAAAATAATTACATAATCAAATAAAAAACTTAAAGGTGAACAATGTAACTTTTCTGGTGGAGGGTCTGCCACTTGCTTATGCTTTGCTTGGTCCACAGTATGGTACGATAATTAATCTTACCATACATTTATTAAATCCAAGTGATCCAAAGATCTGACCTGTAACTTGACCTGGTGGCTTCTCTCTATGGAGTTAATTAATGGTACATTTATATAGCACTTTTCGACCTTCAAGGCACTCAGTGCTTTACATCAAGGATCCGTTCACATTCAGACACTGGGGGCGAGGCGAATGAAATGTCTTGCCCAAGGACACAAAGACATTAATCACCTGAGGCAGCTGCGATCGTAGTGCCAACTTGTGTGCCAGTGGTTCTGATGTTTTTTATGTTAATGCAATCTGCCACCGAGCTACTGCCACCGAGCTACTGCCACCGAGCTACTGCCACCGAGCTACTGCCACAGAGCTACTGCCACAGAGCTACTGCCACCGAGCTACTACCACTGAGCTAGCTAGATACTTAAAGAGTATTTGACAGGTTACTACACATTTCACTCAAATGTAAACATGATTATATTTCAGATTTCACTAAACACTTTGCCTGTTAGTCCCCAGTTTAACCCATTTTTGTAAACTTTATAATGTTACTTCCTGGTTGGACATGAGCAGCAAATACGACAGAGGTAATTCCACCTTTCAACTGTAACTGTAACTTACCCAGCAGCCAAATATGTAAACAAAGACCAAAATCCATATAGAGTACAGAACAGTTAGGATTTTACAATAAATATAACATGACACATTTATCTTGTTGAATTATTGTTTGAACTGTCAGAAAATGGTGTCAGTGTAAATTGTACTTGTAAAGTGTAAATTATCCCTGTGTTTTCAATGGCATGTCGCATACTGATGACATCACAGAGGGATTCTGTATTAAAACTCAGCACTACTTTACTCTACAGCTCTACTAAGTTTTTTTTAAAGTTCATACTTAGATATGGACGCATTCGCTTTCAAAACAGCCCTTTGCAGTGCAAATATTTTCAAGGTCCTTCCATGTAAACCCAGTCTCTCTCCCATTGGGTAAATGTTTCTGAACATGCTTAGCCCACAAAAACATGATTCCACACATCTGCAACTCATTAAGACTCATCACACAGTACACTGCAAACTGCACCCCACTATTGTTTAGGACCCATGAAATAATGGGAATTCAAGGGCCCATAAAGAGTCCTTTTCTCTGAGGCCCCCACAATTTTTATTACTGGATTATATCTAAAAACACACACAATATATATATATATATATATATATATATATATATATATATATATATATATATATATATATATATATATATATATATATATATATATATATATATATATATATATATATAGACTGCTTGGAAGTTCAAATGTGCTGATAGCAATTACGAACTGCTCTCCAGGCCCATGATGTGTGTGTGTGATGATGATGTGTCTGAGTGTGTTTGACCAACATGCCCACTGTGTGAAAGATGGATCACACAAGGCAAAGGGACTGTCTGTAGCATGTGTCAAAACTATGGTCTGGGGCCAAATGTGGCCCTCAAAACAAATGTTCTTGGCCCACAGGTTTCCTGGTGAATTGGAACAAATTGCCATGAGAACTATTCAACCACTCATTTTAAAATGTTCCATCTTCAAGCTTAATTATAAGGGAGTGCCTACACAGCCGTGGCGCGCGGGAAAAAAGGGTCAATTCACATTAAATGTGCCAATTAAGCAATTCTGGCTAATTTTCTACTTCAGTTTAAAAAAAAGAATTATACTGGACCTTTCTAATATAAACAGTGTAAACCACCAGCAATGGTAAATGGTATGGTTTGTAAGTTATCACCTGGTGTAAATGCCATCCAGTAGACCCAGACGGGCTTCAGCAGCCGGAACAAAGGAACCCATTTGAGCCATGATGCAGATGAGTGCCACCTGTCGGATGTAGGAGCTCTTCCCACCCATGTTTGGGCCAGTGATTATCATGGCTCTCTTGCCGTCATCCTGGAGATAGAAGAGCCAGAAAATGAGCACTTTTACAGTCCAGAAAACTAGACCTGGGTAATCAGATAATCAAATAATAAGGGGTGTATGTTTACACCATTGTTTTGCCATTCATCCACAACCATCACCTCACAGCATGATGATGCTCGGCCCCATGTTACAAGGATCTGTACACTCACCAGACATGTCACCCATTGAGCATGTTTGGGATGTTCTGGATTGATGTATACTGTTGTGGGAAAAATACTATAAACGGTGACAGAGAAATAAGGCAGAATAGAACCAAGTTGTCAAATGTGGGTCTTTATTTTAGCTGTACACAAGCCAAAATGCTTTCCCCAATAGAGTCTTCTTTCCCTACCTGGTCTAACCGAAAGTCTCTCAAATAAAGGGCACAGTCAGAACATGATGTCAGAATGTAATGATTGGTAGAGGCCTGTGTTTCGTCCTTGGGTCGTGGGTATATCAGGCCGCTCACTCAAGGGTGCCGCAAGCCCCGCTACAAAGGCACACTCCACATACTGTACATTGATAGTATCTTTATGGCAGGGCAAGGACAAAGGTTACTAGACTGACCATGTTAAAACAATCAAAGCTGTTGAAATAATCAAACATTTTATGTAACTCATTACTTAGCATCACAACAGCTTAATGACATCACAATACGACAAGTGTTCCAGTTCCTGCCTATATCTAGCAACTTTGATGGCCATTTTGGTGGTCAAACCAGATACTGACTGGTTTTCTGATGATCAGATTTGTGATGTGCAAAAACAGAAGAGATATTTGCAGCATGTCCTGCACATCCGAGGCAGTGGGTGGATTGAAAATGTCTCTTTTTTCATGTGCCTCTACGCAAGATCAACCTACACCCACTCCCATCACTAAACAGGGAAGAGTGCATATGCTTCTGCAAAGACAACTCAAAAAAGAGCAGAATATCCACAATATTGTAGAATATTATGGATATCTTTACAATACTAGTAATCATGGACCACCTTTGTGTCTGATAATAAGTTAATAATAATTTATCTTCAAAGGAGACACATGCAAAATCGACTTTACAGTTTTTAACCATGTTATGATGGCTTCCACTAAAAAATAAAAATAAACTTTATTCTTCAGTAAAGACACCAGTACCCCCAGAAAAAGAATCTAATGATGAGTACCGTAAACTGCAGCTATCCATGTCTGGGGCCGTCAGCAAAGGCTTGTTTTGGATCAATATTGGTATTAAAAATGTACAAAATATAAAATAATGATCCACATAATATGTCATAGATTATACCTATGGTGGGTCACTTATGATTTTTGTGTCCCTGGACAAATATGGATATGTGTGTTTTGTGTGTATGGCATATTATTCTGTACCTGTAGTTCTGTGTCATTGGGCACATACTGGCTCTGCTCTCCCATTAGACGGTCTATGATGGGATGTCTACCGTTTCGAATTATAATCTTCAGCTCACTGCTGCTCACTACAGGCCTGTATGAAAGGAAACAAGAACAATTTTAATAAATAAACCATACATATCAGTACATAAACCATACAGTACCACAAATGGCAAAAACATACAGTAGATAACGAAAAGTCAAGTAGATGTTTCTAATTGAACAGACATTGCAGCTTAAATATGTTGGTAGTCTCTGTATATTGTAGTGTCTAGTGTAGTTTAGTGTCCCTTGTGACCTGCTAGAGACCATTTTCTTTCTGTCATTTCTCAAGCTTAAATTGGCCATCATTTTTTATTTTTTTTTGCTCAATTCTTTTAATCTACTTCAGTTCCGACTAGTACACTAGGGGGGAAAAAATCAATCAAATGTACTATTTCAATAATCATTTCAAAAAGCACAATCACAGAGGTGGTTAGAATATCACACAAAATGGCCCGTTTTTCATATAAATTGTCAATATAGGCTGGATTTGTTTTGACCATTTGGACATTCAGTCTAACAACATTGGCTTAGAGGATTTTTTTGTTTTTTGCAATTGCAGGATTCTGTTTCCTCCCATTGACTTACATCATAATACATTTTTGGATAGCTTATTAACTTTAAACTGAAATGACTCCGGTTTCCATTTAAACAGGCCAAAAAGAGCTATCGTCCCCCCATGCTATTCAATGGGGCTCTCTGGAGGGGTGTGTACAGTATTTGTATTTAGGAGGCTCCAAGGGGCATGTGTGTGTGTATGTGTGTGTGTGTGTGTGTGTGTGTGTGTGTGGGGGGGGGGGGGGGGGGGGCGCATAGGCATGAAGAATAGGCATGTTCGAGTGTAGAGTAACCGGTATTTACAAAAAGCTGAGCTGTATTTGAACAACCCTCCATTATATGCAGCACATACACAAAAATACACATCTACGTCTAAAGCTCCAAAGCTTAAAGGCGGTATGGACGATTTTTCGGCGATTTGAGAACGCAGGCGGAATCCGCACTCCCCCGTGCGGACTGATGCAACACACAAGTGCGTTTGTTTAATAGCGCAACGGATCGCATCGCATCTCTCGTGCCCCGTAGATTTCTGTCCACTTCTGCGTCAGCTCAAACTGTCTTTCTCCGTCTTCATTTTGCCCCGTACACTGAGGGGAACTATATTATGATAGATCCATGCGCTTAGGCACGCGGAAAAGGTGGGCACGAACCGCACGCGGCTGCAGGTGAGCGGTAGGTGCGTTTTATGATTGATACGTGGCAGAACAAATGATTTATCCACGCCACGAGGAAATATGATACAAAATTTGCTGAAAAAAATCGTCCATACCACCTTTAAGCCTGGGGACACAATGGCAATTAATGTCTCTTTTTATAGAAGCCTGTTTAAATGGTAAATCCATCATTTCTGTAAGAACTACAAAAAATAACATTTCACCTCTTCTGAAAAAGGGATCTGGAAATAAAAACTTTACATTTTATGGATTGATCTGAAATGACATTATAGTGTCTCCACACACGCAGAATGTCCTTTGGTTATAATGGAGTCTTTTTCAAACACTGCCCCTTCGAAAAAACTACAAAAATGTCACAAATCATTGTTGTTACAATCTTTGACATATCCATGAGGGTAATAAAAAGTACAAAGTATTTTTCTTTATAGTTGGGTCTCCACAAAGGACACAGATGTTATAACAATTAGCTTCAGAACTGAAGTGGATTAACCGATTTAAGAAAGAAGAAAATAACAGCCGAGTAAAAGGGCTCCAATAGTAAATAAGGATGTTTTTTCCAAACAGGTCCCAAGAGTTATATAGAATTTCTACTCCATTCTCGAAAGTATTACAAAATGGAGACAATGAATGCATTAGTGTGCAAATGCAGAGGTAGTGTGGGCGGGAAGTTATCACATCGTGGGGACTGAAATCTGTATAAGCTCAATTCAGAAGGACCTGCATCCTTTATGCAGAGAAAAATCCGGTCACCATGACACAAAACTTTAAGTTACTAGATCGACAACACATAGTACAAAGATCAGATATTAGGATAGGTCACCATCACGGTTAGGGTTTAGGTTAAAATTAGGCATGTAGTGACTTCAGTAAAGTTAGGATCAGTCAACAGGACATGGATGCAAGCCAATGTGATGTTCCCATAAAGTAAAGAAACCCAATATGGGTGCATGTGAGTGAAAGATTTTGGCATTGTATTTGAACACACGAGGAGATGGTGCACTCTCCCACACACAGCCGGTCTGAGACGACTGGGACGTGACACAGGACGCCTACACAAACACACACATGTTGGGCTTCCATTCTTCTTGGGGGCTTTACATTGATTTCTTGGGGACTGATCCTAACAATGTCACTACTTAGCCTAACCTTAACCCATTTCAACCCATATCTGAACATTAAACCATGTGGTTGATCAAATAATAACTAAAATACATCAGGTGGACCCGATTTTTGTCACCATGATGAGAGTGTACATGCAGATTTTCCCCACAATATGATAAATACCCGCTACACACACAATCCAAAATGTATTATCATCGTTCGAGGACTTCACCTGCAATATTCCCCTTGCTTTGCCACCTCGGCCAATGAAAAGAGACAGTCCATGGTTGCTAGGTGACTAATAGCCCTTTTTATAGCGTGATAGTGCTCCCCAAACTCACTGAGGAAAAGAGAAAAAAAGTCTGAATTAAAATGAGTACTTAAATTTATTCCGAGCGTGCCAAATGTCAAGACAAAGACAAACTGAGAGAAAATTTTGCACCACAAACACGTATTAACAGCTTTTTTGCGAGTTAGTGAAGGTGTATCATACTCCAAGAATCGTATCCATTCCCTCTGGCAATCTAGCTGCAGCTGCTCCCTGAGCTGCTGCAGCTTCTTGTAGTGCTCCACCAGAAAATGGGAGTGATATCTGCCTAATGTCTTGGTGCTGTGAACAGAATTAATCAGAAATGTTGAATGAGCCCTTTAAAAGTGCATTATAACCTTTCTGGTCGGAGTTCCGGTTTGTCTATATGGAGAGGTTATCGCTTTGCCGGAAATGTTCCACCATATGGCATTATACTTTTTCAATTACAGGGTTCTTAATGTAAAACAACTATGAGATTCACATATCCTCCATCAGAAAGGTTATAGTGCACCTGGGGGAGGGTGCAGGGGTTAGCGCATAATTGTTTTACCTGCTAACAATTGTCCAGTCAAGGGGTATTGTGGATACTTGAGAATTCTTCACTTCAATAAGAAACTGAAATTTAAAAATGCAGAACGTGACGCAGATGGTGTGAATAAACTATTGAATCCTTGAGGATTACATGCAGACATACACCAACAATAACTTAAGCAAAATCTGTCTACCTCTTGCCCCGACACAGTCTTATAGCCAAGAGAGGGGTTTTTTAGCACACTTCGGACTTCATAAATGTGATTATGGATCTCGCTGAGCACCGTCTCAATCTGTTCTTTCCGCTCCCGAATCACCGGGAAATATGACAAATCTGAGAACAGCTCAGTTTTGTTTCCTGATCTGAAAAAATACATCAAATGAATTTCGATTTCAAAAAGGACAATCCTATCTATTTCAAAAGCCATCTTACTTTGCAGCGTTTTCGTTGAGCACCTTGATCACACTGTGAGCGGGTTCCAACAGACCAGGAGTGTCGAGCAGAAGACTCCGCAGCAGAGCAGAGGTGAGCTGGGACTGCATGGCCGGTAACAGGGCCTCCAGTCTGAGCCCGAGCTTCGACAGTGCACTGGCGATGAGGTAGAACTCCTGAGTGGAGCACTGGAAAAACAAGGAAAAACACTGACGAAACTGAAAAACTGAAAATTAATTTAACATCAGTTGCATCTTTTTAGCCAGTCACAATATGTCCAGTCTAACATAATTGTTGAGTCAAGTGGACAAGCAAAATACTGCATGTCAGATGCAGATTACAATTATTTGAACTGATTTGTTCAAATTTACAGGCAAATAGAGCACAACTAAGTAGAAAATATACAAACAAACTATATATAGATTCAGTCACAATGTCTCATTCTTGCGGACCTCCTCTCTCGTCTCGCCATATATCGTGGAATCTCACCCCAGCCCTCCCCAACAGTTAGCCGCACTGGATGACCCTGCATCAGTGTCGTTTCCTTTCCATTGATATCAGATTGATTATAACGCCGTCACTGTCACTGGAGTTACAAATTCACTGTCAATACAAAGGCAAGGATATACCGCAGGTCATTAGTGCCTTTATGACCAATCTATGTCTTGAATTGTAGAACCACAGCCGGACGGTGGGTTATTGTGCACGGCTTTCACTGATGTCACTCTATGTGACTGCGCCATGAAAGGTTAATGAGGAGAGTGCTGACATGCTTTATGGCATTAATCAAATACTGTAGATTAAAGTCGTGTCCAGCCGCCGAGATGTTCTTTTACCAAGCCAAACGGGCGACTGCACAGCTCCATTAATGTCAACACAACCACCGGACTCATTTAGCCACAGACAGAAATGACAATTACCGGTACGCTCTGTGTGTCTGTGTGTGTCTGTGTGTGTGCGTCTGTGTGTGTGTGTCTGTGTGTGTGTGTCTGTGTGTTTGTAACTGTGTGTGTGTGTTTGTAACTGTGTGTGTGTGTTTGTAACTGTGTGTGTGTTTGTATCTGTGTGTGTGTGTTTGTATCTGTGTGTGTTTGTAACTGTGTGTGTGTTTGTAACTGTGTGTGTGTGTTTGTATCTGTGTGTGTTTGTAACTGTGTGTGTGTTTGGTGGCATTTGAGGATTTGATTTTGACCATATATATACGAAGAAACATCATACAGCTAGGGTTCAAGCACCTGACTGAGAACCGCTGAACATGAAAAACAGCCCGGTGACATTTTGAACATGGCTCCAGAAGGAAATGAGATTGTGTCAGACAATCGGGTAAGTGCCACAGAGGTGACTGCTCCCCGTTGTTAATCAAGGCGCACACAAAAGGGAGCATGACAAATTGTACGCTTTTGTCTTGGTGCAAATACCTGAAGAATTCATCAGTCATGCAGGTCAAACGCCCCCCTTTTCAATAAAGCAAAGTTTATTTAGCTTTGAGCCAATATTTTTTGCTGATACATCTATACTCTACATACGCCTACATTAAAACAAATTGTGTTGATTTGCAAAAAATGACTAAAGAAGAATCAGCTTTCTCTCTCTCGTTGCTTTTGTCATCTGGTTTACAATGGTGGTCAATCCCTTCATTATCTTTCTTAGTTGATGGATATCGTTCTTCTTTTCTCAGCACCAGCACTTTTGAAGTCCTATGTACACTTCTGACATTTCAAAAGTCCAGTGCATCATCACACTACGCCTGGTTCAGAGTGGGACCAAAGATGTGGCTGTGTTATTCCATCTAACCTTAGCATTATGCAGATTACAAGCTTACAGTGGATAACTTTACGTGATAGTTATTAAGTTCATATAATCATGTAGACGTTGTTCTTGTGAAAAATATACAGCTGTAAAAAACAAATTATGTTTTAAAATGCGAGTAATTATTTAAATTAAACTGTATGTATGAGGGGATAAGGATGTCACAATATAAAATGTCAGTGTTAAGCTAATTGTAAGAAGAATCACAATTTTACAATTATTGACATCATAAACATCTTTATGAAATCAAACTTAAATTCAATTAAATCAGGGTAAACTGAATTGAATGGATGGAATTTAATAAATTGACTAAAATGTTTATGATTATTATTTTCAAGTCTTTGTGGTTATACTGCACATGAACAATTATCAATTAACTGAATAGTCCTGAAATCCTTAAAGGACATTGTGTGTGTCACTTTAATATTAATTAATCACTGTCTGATAAGTCACATCTTACCTTTCTGTGATAAATGCTGCAAATGCCTCGCTCTACATCAGGTAAATGCCACAGCAGTGATTTAAGAGATGTTAATGTGACAGAGTCTGACTCCAGAACCTCCTGCACGGCATCCAGCCTATCAGAGATGCACCTGTGACAGAAAGTATTCAATAAAGCTACACGACACACATGAACGTACCCTTTATGTTTTGTATGAAAAAGTACACAAAACTGAATACCAATTGGGTATTTTATTACTTATTGTTCATATCACAAAAAGGGGCTATTGCTATTTCAACCAAGAGAGATTCAAATGAAGACAATACAATGAAAGATGTACGATTGTGAATGATACAGTATATGATATGTATAATAGGTTTGGCGCTTAGACTCCGGCAGGGAGTTCCTATGACATAGGAATCTTCCCCCGGAGCAAAGACTCTGGTGGTGGTGAAAACTAAATCTGAAAGAAAATGAAACTATATTTCACTATAGATACAGATATCCATATCCAATGTCCGTTGAACTTTCATCCATAGGGCCATATTGCTCAAAACAATATATATTCTATATAATACATAATCTAATTGAACTGACGCTCAAGTCAACAAGAACAGATACAGATACCAACTCAAGCCCCACCTGTGAAATGGAGACCATCCTCACATTGTAAAATATGCAAACAAAGGTGTATTAGATAAATCAGCACAGTTTGGACATACAGATTTGACAGGAGAGCTCAGGAGACTGGTCTACTCACTGTGGGTCCATAAGCGGCTGGCTCACCCATTTCCTCATTAATCGTCGTCCAAACGCAGTGCGAGTGTGGTCCAGCACCCACAGCAGACTGCCTTTCAACAACCCATCTGTCTGTATTCAATACATACACGCATTATATACATGCAGCTTTTATGTATGAACCTTGAGAATGCTTATCAAGGCCCTTAACATTAGAAAATTGCTGTGCAGTATATAAGTTGTTGGCACTCTACACCACTATCTAGGACAAGGGTGGGCAAACTACGGCCTGCGGGCTACATGTCAGGTAATATTTAAAAAATAAATAAAGTCTTCTCCTTTTTTGCCCTTAGGTATCTGTCTGCATTTGTATCCTTAATAAATATGACTTGAAAGGAATTAAATAATATATTCAAATAGTCTATATTTGACAGAAAAGAGATTTTATTTGATATTTGATTTTTTTTTTTCACACCAATGATCGCGGACCGGCCCTCCGCTACTTGCCTGGATTCGGATATGGCCCTCGGAGGAAAATAATTGCCCACCCCTGATCTAGGACCATGCAGAAGCCCCACATGGTTACGATGTTGTGTTTATGGTCTTGAAGATAATTTAACATCGAGCAGGACAGGTCAGGATTCTGTGGTAGAATTTGCTGTTAAACAGATTTCTGACCTGGCTTATGGTTCATATCTCTATAACTACTGGGCCAGTCCACATGAAACAAAAACTGGCACGAAGATCCACTTCTTCACTGTCAGCATAAATAAACAGACAGTGATGCCATTAATTAAACCCTGAAGATGTGATTGGTGTCAGTAGGAAAAACTATAGGCCATTAGATTAATATGGCAAGTTTCTGTCCTCGCAAAAGCATAAAGCATCAGAGCCATTTTCCTATGGGGAGAATATATTTTGGTTATCTTAAGATAAGATAAGATATTCCTTTATTGTCCCACATGGGGAAATTTCATTGGTGCAACGCAGGAAGATACAGAGGTAGATACAGAAGAACAGATCACTTATAGGAAGTCTGAAAAACACTTTCAGTAGAAGATCTCCTATAAATAAAAACTCCCATAGACAAATAAATAAATAAATACATAAATACCATTACATGTGATCACGACAGTAATTGCACATGAATGTGTCACGACGGCACATAGATTGCACATGAATTTCACAGTTATTGCACATGAATTGCACATGATTAAAAGGAGCACTTTGTAACTTGTTACTGGTTATCCACCCTGCATTTAATCAATTACAGACATTTTAACTCTAAAACATGCATTCTGATTGGAAGCAGGGTCGCCTCTCTGCAGTTCTGACATGTAACTTGGCCTGGTGGCGTCACCTGCTTGTCTCCATGGAATAAGATCAGTTTAAAGCCATACGGGTAAACACGCCTGTCAAGACAATAACATCTCCAAAGAGACAAGCACGTGGCAACCCGTCCACCAGAAAAGTTATATGGCGGACCTTAAAAATCTTGACTATATGTGTTCTTACCTGGTTTCTTAGGATTTCCAGGTTCCTGAGTGTCGCAGCACCAAGTGTCATAACCTCCGATCCACTGAGAAGGCGCTGAAAATGGCTAAAACAGTAAAGAAACACATCGCTGGCGGTCATTACTGAGAAACGCATATGTAAGAATTGTTTGCTTGAACATACCAATCACTTCTAAGAACCCTCTCCAAGTTGAATTCTTTGAGGTATTGGATGAGCGGCCCCAGACAGCAGATAACTGGACTCTCTAAGGTGGCAACGCTTGAAAGAGTGCAAGAGTCTGGAGGGGACAGACAAACTACACTTGGTTATCCAGAATAATTCAAAATATTGACAGGCAATGGTTTTGATAGAAGGGTGTTTCACAGTACAAACTTATACAAAAATAATGGAGTAAAATTAGCAACACAGTGTCTTAGATGGGACCCTAACGCTAACCCTGTTTCATTAGGATTAAATACTGTTTTCACGGTCTGATACAAACATTATACTGTATGAGATTTGCTAAGAAGAAATGCAAAATAAAGTTATATCTCAAAATACCATGCACTTTATCACTATTGGAAAAAACAAATTTCTATATAGTTTGTTTATTCCATCAATAGGGATCACTTTATCTCTTATCTAACCACAATCAAAGGAGAACGGTTTAGAGAGTTTTTGCCTGAAGTTACACCCCAATAGCTTTTGTAAGTGAAATAATACATTTTGCATTTGTCAAGGTATCAGTCTAAAATATTTACTGCCATCTACTTTGGACTCACACCTTTGGCCTGGCTCTGGGTATAGAACTTGGTGACGGTGTCCATTGCAGTGGCAAACTCAAACTGAGCACTGTCTCGGGTCTCCAGCCGTGCTCGGTCATCGGCACAAGGGCTGAGGGACAGAACAGGACAGAAAATACATTATTATCTATGCACCTGTACGTGATTGAACTTCTTTTTCCTATCTCTCAGTCACATTTCTCACAAAATCCATTCATTTGCCCATTCACATGTTGGAATGGTGCTTTCAAGGACTCGCTTTGTCTGCTATCTTGTTGCTAAGGCAACCGTTGCAAACACATGGTTTTGGTCGCAGTCCTATTTTCATTCTTCTGCGCACGCACACGCACACGGGCACACACACACGGGCACACACACGGACACACACACACACACGGGCACACACACGGACACACACACGGACACACACACACGGGCACACACACACACGGACACACACGGGCACACACACGGACACACACACACGGGCACACACACACACGGACACACACGGGCACACACACGGACACACACACACGGGCACACACACACACGGACACACACACACGGACACACACACACGGACACACACACACGGACACACACACACAGGCACACACACACGGGCACACACACACACGGACACACACACACACGGGCACAGACACACACGGGCACACACACACACACACACACAGGCCTATCATACACCAAAAAGCGTGTTCACAGTCAGACCGAGAGGAACCAATAGAAATTACAACATAAAAAGATCAACAGAGTGCGTGTTGTGCCAGCTGTGTAACTACTGCCTTTAATCATTGAACTGGCCACTTTAAACACATTATGAGCATTTCCACTGTTATGTATTGATTGATACACCAGGGGGCATGGAATCAGCCTTGGGTCACATCTCAGAGGCACAAAAAAAATATCAATTGTAAATTACAAACTAGTAACAAGATGCTTAATAAACATGTTATTTAATCATTACTTAATCACCCCCAGAACCACGTTTTGAAAGTCAGGAAATTAAGCATTGAGATTGTGTGTGCCATTATATAATAAATCAGAAAATACAAAATATGTGATGCCTTTCAATTCTTAAATAAAATCGAAATGCTCAAAATTAAACAGTTTGCATTAAGTCAACAAGTTATATTGTTTTATTCCCATCGTAGTCATGGGGAAACTGACTATAACCACCTTTTTACAACTTGCCACTGAGGGACTCATTACCCACGCCTCCTGTGACATATGTGCCCCGTTGCCAGGGGCCCATCTCATCAGACCACTCCAGAGACACAGAACCGCATATACAAAAAAAAACCTGCTGGTTTATATGTTCACCTGTGTGTCATTGTCGAGTGGCTAATAAATGTAAACAAAACCCTGCACAGGCCCAAGTCTGTTTCAAGGCCAGCGACTGCCGCTTCACATCATCAAAATACCACCATATTAATTCCACCCAACCATTGTTTGTCTTCCACTGGCCCGGGTTGTGATTTATTAATTATAAATCAAATTTTATGTTCCTAGTCTTAAGTCTGCTCCTGAGTGCCACAGACACACACTTTCCGCTCATCTAACATAATCCACCTATTTCAATTTGCACAAAGCAATCAGAGCCCACTTCAGAGTAACCAACCAGAGTGAGACGTGTTGTGCAGAAGTGATGATGTTCAATGAGAGGCAAAAGATCTGAGGAATGCAAGTACAACATCCTGTCGTTGGGAAAATGTTGTGATTTATCATCTTTTCTTAATGGAAATGTGTGACAAAAATTAAAGAGCAGGACCTTTTTCACCTTTTAGTTTTTAGTAAAAGAAATGTTCTACCACAATTTGACATGCAGGTGAAACTCTACTGTGACTGTGAAGTGAATAAAGTGGGTACAATGTAGATCCAAGCACTGTTCTGATCATCAAGTTTAACAGAAGAAGAGACACACCACTTACAATGCAAATGTAATGACAAAAGATTAGGTGTCAAAAACAAGACATCTGGATTTGGATAACAGACAAACAAAAAAGGTTTTGTCATTTCAAACATCAATACTATAATTCATATACATTGTTGGAACAAATTGGAATAGCATATACTGTGTATGTGAAGATACTGACACTTACTGGCCAGACAGAGAATTACCTGGCAGTGGTGATGCTGTGAAGTAGATTGAGTGTGAGCTCTGAGAGGTCAGAGGGCACCAGGATTTCCACAGGGTTTAACTTCAGGACTCGGGCCTCCAGTTCAGAGCGAGACAAACAGTCAGAAAAACAATCCAGTAACACGTCTCCAGTGCTGGGCTGCACAGCCTGAAAACACAAAGTTCATTAGTGAAGTAGTGAATATGAATTACCACAGGTGTCTTTATTTCTCATTTGAAGGGCTTTATCTTAATTATCTCCTTCAACAAACTAAAAAGCACTTACCACAAGGCCAATAGAGAGCTGCTTGTGTTGTTTGTCCCACTTTTCACTGATGCACAGTAAGAAGCTGTGTGGAGGGTCCATGCCATCACATCCCTGAGGTATGTCTTCAAACTTACACACAGGGCTCACATCTTTAAAAGATTAGTGTGTTTTTTTGTAGGTTTGAACAAAATCCATTTTGCTATAGGTTTTAAGTAATTTAGTACTTTAGAACCAGTGAAGACCAGAGTCACATATAAGGGGTACCTTCTCCCACTAGAGTGGACTTTGTGTATAGAGCCGTTAGTTCTCGGGTGAACAGAGCATTCTTGTTGGCTCCTGAGGCTTTGATCGCAGATGTTTCTGTTTGTTTCACTACGCCAACCTAAAGAGCAAAGTAATATTCAGAAGAATGCTGTGAAACCCAAATGTTTTTACTATAGAAGATATTACCTTGTATCCAAGTGCCACAAGGCGCCTGACATGTACAAACAGGCGATGTGTAGGAATGCAGCATGTCATAAAATTATGATCAGAATAGCAGCTGATACTGAGAATCTTTGCAGCAATCTGTAAAGAGAATAGACTTTTACAAATGAGTTCATTTTAATGCAGGTTCTTCAAACTTTACACTAAAGACTTGCCTCTGCGTCCTCTCCAAAGAATCTGTACTTGTATCCACACTCGATGGCTAACAGGACATCTTGATGGCGCTGCTTTAGGTCAATCACCTGCTGCTCCAGAGGGGTATACACACTCTTTGAGCGTCCGGACGCTGATGTGCTACTTTTCCTCTCTACTCCTGGCTTGGCAAAATTAGATAAACAGGGCTGCAAAAACACAACTTATAAACACACAATTACTTTTCCTTTTATTGTCTGTTTTTATAGATATTCCTTACCAGCACAAGGCTCGCCTTACTCTCCTCTTCTGCCTCGGTTTCCTCAGTTTCACCTTTCTCTTTTTCATCACCTTGTTTTGATCCTGACGGTTGAAATGTACAAAGGCCAGTTCTATTATCCTTCTGTGTGGCATTATATACAAGATCTTCGTTGCAGGCAAAGCCTCTTAGTTTTTCCAAGGTGGATGTGCATATGCCTCCATCAGTGGTCGATAGAAAAGTCCTACCTAAAACAGACATATTAAATAAATACAAATATAACTTCTCCATGGTCCATTTTCACCAAACTGGCATACAGCAGCCTACTGTGCACTGCACCTGCATTGCTCTGAGCAGGCGTAGGTTTCCTCTCCTCTTCCACCTTTTTGAGGGGTAGTTTGGACCTGTTTGGTGGACCACCTCCTGGGACATTATTGTTACCATCAGACTGGGCAGAGGTGCGTTTGCGCTGCAGGACAGAATGAACGATCATGCACAAAGCTCGGGTTACTGCACATTACAACCACTGCTAAGTGTTCTACAAACCTTGTTTTTAAAAGATAATGGGTTTGATGCACTTTGTTTATCGTTGCACGGAGTGGTTGAAGCACTGCTGTGTGGTCCAAAATAAGCGCTGATCGTGCTCTGAGCAGTGCAGGACTTTTTCACACACTTCGGCATGTTTTATTCGACCAATTCACACAAAAACACCAAAGAGGACATAGTTTTGCAGCTACAGTAAGCCTAATGTGTTGTAAGAGAGGCAGTCAAGCTCGAGTTTAAAAATCCACGAAAAACACCCGGCGTATACAGCCCGCCATGCGTGTGTACTGCGTCATGACGTCATTACGTAACCTTAGCCACGGAACAAACGTGCGCACTATCGCCATCTTCTGCCTCGGTGCGCAGTGTGGAGCCTTTTCTCCTCTGGCATTGTTAGAAATATAAAGACTTTAGCAAAAACTATCATCAATTGTCTCTTAGTCTTTTGGGACTAGCATAAAATATACTGACTGTGATTAATGTGTGATAGGAATGATATAGGCAACATTATAATAATAGTATAACACAAGTATCATTGTCTTATTACAAGCTGTATATATTCTTTTATTATTCAAAGACTAACATAAGTAATGCCATAGATCAAGGGTTCCCAAACCTTTCAGGTCAGGACCCACAATATAATCATTCTCAGGACCCGACAGCAATGAATATTATCAAATTTTTAAGCGTTTAAAATTATTTTTTATTGTATTTATTGTTGTCGGCTATTGTGTTATCTTGCCCATTTTCACTAAAACTGTCATTTAAAAAAAGAGATAAAATACAATTTCACAATTTTAAACATTACTTGAACTGATCTTGTGACCCCGTGACCCCGGGTAGAGAACCAGTGCCATAGAGCAGTGGTTCTCAAACTGTGGTTTAGGCTACCACTTGTGAGGTACCGTGGACACACTTCCATTTTAGTGTTTCCTTTATTTACATTTTAGTACATTTGAGTACATTTTATTCACATTTTTGTTCTACCTTCTGTAATTTCTTAGTTTAAACTAATGTGGTAACGCTGTATTACTACTTAAACCCTGGTTTAGCTCTAATTTACACCTACTTTATCCATTCTTCTTCTTCTCCTTTGGGGTTTCATGGCGGCTGGTATCCAAGTGTTATATTACCGCCAGACTAGAGCTGATTTAGATGTGGTGAACTTGGAACGTATAAAGTTGCCACACAGGACATAAGCTCTAAGTGTGGAGATTCCAGAAGTACTGAGAATACCTTGGTTGTGGATAGAAAGGATTTTGTACTCTTTATGGTGGACATTATAAACTGTGCTGCTCAAACTCAAAGCAGAACTGAACGAAAGTAACTCTAGTAAGTCTAAAGAATAGAGCCTAAAGGATAAAGTCTAAAGGATGAATCGGAGCCTAAAGAATAAAGCCTAAAGAATAGAGCCTAAATAATAAAGCCTAAAGAATAAAGTCTAAAGAATAGTCTAGAGAATGAATATTAAAGTCTAAAGAAAAAATCTAAAGAATAAAGCCTAAAGAATAAATAATAAGTCTAAAGAATAAAGCCTAAAACAAGTATAAAGCCTAAAGCCTAAAGAATAAAGTCTAAAGAATAAAGTCTAAAGAATAAAGCCTAAAGAATAAAAAGAATAAAGTCTAAAGAATAAAACTTAAACAAGTATAAAGCCTAAAGCCTAAAGTCTAAAGCATAAAGTCTAGAGAATAAAGCCTAAAGAATAAAGTCTAAAGAATAAAGTCTAAAGAATAAAGCTTAAAACAAGTATAAAGCCTAAAGTCTAAAGCCTAAAGTCTAAAGAATAAAGTCTAAAGAATAAAGTCTAAAGCTTTGTTAGAAAAATGTATATAATTTTCTCCTATTATTTTACTCTTATTATACTGTGTCGTGAATTGAACTGTATTAATGATGTGTTTTTTGAGCAAAAGAGATGTGTCCAGTAACACTCAAGGTCGACCTGCCCTGAGTGCTGTGAACATCTGCAGCGGAATCACGGTTTTAGGAGTGAACGGGAAAAGGGAAGCTCCCTTTCCCTTTTCCTCATCATGTGTTTGATGTCTTTTATTTTTATCTTATGTTTCAAGTTGTCTTGGCGTTTATCCCCCCTCCCCTCAGGCTCGGGCAACTTGTTTTATGTAACTATGGGCGTGAAGAAGTTTCAATAAATGCGGTGAGAACGGCCAAAGGAGCTCAGAACGAGCAGGGATCTGACCCTGGTCGCTTATTGTGACTGAGTCGTTTATCCTTGACCGTTCTCCTCGCGAGTAAAATATATTAATCTGTCTTGTCTTCCTTTCCTTGTTTACAGTGTTTTAATTACTGTTGGGTCACCAGCTCCAACAAGCTTAAAACAAGTATAAAGGCTAAAGCCTAAAGTCTAAAGAATAAAGCCTAAAGCCTAAAGTCTAAAGCCTAAAGTCTAAAGCCTAAAGTCTAAAGAATAAAGTCTAAAGAATAAAGCCTAAAGAATAAAGCCTAAAGATAAAGTCTAAAGAATAAAGTCTAAAGAATAAAGCCTAAAGAATAAAGCCTAAAGAATAAAGCCTAAAGAATAAAGTCTAAAGAATAAAGTCTAAAGAATAAAGCCTAAAGAATAAAGCCTAAAGAATAAAGCCTAAAGAATAAAGCCTAAAGAATAAAGTCTAAAGAATAAAGCCTAAAGAATAAAGCCTAAAGAATAAAGCCTAAAGAATAAAGTCTAAAGAATAAAGTCTAAAGAATAAAGCCTAAAGAATAAAGCCTAAAGATAAAGCCTAAAGATAAAGTCTAAAGAATAAAGTCTAAAGAATAAAGCCTAAAGAATAAAGCCTAAAGAATAAAGCCTAAAGAATAAAGTCTAAAGAATAAAGCCTAAAACAAGGATAAAGCCTAAAGAATAAAGAATAAAGTCAAGGATAAAGCCTAAAGAATAAAGAATAAAATCTACAGAATAAAGCCTAAGATGTATGGCGGTAACCGCTATGAAACGCCACAGAAGATTTAGGACCTCCCCTGTCTCGGCGCTGCAGGTTGAGTTGGGGGAATTGCCGTTACGGCTCCGGAGGCTAGAACTTCTGTTGGCTTACTGGGTGAATGTGCAAGGTCATACGAGCTCTCACCCGGTGAGGGACTTTCTCAGGGTTGATGGGGGGCAGAGTGAGGCTGGCGGTATGATTTTCAGCCAGGTAGGAAATGCGAAGGCGCGGCTTGCGGGGGTTGGTGATCTGCGTGTGAGCCCGTCGGTGGCTCTGTCTGCTATAGCTCCGTGGAAGTTTGTCCCGGCTCCTGTTGATGTTAGCTTGCATGGCAAGCTTAGGAGTCGCTGGGAGGGCACCGCAGTTTGCCGTTCAAGCGCTCATCGATAAGCACTCAGGTGATGTGTTTATTTATACCGACGGGTCTAGGGATCCTGAGAGTGGGCGTACTGGCGCCGCTTATTTTGTGCCTGACCTGGGGCTAGCGGTCAAGAAGAGGTTGACAGATCGCCTTTCTGTTTTCACGTCGGAACTCATAGCGATACGGTTGGCATTGGAATGGGCGGAATCTGCTTTGCAGTGTTGCGGCATTGTGGTGGCCTGTGACAGCCTTTCGGCATTGCAAAGCATTAAATCTGGGAAATCGGATTGCAGACAGGATGTGTTGAATGGCATCTTCTGTCTGATGCTCTCCCTGTCCAGGAAGGATGTGAGGGTTTCCTTCATTTGGGTCCCTGCGCATGTGGGGGTGGATGGTAACGAAATGGCTGATACACTGGCTAAACGTTCCCTTAGGCGGCCATCAATTGATGTGGCGGTTGAGTTAAGCAAATCTGAAATCAAGCCTGTTATCAAGAGTCATGTGGTCGGCCTTTGGCAGGAATTTTGGAGCCACTGTGTTACTGGACGGCATCTCTATCACATACAGGGTAGTGTGGGTCCTTGCGGGTCTATGGGCAGGAACGCGTGGGAGGAAAGGGCCTTCGCCCGCATGAGGATTGGCCATACTGGACTCAATTGGTCACTGAGTAGGATAGGCAAACATCCGACCGGTCTGTGTGGTCACTGTCGGGTGCCAGAGACTGTCGAGCATGTGCTGATTTGCTGTGAGGCTTATGATAGGGAAAGGGCCGGGTTGGCCTTGTGGTTTCGGAATAATGGGCAGGAGTTCAATCTGCGGAACGTTCTGGCGATCCAGTCACAGGGTTTGTGTCAGGCTGTGGTTGCTTACTTATGTAGCACAGGGCTGGGTAAACGTTTATAGAGGTGGGGGGTGTTGGAGACTGAGCCGAGGATGAGGAGCAAGAGGATGTTCTAACGCGCTTTGACTTCATGGGCCTAGAAACGACAGAGTGATGGAAGAAGGACTTCTTAAAGGATAAAACGACAAAGACGTCCCATGACCTCATGGGCTTTGTAAAACAACAAAGACGTCCCATGACCTCATGGGCTTTGTACTTCCAAAGCAATGGAATAAGAATTTCTAAGGACTACGACAAAGTCTGAGAGGAGGAAGGCCTGTAGAGTGAAGCCTGAAGAGTGGAGCTGTGCGGTGGAAGCACCGAACGTCAAGGAAGGAGAGGAAGATGAAGAAGAGTCTCCCTGGAATAAAGCCGGTTGGTCTCTGAAACAACAACAACTATTCTAGTCACAAAGACATATCATGACCTCATGGGCTTTGTAACACCAAAGCAATGGAAGGAGTACTTTTACGGACTACGACAGAGTCTGAGGACTACGACAAAGTCTGAGGAATAAAGTCTGGCGGTAATGCAACACTCGGATTCCAACCGCCATAAAACAACAACAACAACAACAACTTCTATAGGATACAATGACAAAGGCATCTCATGACCTCTTGGGCTTTGTCAAAGCACTGGAGGTCAAAGCACTGGAAGAACAACTTTTAGGACTACGACAAAGTCTGGGGAATAAAGTCTGGCGGTAATGCAACACTCGGATGCCAACCGCCATAAAACAACAACAACAACAACAACAACAACAAGAATGCGCATAATAGGAGGGACAAAGTAAGTAATGTTACTAATTTAATTTTTAAACGTAACTAATGTGTAACAAATTACTTCAGCAGAACTATTCATAATTTTTTCTCTTCCCAGAATTATTCTAGGACATAAACATAATGTATTAATATATTATTATTAAGAAGTAAGATCAATTCTAAGAACCCATTTGTCTGTATTCTACTGTTTAACCTGGATTATTTGGATTTTGCTCCAAATAAACATAAAATTATAGAATGCAACTTTGCATATTGTAAAATGTAATGAAGCTTAGCTTTGCTTTGTATGGGTTAATCCCCATGTGCCTTTAACTGGATAATGGGTGTTCAGCTTATGCAGGTCACATAAAGGGAAAGAGGTGGGAACCAAATGTGGAACTGAAACTCGGTCAGAGTTCTTTGCAAACGTTCACTCTTTCCTTCCGTATTTTGTTGTTACCTACATTTCAGAATGAAGATCTGCATCGCTCTTATGCTCCTTTTAAATATTTCTATTGGTAAGAATACTTCTTCACTTCTTCCTCTTTTTCGGTTTTATGCCCGTGTATTATAGGCTCTGTGCCACTTTAACCCGGCGCGTAACGATGGAAGAACTTCAAACACAGAACGGGACGAGCAGCGCACAGTTAACCCGCTTTAACCTTTTGAAACCTAAATAACCCGCTGGAGGTAAAGGTGAGGTGACGCTGCTTACGTCGGCCTGTACTATGGTCATATGTTTCAGTGCACTTTTCTAACTTTTAAAGTGAAAAAGGGTATATTTTCAGGCTTGGGCAATGAAAAGGCAGGGCCGTAGCCAGGATTTCTATGGGGGGGTCTTTTTGTGTCAAGGTGGACCTTTTTAGTATGATGATGTAGATAACTTACATGTATACATATAATGTTTTATCACAAAAAAAAACAACAAATACACATATACAGTAATTTTACACAGAAACTTCAACAGTAGCCGGTTAAACAAATATCTGAACAAAGCTAACACTTCACGGATAATCACTTTACTTCTGTTCTGGTCTGAGCAAGGACTCTTCCAGCTCCAGTCTCCTGGGGTGTTTCCTTGCGAACACGTTCACCACATGCTCAAGGTCAAACTGGAAGGAGTAGTGTATATGCAACAAGGCCAGCGCTGAGAGACGCTCCTTGCCCATGGAGGCCCTCAAGTAATTGTTGAGCCTGCGTATGGTGCTGTTGCTGCGCGCACACTCACAAGATGTGACTGGCAGTGTGCAGGTCAGCTGCAGAAGGATGTATAGGTTGGGATAGAGGTCTACTACATTAAGAAATGTTTACCAGACCAATGTTGGGCATCTTTTTTTTCAGCACAACCTCACCTATATGATCAGTTAGTTAGTTTTTCACTTTGACATACTATTTCAACATAACTGGACCTAAACACACACAGAAAACACAAAGTCCGTCTAGAAAAAAGAAAATTTCATTGTAAAACCCTCAAACATGCTCAACCAAGCGTTTAAAAAGGTTCAAACTGAACCACAAGGTGCAAATATGAACATATAAAAGTATTCTTGTGATATATACAAGCAATAAACCACTATTTACAATAAAAAAGTAGGTAAGTCCTCGGGTGTTTTTCTATTTGTGCTACTTCTCAAAACAGTTTCTGTCCAAAATGACACAGAGCCACATCACAGGCCTTGTACTTCCATGTGAGTGATGTTCAGAAGGAACTCTAAAGGTCTAAACCAGGTCTAAACCAGGTCCAACCCAGGTCTAAACCAGGTCTAAACCAGGTCCAACCCAGGTCTAAACCAGGACTAAACCAGGACTAAACCAGGTCCAACCCAGGTCTAAACCAGGACTAAACCAGGACTAAACCAGGTCCAACCCAGGTCTAAACCAGGACTAAACCAGGACTAAACCAGGTCCAACCCAGGTCTAAACCAGGACTAAACCAGGACTAAACCAGGTCCAACCCAGGTCTAAACCAGGACTAAACCAGGACTAAACCAGGTCCAACCCAGGTCTAAACCAGGACTAAACCAGGACTAAACCAGGTCCAACCCAGGACTAAACCAGGACTAAACCAGGACTAAACCAGGACTAAACCAGCTCCAACCCAGGTCTAAACCAGGACTAAACCAGGACTAAACCAGGACTAAACCAGGTCCAACCCAGGTCTAAACCAGGACTAAACCAGGACTAAACCAGGTCCAACCCAGGTCTAAACCAGGTCCAAACCAGGTCTAAACCAGGTCTAAACCAGGTCTAAACCAGGTCTAAACCAGGTCTAAACCAGGTCCAACCCAGGTCCAACCCAGGTCTAAACCAGGACTAAACCAGGACTAAACCAGGACTAAACCAGGTCTAAACCAGATCCAACCCAGGTCCAACCCAGGTCTAAACCAGGACTAAACCAGGACTAAACCAGGACTAAACCAGGTCTAAACCAGGTCTAAACCAGGTCCAACCCAGGTCTAAACCAGGTCCAACCCAGGTCTAAACCAGGTCTAAACCAGGTCTAAACCAGGTCCAACCCAGGTCTAAACCAGGACTAAACCAGGACTAAACCAGGTCTAAACCAGGTCTAAACCAGGACTAAACCAGGACTAAACCAGGACTAAACCAGGTCTAAACCAGGTCCAACCCAGGTCTAAACCAGGTCTAAACCAGGTCCAACCCAGGTCTAAACCAGGACTAAACCAGGTCCAACCCAGGTCTAAACCAGGTCTAAACCAGGACTAAACCAGGACTAAAGCAGGTCTAAACCAGGTCCAACCCAGGTCTAAACCAGGACTAAACCAGGTACAACCCAGGTCTAAACCAGGACTAAACCAGGTCCAACCCAGGTCTAAACCAGGTCTAAACCAGGACTAAACCAGGACTAAAGCAGGTCTAAACCAGGTCCAACCCAGGTCTAAACCAGGACTAAACCAGGTACAACCCAGGTCTAAACCAGGACTAAAGCAGGTCTAAACCAGGACTAAACTTGATCAACATGAAGTGTGCCCCTCATTTTGCTTCACCACAACTACTGACAATGAAATACTTGAAATACTAAAACTCTCCAAAACTACTCAAAAACAGCATGATTCCTCTCGTTCGTTCTTCCTCTTTGACGTCGACGGCAGCCGTCTACGTCACAGTTTTCCTGCTGTGCGGTCCTAAAGCCGACCATGTTTCAAAACGCACCGGTGCGGGCGTCGACCCCGAAGGTTTAATATCTGTGGTCCCTCAAGACGGACCTTTTCGGCCCAAATGGGCGGTTCGTTCGAACCCCCCCTTGGCTACGGCCCTGAAAGGGGTACTTTTTTGGGTTTGGTCCGTGAAAAGGGGTACTTTTTCAGGGGTAAGGAGGTCAGTGAATAGGGGTGGTTTTTCAAACCTGTGTATGAGCATGGGCACTGTATAAAAGCTATAGAGTCGGCCCCCCGGGGTTTTGAAAAGTAAACTTTTATAAACTTTATTCTATACGTTTCCTGCCACGAAACATGGATTTGGTTTTATTTTAGTATTTATTGATTTGACAAGTTTTAAGATGTAGAGGTAAACAAAGTGTTGTTTCTCTCTTCATCTTCCAAAAATGTGGTGTAGCTTATATCATCCTTTTTAAGAAACCAACGTGCACGAACTCCTTTGTAAACAGGTGGTTTTAGACAGTAAATCCATATATTTGTTCCTTTTTGCACTTAAGACCGGCAGCATGTGTTTTGGGAACTCAAATTCGCCCTCTTCTTTTGCAGCTTGTGGGTTGAGATGTTATACTTGCACTCTCACCGATCCAAGATCTTGCACTGACACCACATCTTGTTCTGTCCTTTTCAACCGTTGTTTCTCCTTAAGAGTAGAAGGTGAGCAGCACATTCCTCACTCCAACACAGAACTGTTTAAGCACAAGGGTCGACATGTTTGTTTTGTTTTGCAGGTTATAGTGCCGTTACTAAGGGATGCCAGACCAGTGTTGCGTGTGTTGGAGCAGTGAAGTGCTGTGAAGGGGATCTCTGCAATGGAGCCATGCACTTCACAGGGCCGAGCTTCCTTTTGCTGTTGCTCTCATCAAGCTCCGCCCTGTTCCTCATGTAATGTTTCAATAAACAACAAGAAATATTTGACTGCCTGTTTGCATTTACAGTGGCTTGACACTGAGTGATAACAATGTATGACACTTTTCCAGTGAATGTTTCTGTATTTCAAGAAGTAAAACGTTTTAAAATAAAGAGTGTTTCACTAGCATTCGTATTTGGACTTCAACCTTTGTGTAGGAATAAAAAAAAAAAATCCACAAAATACAAAATAAAACAATAATCAACTTTGGATATCAACCAATTGAGGAAGAACCAGCGAGTAGTTTATAAAAAGGGTTTCAGAAAACTGTCTCTTGCTGTCGACTACAGTGAAGGTGTCAGTTTTGATTCTCGGCCTACGGGTGTGTTTCAAATATTTTCTGATGAAACTTCCTGCTCTGCCCCATCAGTGCATTGTGCTTGAACCTAATTCTGTCTGTATTTTTTATTTTTTTCTCCCCTACAAAACAATTAAATGCTGACTCTAAATAAATATATTGAATTATATTATATTGTCACTTTATGCGTTTAAATATTCTTGATTAAAAATGCACTATGTAACTTTTCTGCTGGAGTGTCTGCCAACGTCTCCACGGACTTGTCTTTGCTTGGAATGTTCCACAGAATAGCATTGAACTTCTCCACAGAAACAAAAAGTGAGGCCAAGTCCGAGCCAAGTAACTGGATAGATCTGTGGAGAGGCAAGCTCGTTCACAGCAAGAAAGGATGTTTTTGAAGGTGTTTTTAAAAGCAAAGAGCAGGCGAATCCTTATTGTGGAACGTCATCTACATGGACACAAGCCAATGACAAACACCTCACCATGAAAATTATATTTATAGATTGATCCATATTTTAATTAGCTCATAAACATAAAATTGTTAAGATATTTATTTGCGGTCACCATTTAATTTTGCACTAGGTTAAAATAGTTAAGTTTTAGTGTTTCTTTTTCTCACAGCCTGTGCCCTGAAGTGCTCCTCATGCACACTTCCTGACTCTAGATGCACAAAGACTGTGTAATAAGCTCTTTGATCGCTGCTTCTCCTCAAGAGGCAGAAGGTAAGAGTTAAATTATTGCATCAGTTGGATTTATTTGTGAATAGGGATGTCATGATATCGCATTGTGAGAAAAAACATCACAATTTAACGGTTATTCACAATTATTGAGACTGACTTAAAAGTGAAATATTTTATTTTCCTTATGAGATCTAACACAAACTATTCCTCAGGTTTGTGAGCGGCTTTAGAAAATTCAATTCTCTGAAAAACAAAATAAACAGCCAGATTTTAAAAAAGTTCTTCTATTTGTCTATTTTTGGGCTATATACTGTATATTGAACAAAAAATACTTAAATTTGCTTCTAAAATTTTTTGGTTCTTATGATCACCAGTGTTGGGTGCAACAGCGGTATCTCCTGCTGATCACCTCTGACGGCTTAACTCTTATGTGAGCTGATACTTACCCCAAAAGCAATGAATATATGTGATTAGACAAAATAACCTTAGGCTTCATAGATTAAAATTGTTCAATAAAATAAAAGTGGTGATAAGATTACAATATTGGGTTCAGTAATATTCATCTTCAAATGATTTTTGTCATGCTTTTCCATAAGCCATAAAGCCCACTTAAATCTACATATGAAATAACTTGTTTCAACTTTTCCACTCCAGTGTTGAAATGCATATCCTGTTGCAATAAAAAATACATTGAAGGTTTACCAGATTAATTTAATTTCAGTGTGCGACTAAAGGTAACAAAGATAATGTACAGCGTGTATTTACAACAAAGTTTGATTTGGCACAGCCAACATGAAATAGCATATTGCATTCTCTTATTTCAATATATAAGGCAGGAATGGATGGCACATGGACATATGACAAATATGAAAGTTTTACAAAAGAAACACAGAATTCAGTAGTAGTTCCCTTTTAAAAACGGTTAACACATGTAAATTATTTTTTTTAATTGAATGATCCTTGATCAAATTCATCACCATTATGTTGTAGGCACAAATCTAATATGGCTTCACTTACTACAGTTAGTATTAGTCACATGTCACCACACGAGTTATTTGGTTTTTCAGGCAACAAGTTGAATATTTTGGTCAGTCTGCCCCAGGGCAGCTGTGGCTACAATAGTAGCTTACCGCCACTGAGTGTGGAGTGAATGAAATGCACTTTAAAGTGCTTTGGGTGTCATGAATGTAAATTCAATGAATTATTATTAATTGGGTGGCAGAATCCAATTAATAACTGGCACAAGGGAATGAAAATGGCAAACAATCGGCCAGAAAACTAAACTAAAAGAAAAAAAGAATTTAAAAGTTAATGTTTATAATTGTATAATTGCATTCCATTTGCATGTGCAAACATTAAGGGCAAGTTTAGACTGAATGTCTTAAATGGACCCATGTCTGTGCAATCTTCAGTGGACCCATGTAAAGTAGGCCACCTCATCTAGATCCACAGGATAGTCCGTGAGGTAAACGGGGCCTTTATCAAAATGCTCACCCTTGTAGCTTCGCCACCTTCCAGCTGGCAGGTAGATGTCCCTTTCCTGTTTTCCTGGCTCTAGCACTGGGGCCACCATTAAATCATCTCCAATCAGAAACTGTGAATCAATCTTGTAGGCAGCTTCATCATCGTTGGCAATCCACCACAAAGGCCTTATAATGGGGTCTCCCGTGTCGAGCACCTCCCCTGCCAGTTCCAGGACCCTCGGGGCCACCAGTGTCTCATGGAGCTGGGTGAACTTTTGGGCTATTTCCACAACCTGCAAAATGTGTATCTCTATCAGCCATCCTGTGTATGCAAATGTAAATAAGCTTCACACATTTCACTTGATAAAAAAAAAAATAGAAGGTTTGCAGTAAGTATGGTGTTTATTATTATCAAAACTTTCACAACTCTGCTTTTGAGTGTATTCAGCCCATGATAATACTGACCACACAGTTCCTATCGAAGGCCGTTTACCATTCATTTGAAAAAGATCATTTTGGTTTAGTTTACAGTAAGTTTCACAAAATGACAGTACAGGCTCCTGCACAGTTGGCGTAATATTTAGTGGGTGGATCCCTCATTATCAAACAGGGGGGAGGGGCCTGAGCACAGCACAGCCCAAGACCATAGAGGACACGCCTACTCACCAGAGCACATACTTTCTGGTTTGGAGCAAAGTGATCCCAGCGGCACCACATGACCTGGATTTACAGGCTTGTGGTTTAGGTAAATTGAATTAACCCTAGATCCATGTATTTGTTTAAGGGAATTGTATCTAAGATTTTCATCAATTTTACATTCTGCAGTGTTGTCCAGTGGTCGAGTGGTTAAAGCACAGCACATGTACGCCAGGCTCCTAGTGCAGCCAGCCGCAGTGTTGTGTGTTCGAATCCCAACTCTAACAATTGACTGCATGTCCTCCCTTCTCTCTAATCCCCCATTTCACACCATATTTCCTGTCTAATAAAGCCTAATGGCCCAAAATCTGTAATATTACACTGTGCCCCTTCAAACGGCAAATATAAAAGTGCAAAAACATTTAATTAAAACCACACAAGATTAGAATTATTATAGAACCATAACCAAAATTGTAATAAATTGATTCTAATACTAAAGTTGTGAAGCCTTTTTTACTAAAGAGACTCACCGTTTTGTCATATTCCCAGGGTGGAATAGAAAATTGCATAGCTGGCATGAAAGCAGAGAGTTCCAACCATCTGATGAAGAGTTCTCGGTCGGGGAGACCACGATTGGCACCTGCAATAAGAAAAGAAACTCCCAGGTTCAAGGAAATGTAATATGTTGCGTATGAAGTCGTGACATTCACACACAGCTGCGGTAAATATTGAGAAGAAGTTATTTTCATGATTGCCGATATTTTTGGAAGTGTTGAGATCAAATACACTCCAATATGCAACATGATAAAACATAAACGTAATAAAAACATATACTAATAACAACTAATAATAGGAATTGTATACATGCCTGCAGTGCGATTAGGGTAGGCATTTCCTCCGATCATATCAGGCAGCACAAACTGATACCCGAGGATGCTGATGGTTAAAACAGTGGGAATGATGGACTTCAGCCCCAGCTCGTAGCCCCACACCGAATCTCTGTCAATGATTCTGAAGAAGCAGGATAAGTTCTGACTCTGGTAGCCCACTCGCAGCTCTGCACGCTCCCTGAAGGGTAAGGCCATCTCGCCATAGCGCCGGCTAAAGGTTGAGGGGTCAGACAGTCGGACCAGCGTGCTGAACTGGCGTGGAAGATAACTTGTCTCCCCAGCATCAAACTTAAAGGAGACTATGTCATAGCGATTTTTAAGCGTACGAAGGTGTGAGGAGTACCACTCACGGGTTTCTGGGTTAGTAAAGTCCAAAATTCCTCCAATGCCGTTCCACCATCGAACCAGGGCAGGAAGTTCCCCTCCAGGCTCACGTACGAATAACCCTTTCTCCACAGCAGTGCCAAAATTGATAGAATCGTAATTGATAAAAGGGTGAGTCCACAATGACACCTTAAACCCGTCTTTTCGGAGTTTCTCAAACATACCAGTGGCATTAGGAAACTTATGTGGGTCAAAGTCAAACTCGCCATAATCGGCTGTGTAACGATCGTCAAGCTCCAGATGTGAAGATGCAAATCCATGTTTGGAGATGTCCGAGGCAAAGTGAAGAAGTTTCTCTTGAGTGATGGCAGACTTGTGGAGCGCCCACGTGGACCACACTGGGTGCTTGAACACTTCAGGAGATGGGACCTTAATGGGTTTTGGAAAGTACCGACGTACCTGTTGATTTTATTGGGGATAAAATAAAGAACAAAATCAATTTAATATAGGAAATTCCATACAATATAATTATAGGATAGAAGAATATTAGCTAAAGATAAAACTGTCAATCTTATGGTTCAGAAACACTGGCCTAGTATTCTAAACGGATTTAGTATATATGAATAAGCAATTATAGCACAATTTGTGTTTGTAATTTTAGAGAAGAATTCAAAATGCATTTCTTGTTATTAGTGAAATAAAACTTTATCACTGGTGCACTGTCTGCATTAAACAACCTTTCGTTTCCACAATATTCTAGTTTTAAAAGGCTCTACATACTAAAAGTATGTATATATTCTGATCATGCTTTTCACTCACCATAATTTTGTGAATAGAGGTGACATCGGAGCCCACACACACTCTGTAGCTGAGCTCCGGCACAGCCTGCTGCCCCTCTGCTGGTCGAAACGGAGAGTCCAGGTATCGCGCCTGAAACCGCAGGGTTCTGTCCCGCTCGGACCAGCCCAAATGAAACGGCACTGAATCGTTGATCTTGATGGCCGTTGCATTTGACGAAAGCCAGTAACGTTCCAAAATCCCTCCAAAAGAATTTCTCTTTGAGTACACGTCACTGGTGATGAAGGGCCGGGGTTCCTCCTCTCCATGGATCTTTAAAGGCCAGTGTTGTGTCGCCAGCTCTGCCCCTCCGTACCAATGGGAGGCATTACAGCCCATTGCATGTTCGACCAGTGCTTTATCTTTCTGCTCCTCCCAGCGCACGCGGTAGCACATCACAGTGTCTTTGGGCCGAATGGTCTCGACGAAAAAGTTCAGCTGTCCAGAGTTTGAACGAGTGCACCTCAGAATATTTTTCTCTTTTGAGCATGAATCCAAATCCAGAGACCCAGACCTGGGAATTTTGGGGCAAAAAGACAAAGTAAAGTACTGTTTCATGACATTGTTCTCACCTGGTTGCTTAGGCTGCTGTGATGTATACTGTCTTTTTTAGTTTCGCTCATCTGATAAAGAGCAGGGCTAAATATATCCTCCATATGGGTCAGTGTCCATTTGCTCTAGAGTCACATGAGTGCTTCACACACTGTAAACACGGGCAGCTTATTATCACAATGATCACTAGGAGTGAAAAACAAATGTCCCATACCTGAATGCCATAGTGAAGATGACAGCTCCCGCTTGGTTACGGATGATGAAGCCATCTTTTTTCAGATCCAGCAGATCAATGTTCAGCAGCTGGGCTTTTCGCAGAGATGCCGAGTAGTAACACCAGGCCACCACAGCCGCCAGCACCAACACGCAGCCCAACAGCCCGGCCAGGACCATCGGCCTGCCTTCATAGCCATTCTTTTTTTTCAGAGGTGACCCATCAGGCCTACCATCCAAATGCTGCTCACCGGGGGCCACTGGGACGATCTGATACATGCTGCAGACCACTTGAATTTTAGATATTCACAATGAGTTCTTCTTGTCATAAATCATGAGACTTTGTTTAGAACTTTGCATTATTTCATTTTCCAGACCTAAAACGTAATAGAAGAAGAAAAATATTAACAAAGGTTCACACAATAATGTAAACTATATTTACTTCAAGCCTCTTGAGTATAACCTAGTGTTAGTACATTAAGCTGTGCCTGAAGTCTGTAGCAGTCTGTTCAGTAGTACTCAGCACTGAGGGAGACAGCAAAGGCTATAATATAGTTAATAGCAGGTGTAATGGCTCCACCAACCCTGACGATAACAGCCAATAAGACCATAAAAACAGGTTCTGATAGAGGACAGGGCCAATGGCATGTGCATTAGGCAGCCAGAATTACACTCATTACAAGAAAGTGCAATTATATGATACAATAACATCAGAAACATTGATAATAACAAATAATGCCATAATAATACTGCCAATTCTAAGTCTGCAGCCACAGAGTGAGAGCCAGTACGACCATAGACTCCCACAGAAGTACAATAGTAGCAACCAGATAGTGTACGACACCTCTTTATTTATCAGAGCAATGACTAAACTCCAGCTGAACTGACATGGGCAAAAAACAAGTCGATCTGTGTCTAATCAATGTGTGGCAGTGGGACATGCAGTGGGACATGCAGAGGACTGTCACTATTGTCCTTTCAGTCGCCTGCTCCCTCTCAAACCAGTCTGACCAGTTCCCCTCGCGGTTAATGACCCAAACTGCGCACATTGTTACGGCAAAACAAATAGTTCTCGTATAACTGGAAAGCGCTGAACATTTCTTTCATGGTAAACGCGAGGTCTTCTTACCCACTACCGCAGTCGGCGCCTGACTTTAGTTTCTTCCTGCGCACCACTGCCAGGCACGAGCCACTGCGCAGACTCAGAGGACAAAGTTTCTTGTCCAGAGTTGAACCTTTAACCTGATTGGTGTTTGAGTAAAGCGAGGGTTGCCGGGATATGTAGTTTGACAGCCCCGTTGTTGACAAGCAGTTTACCCAGACTGCAAATATCGCGGTCTTTAATCTGACATTTACAAGGAATGTTGTCTAATCTGGTGGAACCCGCACGAGGGAAGTTACAAAGAGAAGTGGAGGAGTTTAGTCTGTATTTTGTCTGACATGAGCGAACATTATCAACAAAATTATTATTATATATGATTATGATTATGATTATTATTATCAAAATTCATCACAAGGGGCTACTTGGTTAGAAAACACGGTTTAGCTTAAGTGATGCTCTTTTTGTGCATATGACAGTCATATTTTTATGATTATTACTTTGGTGGGATAGTGATATGGTTTTTATTATTGTTTTACATCAGTTAAGTTGCAATTTGTGAAAAGAAAGAAAATTTGAATATTAAAGGAAGAGATGTTGAGTTCTAAAATTACCTCAACACGTGATATTTTAGTAGATCAATGCTCTTCTTCACATGAGATAAGACATTTTCTCCTGTAAGAACTTTAAACACAATTAAAACGTGAAAGAGCTGCTACAGCCTAATGATAAAGATCTACAACTCTGCCTGACTCCATCTGCAGGTGGATCACTGACTTCCTGACGGATCGGAGGCAGTGCGTGTGGCTGGGCAAGAATGTCTCTGACACCATCAGCACAGGAGCTCCACAGGGCTGTGTACTTTCTCCCCTGCTCTTCTCTGTGTGCACAAACTGCTGCACCTCCAGCCACGACTCCATAAAACTGATCAAGTTTGCGGACGACACCACCCTCATCGGGCTCATCTCGGACAGGGATGAGTCTGTCTACAGGACGGAGGTGGACTAGCTGGTGGAGATGATCATGGACTTCAGGAAAACCAATGGCAATAAATGTTTTCTGATTCTTATTCTGATTCGACTGCAAAAAAATTACTTTGTAGCTGACATCTAAGAGGAAAATCAAGTAAATTGCAAAAGTAGATAAACAACGGGAACACTGCAGCTATGCTAACATTTATCACTGACTGATGTTTCTGAGAGTCTGAGTTTTAGATCCATGGTGTGTGTGTGTGGAGAGTTGAAGTGTCCTTTATCACCCCCTGTCATCAAACAAACTGGCCCAGTTCGGCACAGTCGGAGCAACAATGACTATTCCTTCCATTGACAATTAATAGGCCAAAAAAAGCCAAAGAAACACAATTTTATCAGTTGTTCTGTCCATTCTTTCTCTCAGTTGGAACATTGAGTGTGATAGCGGCAGTTACCATGGTGACATAGTAGTATTATCTGTGATTTTTCCTAATAATTAATTGTGTACAGTGTGTTAACGCAGGATTTCAGTAAGGACTTACCTAACCACACACACACACGAATGGTGCAATCTCCTTTTCCTCTACTAGGGGACAGCAACAGTCTAAACCGGACCCATTATGTTTGTGCTGCTACTGGTGGTCTTTGCTACCCCTGGAGTGAGGCCCTGTCTTCAGTGTGAGCGCACCGTGAAGCTGCTGCATGCCCTGTCCTGTCTCAAACAGACTGAGCTGCAAAAGATTGAATTGTGAGCAATTGTTAAAGAATAACAAGAGTCATTGTTTTGATTTGTTTACACAACTGCAGTAATAATTGCTTGGTAGACTCATACCATAGTTATAAAGTTTATAACGGGAAATATGATTGTTAACTTTGGGATTGCTTGATTTTCAGACTTCACAATTCTCTACAGCAGAGCTTCTCAAACTTTATTATTTATGTATTTACTAATGCATAAATAATAAAGTGGATGTGATCAAAGCGGAAAGGAATCACATGCAAACACATCCTTTTTGCATATGCTTTATGTTGTCACATGACCAGTCAGTAGCAGAGCAAGTTCAAAAGTGAACATTCAACAAACTACAACGACAACAGTTTGGATATTACGACAACATAGAGGAACGCCTCGGTCCGTATGATGGGGAAGAAGAAGAGGAAGCGTGACCTGGTCGGTGACGATATGAACAGCGGGGAGGACTCCCCTGGAGCCACTGATCCTGTGCAGCGTAGGGCGTCTTCTTGCTCGTCTATGGAGGGCTCTCTCAGTGAGGAGCAGGGCGGGGGGGTTGCAGATGTCGGGGATGTGAGTTCAGAGTGTAAGGTGTTCATAAAGCTCGCGCAGGATAATGCGTCCTTTAAGGGGTGGGATCCGATGGCGTTGACAAGGAGCCTGACTGTAGCTGTGGGAGTGGTCAAGCATGCGAGTGTCCTTAGGGATGGCTCGCTGCTGGTTGTGTGCAAGGACGTGGCTCAGCAAAGGAAGGCGATTGAAGCTAAGTGTCTGGGGGGAAGGACATTCTTGTGTCTGATGCTGTAAGAGGCACGGTCAGGGGAGTTATAGTAGGCGTCCCTACGACGACATCTGTGGATGACATAAAGGAGAATTTGACTGGAGCTAAGGTGGTGGATGCTAGGCGGTTGAAGATGACCCGGGATGGGGTAAGGTGTGACAGCCTGTCGATAATGATTAGATTTGAAGGTGGGATCCTGCCTCGTGTGGTGTGCGTTGGGTACATGCGCTATGGCGTACGCCCATATGTTCTGCCGCCCCTGCGTTGCTTCAAGTGCCAGCGCTTTGGGCATATTGCAGCGGTCTGTAGAGGGAAGCAGAAGTGTGGTAAATGTGCAGGAGACCACGAGTATGGGAAGTGTGACGACGGAGCAAAACTCAAGTGCTGTAACTGTGGGGGAGAGCATAGCTCTGCCTACGGGGGATGCGTGTTCAGCAAGAGGGCTGCGGAGGTGCAAAAAGTTAGAGCCTCTCAAGGCATATCCTACGCGGATGCGGTCAAGAAGGTGTCTGGTAGTCAGGTGACGGTGGATGCAGTGGGGGCTGCCAGTGCTGCTGGTGTCCTAGGCGACAGGGGAGGGGGCAGCGTTGCCCGCAGCCAGGGGGAGGTCCCCACTGGGATGCCCGTGAGTGTGGCTTCCACGGGCAGAGGCCCTGTGGGTGCGGAGGATGTACTGGTTGTGAAGAGGAAAGATTTCTTCCTCTTTATAGTGGAAGTGATTAACTGTACTGGGCAAACCAAGAAGAGATCCGAAAAGACTAAGATCATCGCTAAGGCTGCAGGGAAGTACTTTGGAGCTGGGGGCCCCGAGTGGACGGAGATAGAGGATGCGCTGCGGGAGGGCGCCCTGCCCCATTCTGGCAGTGGGAGTGGGGGGGCTCCCGATGCGCCGTCAGGTTCCGGGGGCTCATAATGGCGGTGGTTGTCTTGCAATGGAATGCGCGTAGTCTTCGTGCTAATGGCCAGGAATTTAAGCATTTTGTCTCTACCTTGTTGAACAAGCCTCACGTTATGTGCGTGCAGGAGACTTGGTTACGACCTAGGTGGGGTTTTGGGATACAAGGGTATGTGTGTGTTAGGAATGATAGGGAGCAGGGTAGAGGCGGAGGTGTGGCTGTGTTTGTCCGAGATGACCTAAATTACGTTGTTGTCAGTGTGAGTAAAGCGCCGGAGGCCCTGGCGGTGAGGGTCTGGCTGGGTGGTGAAGCTGTTACTGTGGTTAACCTTTATAATCCGTGTGGTGAGTTAACGCTAGAGTCCTTACATAGTATCGGTAAGGATGTTCGGGGAAAGGCCGTGTGGTGTGGGGATTTTAATGCGCATAGCGCTTTGTGGGGCGGTAGTGGTACCGATAGGTATGGGCAGGTGGTAGAGGGTTTTATCAATCAAAGGGAGTTGGTTTGTCTGAATGATGGGGGTGGGACCCGCTATGATATGGGGACCGGTGCGGAAAGTGCAATAGATCTTACACTTGTGTCCAAGGAGTTAGCTGGTGTTTGTAGTTGGGAGGTTCTTGGTAATCTTTCTTTTGGTAGCGATCACTATCTAGTCCGCACCGTGATTGGCTTTGGGAGCTGTGTGGTCAGGGGGACGAGGATCCAGAGGTGGCAGTTGGCAAGGGCGAACTGGGGGGCTTTCCTGAGGAAAGCTGATGATGGTTCTAGGGTTCTGCAGGAAGGAGGATTGACTCAGGTGGATGATCTCAATAGTGCAATTGTCTCGCTCATCACGCAGTCAGCGGTAGGCACGATTCCTAAGAGTGGTGGTAGTGGACATAGGAAGCGGGTGCCGTGGTGGACTGAAGCATGTGGTCATGCTGTTAGGGCGAGAAATGCGGCGTTTCGCCGGCTAAGGGTTGCCCACACTGAGGGTGCCCTCATTGACTACAAGAGGGCCCGCGCTGTTGTGCGGAAAACTGTGAGAACGGCCAAGAGTGCCTATTGGAGGCGGTATTGTTCCAAAATTGGGAGAGAAACGCGTCTCGGGGATGTTTGGGGGATGATTAAGCGGATGCATGGGGTTGAGCGCCGTCGTGGGACCCCGGTCCTAATACTGAATGGTGTTGAAGCAGTCAGCGACGTTGACAAAGCTGAACTGTTGGCCAGCACCTTTGTGTCGGTGCACAGCTCTGACAATCTCTCACCTGCGGAAAGGCACTACAGGGAGAGTACTTTGGCCCAGAATTCTGAGCTGATTGGGCACCAGCCTTCGACTCAAGATGACCTTGACCTTCCGTTTAGTTTGTTTGAGCTAAGGAGAGCACTTTCTAAGGCGAAACAGACAGCCCCGGGTAAAGATGAGGTGTGCTATGACATGCTCTCTCATTTGACTGATGACACGCTTGGGCTAGTCCTGGGTCTTTTCAACCGTGTTTGGGATTCAGGTTGTGTTCCATCTGCGTGGAAACAGTCTACGGTGGTGCCGGTTCTGAAGCCGGGTAGGCCAGCGTCTGACCCTTCAAGTTATAGGCCGATTGCCTTGACGTCGCAGCTCGGGAAAACGATGGAGCGCATGGTTACCGAGCGGTTGGATTACTTCTTGGAGAGTCAGGGTTTGCTTCCCGCGCACCAGAGTGGTTTCCGTAGGGGCAGGAACACCATGGATTCCGTGTTGTGTTTGGAATCTGATATCCAGCTGGCCAGGGCTCAGAAAGAAAAGGTTATTGCGGTGCTCTTTGATGTGGAGAAGGCGTACGATATGGTTTGGAAGGATGGGCTCCTCATTAAGCTGCGGAAGTGTGGTGTGAAGGGTAAACTGTTTAACTGGGTCCGGAGCTTTCTGTCTGGCCGGCGTATCCAAACCAGAGTGGGCGCTGCTTACTCTGGGGTCTATGGGGTGGAGAATGGGATCCCGCAGGGGAGTGTGTGTAGCCCTATCTTGTTCAATGTTATGATTAAGGACATCTTTGACGACGTGGATGGGTCTGTTGGGAGGAGCCTTTATGCTGACGATGGCGCTCTATGGGTGAGAGGGAGGAATCTCCGGTTTTACGAGGCGAAACTGCAAAGGGCAATACAGCAGGTGGAGCAGTGGACCCTGAAGTGGGGGTTTAAACTGTCCGTACGGAAGTCTCAAGTGATCTGTTTCTTCAATGGACATAGGGACGTCTCCCTTCGACTGCATGGGCAGGTGCTCGAACAGGTCAGGGAGGTGAGGTTCTTGGGGGTCACCTTTGACGAGAGGCTTAGTTGGCGTCGGCACATTGATGAGGTCAGTGGTAAATGCAAAAGGGTGAATAACTTGCTTCGTTGTCTATCCGGCCAGGACTGGGGGGCCAGCAGAAGGTCGCTCCTGGGTATTTATCGGGCCGTCATGAGGGCGGCTATTGATTATGGCTGTATAGCCTACATGTCTGCGGCTGAGACTAACTTAAAGAAGCTTGATGTGGAGCAAGCCCAGGCCTTGCGCATCTGCTGTAGGGCTTTTAGGACCTCCCCTGTCTCGGCGCTGCAGGTTGAGTTGGGGGAATTGCCGTTACGGCTCCGGAGGCTAGAACTTCTGTTGGCTTACTGGGTGAATGTGCAAGGTCATACGAGCTCTCACCCGGTGAGGGACTTTCTCAGGGTTGATGGGGGGCAGAGTGAGGCTGGCGGTATGATTTTCAGCCAGGTAGGAAATGCGAAGGCGCGGCTTGCGGGGGTTGGTGATCTGCGTGTGAGCCCGTCGGTGGCTTTGTCTGCTATAGCTCCGTGGAAGTTTGTCCCGGCTCCTGTTGATGTTAGCTTGCATGGCAAGCTTAGAGGAGTCGCTGGGAGGGCACCGCAGTTTGCCGTTCAAGCGCTCATCGATAAGCACTCAGGTGATGTGTTTATTTATACCGACGGGTCTAGGGATCCTGAGAGTGGGCGTACTGGCGCCGCTTATTTTGTGCCTGACCTGGGGCTAGCGGTCAAGAAGAGGTTGACAGATCGCCTTTCTGTTTTCACGTCGGAACTTATAGCGATACGGTTGGCGTTGGAATGGGCGGAATCTGCTTTGCAGTGTTGCGGCATTGTGGTGGCCTCTGACAGCCTTTCTGCATTGCAAAGCATTAAATCTGGGAAATCGGATTGCAGACAGGATGTGTTGAATGGCATCTTCTGTCTGATGCTCTCCCTGTCCAGGAAGGATGTGAGGGTTTCCTTCATTTGGGTCCCTGCGCATGTGGGGGTGGATGGTAACGAAATGGCTGATGCACTGGCTAAACGTTCCCTTCGGCGGCCATCAATTGATGTGGCGGTTGAGTTAAGCAAATCTGAAATCAAGCCTGTTATCAAGAGTCATGTGGTCGGCCTTTGGCAGGAATTTTGGAGCCACTGTGTTACTGGACGGCATCTCTATCACATACAGGGTAGTGTGGGTCCTTGCGGGTCTATGGGCAGGAACGCGTGGGAGGAAAGGGCCTTCGCCCGCATGAGGATTGGCCATACTGGACTCAATTGGTCACTAAGTAGGATAGGCAAACATCCGACCGGTCTGTGTGGTCACTGTCGGGTGCCAGAGACTGTCGAGCATGTGCTGATTTGCTGTGAGGCTTATGATAGGGAAAGGGCCGGGTTGGCCTTGTGGTTTCGGAATAATGGGCGGGAGTTCAATCTGCGGAACGTTCTGGCGATCCAGTCACAGGGTTTGTGTCAGGCTGTGGTTGCTTACTTATGTAGCACAGGGCTGGGTAAACGTTTATAGAGGTGGGGGGTGTTGGAGACTGAGCCGAGGATGAGGAGCAAGAGGATGTTCTAACGCGCTTGGACTTCATGGGCCTAGAAACGCCAAAGTGATGGAAGAAGGACTTCTAAGGGATAAAACGACAAAGACGTCCCATGACCTCATGGGCTTTGTAAAACAACAAAGACGTCCCATGATCTCATGGGCTTTGTGCTTCCGGGGCGCCGAACGTCAAGGAGGGCGAGGAGGGTGGGGAGGAGTCTCCCTGGAGTGGAGCCGAGTTCATTCTTTCCGCTTTGATCCCATGGGCTTTGAAAACAATGACACATAAACACAGTGGTACAAGTATATATGTCATATGAATGGGTTCCAAGTGTGGAGCTCATGGGCTTTGTACTTCCCAAAGCACCGACCGTCAAAGAGGGCGAGGAAGGTGAAGAAGAGTCTCCCTGGAATAAAGCCGGTTGGTCTCTGACACAACAACTATTCTAGTCACAAAAACACATCATGACCTCATGGGCTTTGTAACGCCAAAGCAATGGGAGGAGTACTTTTACGGACTACGACAGAGTCTGAGGACTACGAAACGTCTGAGGAATAAAGTCTGGCGGTAATGCAACACTCGGATGCCAACCGCCATAAAACAACAACAACAACAACAACTTTTCTTTCTGAGCCCTGGCCAGCTGGATATCAGATTCCAAACACAACACGGAATCCATGGTGTTCCTGCCCCTACGGAAACCACTCTGGTGCGCGGGAAGCAAACCCTGACTCTCCAAGAAGTAATCCAACCGCTCGGTAACCATGCGCTCCATCGTTTTCCCGAGCTGCGACGTCAAGGCAATCGGCCTATAACTTGAAGGGTCAGACGCTGGCCTACCCGGCTTCAGAACCGGCACCACCGTAGACTGTTTCCACGCAGATGGAACACAACCTGAATCCCAAACACGGTTGAAAAGACCCAGGACTAGCCCAAGCGTGTCATCAGTCAAATGAGAGAGCATGTCATAGCACACCTCATCTTTACCCGGGGCTGTCTGTTTCGCCTTAGAAAGTGCTCTCCTTAGCTCAAACAAACTAAACGGAAGGTCAAGGTCATCTTGAGTCGAAGGCTGGTGCCCAATCAGCTCAGAATTCTGGGCCAAAGTACTCTCCCTGTAGTGCCTTTCCGCAGGTGAGAGATTGTCAGAGCTGTGCACCGACACAAAGGTGCTGGCCAACAGTTCAGCTTTGTCAACGTCGCTGACTGCTTCAACACCATTCAGTATTAGGACCGGGGTCCCACGACGGCGCTCAACCCCATGCATCCGCTTAATCATCCCCCAAACATCCCCGAGACGCGTTTCTCTCCCAATTTTGGAACAATACCGCCTCCAATAGGCACTCTTGGCCGTTCTCACAGTTTTCCGCACAACAGCGCGGGCCCTCTTGTAGTCAATGAGGGCACCCTCAGTGTGGGCAACCCTTAGCCGGCGAAACGCCGCATTTCTCGCCCTAACAGCATGACCACATGCTTCAGTCCACCACGGCACCCGCTTCCTATGTCCACTACCACCACTCTTAGGAATCGTGCCTACCGCTGACTGCGTGATGAGCGAGACAATTGCACTATTGAGATCATCCACCTGAGTCAATCCTCCTTCCTGCAGAACCCTAGAACCATCATCAGCTTTCCTCAGGAAAGCCCCCCAGTTCGCCCTTGCCAACTGCCACCTCTGGATCCTCGTCCCCCTGACCACACAGCTCCCAAAGCCAATCACGGTGCGGACTAGATAGTGATCGCTACCAAAAGAAAGATTACCAAGAACCTCCCAACTACAAACACCAGCTAACTCCTTGGACACAAGTGTAAGATCTATCGCACTTTCCGCACCGGTCCCCATATCATAGCGGGTCCCACCCCCATCATTCAGACAAACCAACTCCCTTTGATTGATAAAACCCTCTACCACCTGCCCATACCTATCGGTACCACTACCGCCCCACAAAGCGCTATGCGCATTAAAATCCCCACACCACACGGCCTTTCCCCGAACATCCTTACCGATACTATGTAAGGACTCTAACGTTAACTCACCACACGGATTATAAAGGTTAACCACAGTAACAGCTTCACCACCCAGCCAGACCCTCACCGCCAGGGCCTCCGGCGCTTTACTCACACTGACAACAACGTAATTTAGGTCATCTCGGACAAACACAGCCACACCTCCGCCTCTACCCTGCTCCCTATCATTCCTAACACACACATACCCTTGTATCCCAAAACCCCACCTAGGTCGTAACCAAGTCTCCTGCACGCACATAACGTGAGGCTTGTTCAACAAGGTAGAGACAAAATGCTTAAATTCCTGGCCATTAGCACGAAGACTACGCGCATTCCATTGCAAGACAACCACCGCCATTATGAGCCCCCGGAACCTGACGGCGCATCGGGAGCCCCCCCACTCCCACTGCCAGAATGGGGCAGGGCGCCCTCCCGCAGCGCATCCTCTATCTCCGTCCACTCGGGGCCCCCAGCTCCAAAGTACTTCCCTGCAGCCTTAGCGATGATCTTAGTCTTTTCGGATCTCTTCTTGGTTTGCCCAGTACAGTTAATCACTTCCACTATAAAGAGGAAGAAATCTTTCCTCTTCACAACCAGTACATCCTCCGCACCCACAGGGCCTCTGCCCGTGGAAGCCACACTCACGGGCATCCCAGTGGGGACCTCCCCCTGGCTGCGGGCAACGCTGCCCCCTCCCCTGTCGCCTAGGACACCAGCAGCACTGGCAGCCCCCACTGCATCCACCGTCACCTGACTACCAGACACCTTCTTGACCGCATCCGCGTAGGATATGCCTTGAGAGGCTCTAACTTTTTGCACCTCCGCAGCCCTCTTGCTGAACACGCATCCCCCGTAGGCAGAGCTATGCTCTCCCCCACAGTTACAGCACTTGAGTTTTGCTCCGTCGTCACACTTCCCATACTCGTGGTCTCCTGCACATTTACCACACTTCTGCTTCCCTCTACAGACCGCTGCAATATGCCCAAAGCGCTGGCACTTGAAGCAACGCAGGGGCGGCAGAACATATGGGCGTACGCCATAGCGCATGTACCCAACGCACACCACACGAGGCAGGATCCCACCTTCAAATCTAATCATTATCGACAGGCTGTCACACCTTACCCCATCCCGGGTCATCTTCAACCGCCTAGCATCCACCACCTTAGCTCCAGTCAAATTCTCCTTTATGTCATCCACAGATGTCGTCGTAGGGACGCCTACTATAACTCCCCTGACCGTGCCTCTTACAGCATCAGACACAAGAATGTCCTTCCCACCCAGACACTTAGCTTCAATCGCCTTCCTTTGCTGAGCCACGTCCTTGCACACAACCAGCAGCGAGCCATCCCTAAGGACACTCGCATGCTTGACCACTCCCACAGCTACAGTCAGGCTCCTTGTCAACGCCATCGGATCCCACCCCTTAAAGGACGCATTATCCTGCGCGAGCTTTATGAACACCTTACACTCTGAACTCACATCCCCGACATCTGCAACCCCCCCGCCCTGCTCCTCACTGAGAGAGCCCTCCATAGACGAGCAAGAAGACGCCCTACGCTGCACAGGATCAGTGGCTCCAGGGGAGTCCTCCCCGCTGTTCATATCGTCACCGACCAGGTCACGCTTCCTCTTCTTCTTCCCCGTCATACGGACCGAGGCGTTCCTCTATGTTGCCGTAATATCCAAACTGTTGTCGTTGTAGTTTTTTATGGCAGTTGGCATCCTCGTTTTCTGAGACGCACCTTATTTATTGTGAACGGCAAAGCTCCTGAAACCCGTCTGTCGTGTTCGCCTTCTTCTCCTTGATCTGACGATGGCGCTCTATGGGTGAGAGGGAGGAATCTCCGGTTTTACGAGGCGAAACTGCAAAGGGCAATACAGCAGGTGGAGCAGTGGACCCTGAAGTGGGGGTTTAAACTGTTCGTACGGAAGTCTCAAGTGATCTGTTTCTTCAATGGACATAGGGACGTCTCCCTTCGACTGCATGGGCAGGTGCTCGAACAGGTCAGGGAGGTGAGGTTCTTGGGGGTCACCTTTGACGAGAGGCTTAGTTGGCGTCGGCACATTGATGAGGTGAGTGGTAAATGCAAAAGGGTGAATAACTTGCTTCGTTGTCTATCCGGCCAGGACTGGGGGGCCAGCAGAAGGTCGCTCCTGGGTATTTATCGGGCCGTCATGAGGGCGGCTATTGATTATGGCTGTATAGCCTACATGTCTGCGGCTGAGACTAACTTAAAGAAGCTTGATGTGGAGCAAGCCCAGGCCTTGCGCATCTGCTGTAGGGCTTTTAGGACCTCCCCTGTCTCGGCGCTGCAGGTTGAGTTGGGGGAATTGCCGTTACGGCTCCGGAGGCTAGAACTTCTGTTGGCTTACTGGGTGAATGTGCAAGGTCATACGAGCTCTCACCCGGTGAGGGACTTTCTCAGGGTTGATGGGGGGCAGAGTGAGGCTGGCGGTATGATTTTCAGCCAGGTAGGAAATGCGAAGGCGCGGCTTGCGGGGGTTGGTGATCTGCGTGTGAGCCCGTCGGTGGCTTTGTCTGCTATAGCTCCGTGGAAGTTTGTCCCGGCTCCTGTTGATTTTAGCTTGCATGGCAAGCTTAGAGGAGTCGCTGGGAGGGCACCGCAGTTTGCCGTTCAAGCGCTCATCGATAAGCACTCAGGTGATGTGTTTATTTATACCGACGGGTCTAGGGATCCTGAGAGTGGGCGTACTGGCGCCGCTTATTTTGTGCCTGACCTGGGGCTAGCGGTCAAGAAGAGGTTGACAGATCGCCTTTCTGTTTTCACGTCGGAACTTATAGCGATACGGTTGGCGTTGGAATGGGCGGAATCTGCTTTGCAGTGTTGCGGCATTGTGGTGGCCTCTGACAGCCTTTCTGCATTGCAAAGCATTAAATCTGGGAAATCGGATTGCAGACAGGATGTGTTGAATGGCATCTTCTGTCTGATGCTCTCCCTGTCCAGGAAGGATGTGAGGGTTTCCTTCATTTGGGTCCCTGCGCATGTGGGGGTGGATGGTAACGAAATGGCTGATGCACTGGCTAAACGTTCCCTTCGGCGGCCATCAATTGATGTGGCGGTTGAGTTAAGCAAATCTGAAATCAAGCCTGTTATCAAGAGTCATGTGGTCGGCCTTTGGCAGGAATTTTGGAGCCACTGTGTTACTGGACGGCATCTCTATCACATACAGGGTAGTGTGGGTCCTTGCGGGTCTATGGGCAGGAACGCGTGGGAGGAAAGGGCCTTCGCCCGCATGAGGATTGGCCATACTGGACTCAATTGGTCACTGAGTAGGATAGGCAAACATCCGACCGGTCTGTGTGGTCACTGTCGGGTGCCAGAGACTGTCGAGCATGTGCTGATTTGCTGTGAGGCTTATGATAGGGAAAGGGCCGGGTTGGCCTTGTGGTTTCGGAATAATGGGCGGGAGTTCAATCTGCGGAACGTTCTGGCGATCCAGTCACAGGGTTTGTGTCAGGCTGTGGTTGCTTACTTATGTAGCACAGGGCTGGGTAAACGTTTATAGAGGTGGGGGGTGTTGGAGACTGAGCCGAGGATGAGGAGCAAGAGGATGTTCTAACGCGCTTGGACTTCATGGGCCTAGAAACGCCAAAGTGATGGAAGAAGGACTTCTAAAGGATAAAACGACAAAGACGTCCCATGACCTCATGGGCTTTGTAAAACAACAAAGACGTCCCATGATCTCATGGGCTTTGTACTTCCAAAGCACCGAACGTCAAAGAGGGCGAGGAAGGTGAAGAAGAGTCTCCCTGGAATAAAGCCGGTTGGTCTCTGACACAACAACTATTCTAGTCACAAAAACACATCATGACCTCATGGGCTTTGTAACGCCAAAGCGATGGGAGGAGTACTTTTACGGACTACGACAGAGTCTGAGGACTACGAAACGTCTGAGGAATAAAGTCTGGCGGTAATGCAACACTCGGATGCCAACCGCCATAAAACAACAACAACAACAACAACAACACCATCAAAAGCTTTTGTTTCAAAAGCTTAAAGTGTAATTTCCATAATGTAAACATATGTAAACAATGAACAGTTTCAGGTCCATGCTGTAAAAAGTACAGAAATAATGCTGTATGCTGTTTGTTTCTCTTTCATATTTGTCATATTTTTGTAATTTTATATAGCCTTCTTCTGTCAAGGATCTTTGCGCAAACAACACATAAAAACATATTGTAATAATTCTCCTGGGTCTCAACATTCTTGTATTTTTTACATTGCTACAAAGTTATATGCTGAAAGCGGTTAGGGTAGTTATTTTTTTTTTAAATTTCAAGTAGAAATAAAATGTGTATATTTGTAAAACGCCTTTAGCACTGTATATGTCCTGGTAGATTTACTGTATGAAAGACTTACTGTATTAAAGAATTAAACAATATATTTTTTCATCACAAAATACTGTAAAGAACATACATTTGTTTTGATCTCTGCACTTCACTAATGTATGTAACTATGACATTCGGTTGAGTGTCGTTCAGTGGGCTGAATATGTTCCTAAAGCCTCCAGCAGAGGGCGGCATCACACTGACTTTCCTTTTCATGCAAAACTTCACTCATCACTTTAAGGTAATTTGGATGTGCGTCTACGTCTGTCTGAATAATTGGGTCTGAATGATAATTTAAGGACATATTGAGTTTGGGTAGTCATGTGAAAATTCTTGTCTGTAGAACATACACCTTGCGTTTCCACAGACGATTGAAAATACACAGGCTCTGGAAATACAGTGTTCAGTTATACCAGGCACATAACACAGAAAAACATCTCAACGCCTGAGCTGTTTACAGAGTACACATACTTTCTTGTTCAGTCATATTTCTGAGGACAATGGCTGACACAATGCAGTTCCTTGTTCCGTTAAACCTTTCCTGGGATCACAAGACATCTCTGAGGGGCACAATTATATGAACAAATGAGAGAAAAATGAACATATCTTGCTGCTTGTCTTGCCTGAAAACTTGGAACTTCGGGAAGAGTGGGTTTGGTTGAAGGAAGGTATTTAAATCTGTCTCAGAATAGTGATGAGATGATAAATGGTTGTCACATGACCAGTTACAAGTGATCATTTGATTCATTGTGATTACAGTTCACCCAGGACTATATGTTACAATTTCCCCAACTTAAGACAGTTTAACACGAATTTTCTGCACACTGCATTTGTAATTGTTCATTTATTTACAATTTGCAATTCTAGCAGCTGGTGCTTTTGGTAAATGTTCACAATATGGACCCCAGAAAGAATAGCGACAGCTTGTCTTCGCTTCTGGGAATCCCCTCTATAAAAAAAACAAATCAATCTTAATTGGACATTATTGTTATTACCTTTGTGTTCCTGCGTTTAGTATACTAGAGAGCTAGCCAGGGCCCTCTGAAATGCTGCAGACTTTTTACATCAAACCAGCAGAAGAGCTGCAGAGGAACGACCTCGAGAGAATGGCCAATCTCATCACCAATCGTACCAACAGTACAAAGTAAGAGTGAGGCTTAGAAGAGCGTGTGAGTCTCCAGAGCTCACCTGCTTCCCCCAGATGCTGACAACCAGACAAATCCTCCTGCTAAGCTGCTCTGAGACCTTTGATTGAGAACCAAACGTGACGTGGAAGCACAGTGAAGATGTTTCTGCATTCAAATTTCCTTCGGGGTCAATTAAGTTCTCTATCTATTAGTATCAGAGGTGGGTAATTCACTCAACTAAGAATAAAGTAAATCATGTCTTAAGAGTAAAAAAAATACTTTCAGTAGTTTCAATATACTCCAAACATCTCTATCTCTCTCTCTCTTCTTTCTCTCTCTCTTCTCTCTCTCTTCCTCTCTCTTTCAAAAGGACATCTGAAGCTGAGTCATTCCAATGGCCTTTGCAGACTTTGACAATCCAGTGCAACACAATCAGCGGTGGAGTTAGTCTGCACACGTTTGTACAGCACATCATGCTCTTACACAATGCTACTTCAGGAGAGCTGCTTTTGAGCATCACACTGGGCTCTCTCTTTCCATTCAGAACCACCCAAATATTATGTTTTTCTCCAGCATGTCATAGTTCACCTATGGAATACACATACAATTAAATGGAGTGCACTTTAAAAACAATTGTTCTATTTTTTTCTCACATTTTGAGCGTGTGGAGTGAATATGCACAATGACTATGCTAGAAGCTGGAGGTCATGCAATTATCAAGCAGGCCGCAGTTGTAATTCTACGGGTGGTTAGTTGGGTTCCTCTGTCATTAATGTGCTGTGTGGGATATGAACTACAACAAAAACAGGAAAACAGTATCTCCATCCCACTCACCATTCATAATACAGCATACATGTGTAGGTTGATACACTCTAAAACAACCTGGACATCCTCTGCTGCGGCAACATAAAACTCTGTGACACTGACTGAACTTGTTAAAAACAGTAAGCCACTTGATCTCAGGTGTAATCACCAACAACATGTCCAGAATTTGCAGCTGTTTGAGGGAAAAGTGTTGTGCATAATGGGGTGTAATAGAGGTCATTTGCAGAGGAATAATAGGAGGCAAAAGCAATTAAGAATAGAGACATTTAGATTTAAACAAACATGTTCAGGTAAATAATGCATTTGGATGTTATTACTGCGGTTTACTTTCCACAATAGAATAAGGCCATACCTAATACATGTACTAATGTGTGTGTGTATATATAAATATACATTTTTTTAATCTTTTAATTTAATCCTTTAAATTGCAACGTTGCAACCGGCAGACAGTGGCAGATATGAAGATAATTACTGAAAATAGGCCTTCTGGACAGAAAAAAAAAAGACATAATGCAAAGAATAAATAATGAATAATGTAGACACAATTATTGGACAGAAAGTTGCATTTGCCACAAGCCACCCATAGTTTTGGAACCATGTGCCAAACACAATGGTGGTGACATGATGTTGGCACAAATAGGCACAAACACTAAATGATTATAGGCGGACAACAGTTTGCTCTTGTATGCTGCTCACAAACCCATTCTCTCATTACATTGTATTGGGTCAAAAACAGTTTGGACTCTATTTCTTCGTCTGGACTGACACCTCAACCGCTTTTTGGCCCCTGTAGATCCTGAAATGAAATAAATAAATTCCACCGCTTGCTTTTTCTGCAAATATTGGCAATCCTTGTATTGGCATTTCATCATTCTATGCAATCATATTTTGCAACCTGCCTTGGATTAGATTACATGCACTTTTTCCCCCTGAGTGTTCTTTACACTTATTGTGCAAAACACTGGTATGAAAACTGCACAGAAGCCGCTGCTGTGGCGCCAGCAGGACCCCTGAGCACCCCGCAGAGTAAATGGTCAAGACGGAACCACCCAAACAAAGCGGTACCTAATCAAATGCTTTGCCTCCTCCTGGGTACTGACTTATAGACGTGCAAGAGGTTGTAGGAGGCGATACAGACAGAATAAAAGTATCCCGTGACGCTCACAGCTTCAGAGTGACATCAGCAGGGCGAAAAGACGCGCAGGAGGGAGGAGAGCGCGGAGGCAGGACGCGCATTGCTTTTCATCCTGAGGTCCAGATCAAAAGTAGCGAGGCAAGCGCGCTTCATTATGGCTTCATTTCAACTTGTGAGCAGCGAGAGGAGCCAGGGCGCGCACCTCACGGCCAGCGACGCGATGTGAAGCTGTGTGCGGGATATACAGCTCTCAGCCCCGTGGCTCCACGCGCAGGACGCACCGTCAACGAAAAGATCTTTCAAGTACTTTTTTCGTTCTTGGTGATTGGGACGTTTGATTTCATTCTATAAAGACAGAGCTGCATCAATAACAGGTCCAGGTCAAAGCGTCGAACTTTTTTATTTCATGCTTGAAGTCATAATATTTTGTGTTTGTTTGCGAAAGGCTTGTGTTTTTATCCATTGAAGATCACATCCTCACATTTGTGAGATAGGGCTCACGTCGGGAAGCTCTGACCAGTGGTTTGACGCACTGCCTTGGACTGGACTGTGCGCTTACAATGGACTTGGGGGATCTGCCTTGGAGGATGCACGGAAGCTAATATTGGAAAAAGGAGATACCAAATCACAACAAAGGTATAAAAAGGGTACAACATTTTGTTCACACTAAGCATTTTAGAAAACCGCCGGTAAATAAATAAAGATATTACATTAAAACACAGCACGGTACTAAGACCTAAAGGCTTACAAACATTTTAATTAATATCAAACTGAATAAATTAACTTATTTAAGCCTTGTTTGTGCTGTTGCTGACGTTGAACCAAACCTTAACTGTCTTTGTGGAGTGAGTGTGTTATGGAAGTTTTATAGAATGACACTTAAAGCATTTCTAATAATCTAATCCATTAATCTTTCTGTTCTCAGAGCTCAGACGCACGGCATGGCATCGTCAGTAGACAGCGCCTGCTCCGTGGAACTCACTGGCTGGAACAGCAGCACCAGCAGCGGGGTCCCATCGGCCCCCTGTAACCAGAGCATGCTAAACTTAGCTCCATACTCCCCTGAAGCCACAGCAGCCTTTGCCACTGCCATCACACTCATGGTGGTCTTCACTATAGTGGGCAATGTGATGGTCATCATTGCTGTGCTAACCAGTCGCTCACTGCGGGGGCCACAAAACCTGTTCCTGGTGTCCCTTGCGGCTGCAGACATTTTGGTGGCCACTCTCATCATCCCTTTCTCACTGGCCAATGAGCTGCTGGGCTACTGGTACTTCAAATCTCTCTGGTGTGAGATCTATCTGGCCTTAGATGTGCTCTTCTGCACCTCGTCTATCGTCCACCTGTGTGCCATTTCTCTGGACCGCTACCTCTCCATCTCCAAGGTGACGTACGGGCGCCAGAGGACTCCTAGGCGCATCAAAGCTGCTATTGTGGTGGTGTGGCTGATTTCAGCTGTCATCTCCTTTCCCCCTTTGCTTTCTCTAAACAAAAGTGAAAAGACAGACGAGGGCGTGGACAGGGGTCCTCAGTGCAAACTTAATGAAGAGCGTTGGTACATTCTATACTCAACCATAGGCTCATTCTTTGCCCCATGTCTCATCATGATATTGGTGTACATCAGAATCTATCAGATCGCCAAACAGAGGACACGCTGTCCCCCTGGAGAACCCAGGAAGGATGGTGCAGGCAGTGCCACCCCCAGTCAAACTCCTCGACATGTACATACCAACGGCAAGGATGATGAAGAGAGCACATCTCCGTCTTCTAACAAAACCCCTAAAACACGGCCGCCGACCTTGGCCATTATCCCCTCCCCCTCTCAGGAGTCTGAGCCCACCCACAACGCCACCTCCAACAACCTCCTGCAGCCCCCACCCAGAACTCATACCCCTGACAGCGCCTCTCACAGACCCTCCTCTCCATCCTCGGAGACCCCCACGTCCAAAGAGGCTAAGAAGAAAAACAAGCAGAAGAGCAAGAAAACAGACAACAATAATGGGGACAGCTCCAGCACTGAGAGTGACGTGGAGCAAAGCCAGGGAGGCAGAGGCAGCACCAGCATGCCCGGCTCACCCGCAGGTGGGGTTCACTCCCCCGGATCAATCCGGAGGTACAAAGATATGATTGCCACTTCAAAAGGGGCACGTCTCATGCCAGGGAGAAAGTCCAAGTCTGATAACAACCCCGGGGCAGCCAGGCGGAAGGCCATGATCAACAGAGAGAAGCGCTTCACCTTTGTTCTGGCAGTGGTCATCGGTGTGTTTGTAGTCTGCTGGTTCCCATTCTTCTTTTCATACTCACTTCAGGCTGTATGCCCAAATACCTGTGTCATTCCTGGTCCCCTTTTCACCTTTTTCTTTTGGATTGGCTACTGCAACTCCTCGCTCAACCCTGTTATCTACACCATCTTTAACAAAGACTTCAGGAAAGCTTTCAAAAAAATTCTTTGCAGAAACCCCAAGGG